>NW_006791304.1:909070-931720 GCF_000442215.2 Lipotes vexillifer | reverse complement strand
ATATATATATATATATATATATATATATATATATATATATACTTTTTCAGATTCTTTTCTATTGTAGGGTATTACAAGATATTGAATATAGTTCCCTGTGCTATACAGTAGGTCCTTGTTTTTTATCTATGTAATTATTGGTTTTTAGGATTAAAATGAACATTTATATTCAAAAGACTAAAAGATTTTGAAAAGGTCATTGGGTCTGTCTTATCCCTTCCTAGAGTATTTTGCTGCGCCATCTTGCAGCTCAGGAAGGAAGAGAAGGAACAGCCATGCAGAGGCATCCACTTTCCAAAGAGAAAAACAAATTAAATTTCCACTTTTCTACAGGTGAGAGGATCACAGCCACTGAATCACAAACTTTTTCAAACCACTGTTCCTAATACCCTTTTCTACCTCAAAGCTTTCTGGAATCTCTAGACAAGGAGATACATGGAGTGCATACCATTCCATTCTGTTTTATTCCATTTCACTGAATTAAATTCATGTTTATTGAGCGCCTGTCATCAGTCAAGCATTGTATCAAGAGTTGGGGAAACAAATCAATAAGATACAATGTTTACCCTCAAAGGACTCACTCTTGAGTGGGGAAAACAGCAAACAGATTTCAGTTGAGAGGTTAGTGCTACAATAGTGGTAGATACAAAGGGTAGAGGAAGCAGAGGAGGTGCCAAGCTGGGCTGGTTTCGTGGGCGTGGGACCTATGTAGCCGCACAGGGGCCCACGCTTGGTTTCTGCTGTTCAGTCTTGACATTCTTAATAGTTTTTAAACAGAGGCCGCTGCATTTTCATTTTGCATTAAACACTGCAATTTACGTAGTTGGTCTTGGTGGTGGGGTTGTCTTGGGGGCAGCCTGTCCCTTCTATGCCGTACTCCCCTCTTGCCCAAGGACTATGGGATCACACCCCTTCTTGAGGCCCTTTCTGGGGAAAGGGCCAAGGCAGCACTTCCTATGTGTCCCCAAGATTCCTGGTACAGTGCCGGCCAAAATCCCCTCATCCACCAGCTCATCTGACCCTATTCTGGGGTGTTCACAAAGGTGGATTTGGCATAGCCTCTGCCTCAGGGGAAGCTCACATGCTAGAAGTTGGAGACCAGTGTATATACATAATCAAATACAGACTGATATGGCCAGTGCTGGAAGCAGGGATGTAGATGTTCTGGGAGCCTAGGGAAGGATGAGCAAGGATCACAGTATGTATTGAACATTTATGACCTTTGTGTGTGGTTTCCTTCTCCTGCTTCTCTTGGGAGAAAGAGTAATTTTTTTTCTCATGATTTTATTTCCATGAATGAGGGTCCAGAGAAGGGAAGATTTGGTAGTGCAATTCTTAAAACTCAGAAAGGCACAAAACTTGGACTTGTTTGAGCAGAGGCCTTCTGCCCCTGAGACTGTGCAGTGGGTCCTGGAAGCCCTACTCCACCAGACTGTGTGAATGGCTGTAGGTAACTCTATAGTCTGACAAACAGTCCTCTGTAGCCAACAGGGCCTTCATCATAAGGTCCTTCAACATATTTTCTAATAACTTATCCCTGGGTAATCTTATCTTTTCCATAATATCTCTCTCCTCATTTGGAAATGTCTTGAGTGGTACCTTTGCTAGAGGTGGAAGGATTTTAAAGAGGAATCTTCATCCAGTGCTCTCAGTTATAAAATGTTTTCATTGGCCATCCAAAGAAACAATCTAGGGGAGATTTAGGGTTTTTTTCTCCCTCTCTGACAGAAGAATTGTAAACAAATGTCTAGATTAAAAGGTGGCTCCCAATAGAAAAACTGCTCTCTCTTAGTACTGAGCTCAGTAGAGGCAGGGCTCCTGTCCCATTGATCTTTGTCTCTGTTGTGCCTAGCACAGTGCCAGACACCTGGTCAGGGGCTCCGTCAACAGCTGGTGAAATGAAACAATAATAACGGAGTGAGAGTGAATGCTCTCTGGAACATGAATATCCAAACGCAATTTTTTTTTTTGCGGTACGCAGGCCTCTCACTGCTGTGGCCTCTCCCGCCGCGGAGCACAGGCTCCGGACGCGCAGGCTCAGCGGCCATGGCTCACGGGCCCAACCGCTCCGCGGCATGTGGGATCCTCCCAGACCGGGGCACAGAACCCGTGTCCCCTGCATCGGCAGGCGGACTCTCAACCACTGCGCCACCAGGGAAGCCCTCCAAAAGCAATTTTTAAAAGTATAACGGAGCTTCCACAGCTTAAGTTGCTGAAAAGTAGCCAACTATATGGCAAGATCCTGGTCCACTCAGGATTCTGGACTGTATCTACCTTTAGATACCACGGTTATGCCTCCTCGATGCCGAGCAATTAGAGCTCCTTTTTCTCTTCAGTGACAGTGTAACCGAGCAGGGCCCTATGGGGGCCTTCAGGGACAGAACCCTCCCCCATATCCTCTGTTGTAGCTCCTCTCTGAAGTACCTAGATAACAGTATCTCATGTATATTTCCTGAGTTTTTCAGGTGCTGAAAACCACCACCAAATGGAAGAAATTAACTGCTTGATGAGTGCGAGCGTGTAGCCCCCAGACCTTCTGGCGCCTAAGGGTTGATCGTGTTAACCTCCCTGTTACCTCACCATCAGCCAATCAGAGATTTGCGCACGAGCTGATCGCATATCCTGCAGCCCCCCTCCCTCACCTGGCCTTTACAAATGCTTTGCTGAAACCCTTTGGGGAGTTGGGAGTTTTGAGGGCAGGAGCCCCGCGTTCTCCTGGAATGGCCCTGCAGTGAACCTTTCTCTGCTTCAAACTCTGACATTTTGGTATTGTTTGGCTTCACTGTGTGTCGGGCACACAAGCTTGCATTTGGTAACAACAGAAATGGAGGCCTGAGCCGCTTTCCAGAAGATTTCCCAGCTGAGTTGATTCACCACATCGATGAGCGTATTTAACCAAGTGCCCTTTCCACGCAGAAGCACCAAACCTGGAGTCACTTACAGCCAAGGCATGGACATGCACGTCTCTAACGGAGCGCCGAGCTCTCTCAGAGCCAAATCCCACCTCCGGAGACTGAAGACCCTCCGAAGTCACCGGGAGCTGGAGCCCATCTCCACGCACATCAATCTGCGTTTTGATTCCAGTCATGTTCTCCACCAGCCGAGGAAAGCGTTCAAGGTGAGCAGAAGCTCTGGGGAGCTGAACTTCTGCTCCTTATTTCCTTATGAGAAGACCTAGGTTTTCTCATAAAATAACACCTAGCATTTGTTTTACTGGATGAGGAGGGAGAAAGAAAGCAAAACCAAGTAAAGCAGAATACATTTAAAATAGAATATCTCTGTAGTTGAAAATCTGAGATCAGACTTCTGCCCTGGGTGTCTTTCTCCTCCTTTGTGTGAGAAATAGCAACTCACTGTTGATCAGTTGACCACCATAGCCATTATTAGTATGTGTCAGTCACACAGCTCCAGAAACGGGCAAAGTGACTTACTCTCATGCTTTACAATTTATTAAAGAGAAAATAATTCTTTGAAGCAAATTGACTTTTCATCTGGGAAGTGTCTACTGATCTCTGGTTCACTTAACTCAAGCAGCCAAAACACACGGCTCATTTTCACTCCTGAATCTGAGCACCTTTGTACACAACCTCCAAGTTTCAGAATTCAACACTTTGGTGAAAAGTAAAAGCCAGATACAGTTTTTGTGAAAAAGTTTTAGCCTTTTATAAAGACATCCCTTTGGCAGGACTTGTAATATTGGTAGTTAGAGTGAATTCAAATTAAAAAGAGAGAAAATAGGTTAGAAGGAAGAAGAGAATGATGAGTTGGAAGCAAATGTTGTCACCTGCACTACTGCGATCCTAGTGCGGCGTTTAGATGACCTTGTGCTGTCTCCCCTCCGCCTGTCCATCCTCTACAGCGACGGGCTCATAGGGGTGAGCATGTCTTCTCTTGCTTGAACTTGTTGATGGCTTTGCATTGCTATCCAGTGTCTGACACACAGTAGACAGAAAGCAAACACAAGTTGAATTTGTTTGTTGAGATTCCCATTTATGACACCCCTAGGCCTTAGGGAAGGAGGAGGGAAATAGAGATTTTTGACTGATTACTAATAAGGTGGGATGTTTTCCCTGCGCTTGTTGAACTTTTGTATGTGTGTGTGTGTGTGTGTGTGTGTGAATTTCCTGTATATTCCCTCATCTACTTTTCTGATGTGGTGCGTATACTTTTCTTTCTTTCTTTTTTTTTTCTTTTTTCCCGTATGTGGGCCTCTCACTGTTGTGGCCTCTCCCGTTGCGGAGCACAGGCTCAGGACGCGCAAGCTCAGCGGCCATGGCTCACGGGCCCAGCCTCTCCGCGGCATGTGGGATCTTCCCGGACCGGGGCACAAACCCGTGTCCTCTGCATTGGCAGGCAGACTCTCAACCACTGCGCCACCAAGGAAGCCCTACTTTTCTTTCTTGATCTCAACATATACTGTTTAAACAGTTTCTGGTAAAAAAGTGATAGGCCAGCTCTTAGCTCTCTTGGCCATGAATGTGCACTCGCGAGCACACACACACACACACACACACACACACACACAGCTGTTCTGTGACCTCTGCTTTGCACCATCATTTGGTAAATTGTGCTTAAACTGCTTCACTAAACAAGTCCTAGACTCATATTCTTTTCTTTAAAACCTTGCCTTTTCTCCCTGTCCCAGACCTAAAGCACACATTAGCAGTAGTAATATTGTCTAGGTGTTTAAGTCTCACCAACGTAGTCCTTTTTATTTTATTTTTAAAATTTATTTTATTGAAGTGTAGTTGATTTACAATGTGTTAATTTCTGCTGTACAGCAAAGTGATTCAATTATACATATATATATATACGTTCTCTTTCATATTATTTTCCATTATGGTTTATCACAGGGTATTGAATATAGCTGTCTGTTCTAGACAGTAGGACCTTATTGTTTATCCATCCTATTTTTTTTTTTTTTTTTTTTTTTTTTTTTTTTTTTTTTTTTTTTGCCTCTGCTAATTTAAACTCCCGATCCATCCCTCTCTCACTCCACCCTCCTCTTGGCAGCCACAAGTCTGTTCTCTGATAGAGAACGTAGTCTTAAGTACAGTGTTTAAATAAATTCCTTCACTAGGGAGGCCTAAGCTGTGTTCTGGAGTGAGCACTCTCCCCTTTGCTGGGAATCCTTTCCCAGGTCCCCACTCTGCCCATTGGCCCTATCTGCAGTCTGTTCCTTTTCCCATCAGCCCTGAATGCAGCTGGGAATGAGGGATTAGGAAAGGAATTGATGTTCAGTGAATGCACTAAGGAGCACTTCCTGCACTCTCATCATTGGGCAACTGGTGCAGAAAACGCATTCCCTTCCCACGCCCCCACCTCCACCCCTGAACTTGACCAAGTTGGGTGGTTGCGCCATAGAGACAACATACACTTCAGCTGTGAAAAAATATGAAGTGGTTAAGAATTTGAGGAACTGGTTTAGATAATAAGTGCCATAGGAGTCAAAGAAAGGTGAGATCCATGGGAACTAAAAGGATGGGGAAATTTTGCTAGAGAAAATGGGACTTGACTTGGAATTTGAAGAGTGGCTAGTTTGGATTGCAAAGATGCTCCAGGTGAGAAGAGAGAGAGTCTGAAATGGGGTTTCTGTTGCAGAGAATGGGGAGGTAGGTGGATTCATTGGGTGGGGCTGATTATCATGTGGCCTGGGGGACAGGTAAAGCCTGAGCTCTGGGCTGAGGACCTGCTGGGGACTTCCAAGCAGGGCCAGTGGGATCAGAGTTTCAGGAAGATGACTGCTGGCAACAGTGGGTTAGCAACGAAGAGGAAAGAGCCTGGTTGGTGGAAAACCTTCTCCTAGGCCCAGTAGTCCAGCCGTGCTGTTGGAGGAGGGTTTCATCTGAGGAGGGCAGCCAGAGCAAACAGGCTTGGCTAGATATGGCGTCTGAGAACTGATTGCACATAGGTCAGAAGTTTAAAATGTGACTGTGTGGTGGGGGTCCCTGACGATGGCACGCAGAATAGGAGGGAACTCTTGTGTCTGGTCTTTGGTGAAAGAACCAAAGAGCTGGTTCAATTGTAAAGCTTTGAGGGAGAGTGTGCACTGGTCCTCCGAGGGCCAGGGCCTCTGTCTCTCAGTCACTTCCCTGCTTTCACGATCACCCAGGATTGCTTGGCTGTTTTGGTGCCACCCTGGGCTGGAGGAGATTTCATGAGGCCATCAAAGGGCCTGTGACTTCTATGCCAGTCCTGACACTGATTTGTCCTGCTGCTCCCATGCTTTCTTGGGAGCTGGGTGTGTGTGCTGAGGTACTTATCAGCCTAGACACAGCGTGTGGCTCTTTCCTCCTTGGGCATAGGGAACTCTGCATCACTGCTGTTTCCCGGAGCTCTGTTCAGGAAGAGCCTAGGTTCCCTTAGCTCTCCATTTTTTCCAACCTATCATCATACTTCATGCTTTTCCCCAGCACTCACACACACACACACACACACACACACACACACACACGATATGAATACACTCTTTACTTTTCTGCATCTCCTTCAGCTCTTCCTTGATCCAGGCAAGAAGGTATTTATCTAACCCTGGGGTAGGGTATGTGGGTGGCTTTGCTCTTCCCGTCGCATCTTTCCAATTATTTTGCCTAAGCCAGGGCAGAGCATTTGAATCAAGAACTGACTCCTGTGTTTTCCACTTTTTGCTGTGTCATCTCTTCCCTGTGGTAATTAATAACACATCAGGAAGAGTAGGAGCAATAAGAAATATTACGGAAAAATCCTGACTAATAATTCAATATATGAAGCAAATTTGGGGATAGGAGTGTATCCTGTGATTTTACTTAAAATTGTATTTTCATTATTATCTTGCCTTATCAAATATTTTTCTAAGACATATTTTTTTTCATTCATAATTTGTTTTTAATTTGGCTTTTCAGCATTTACCCACCCCCCCATGTCATTGTTTTCTTTTTTCTCTATTTTTTTAACGTCTTCTTTTTTTATACAGGAGGTTCTTATTAGTCATCAATTTTTTTTTTTTTTTTTTTTTTTTGCGGTATACGGGCCTCTCACTATTGTGGCTTCTCCCGTTGCGGAGCACAGGCTCCGGACGCGCAGGCTCAGCGGCCATGGCTCACGGGCCCAGCCGCTCCGCGGCACGTGGGATCTTCCGGCGCCGGGGCACGAACCCGTGTCCCCTGCATCGGCAGGCAGACTCTCAACCACTGCGCCACCAGGGAAGCCCCTAGTCATCAATTTTATAAACATCAGTGTGTACATGTCAATCCCAATCGCCCAGTTCATCACACCACCACCCCCACCCGCCCGCCGATTTCCCCCCTTGGTTTCCACACGTTTGTTCTCTACATCTGTGTCTCAATTTCTGCCCTGCAAACCTGTTCATCTGTACAATTTTTCTAGATTCCACATACATGCGTTAATATACAATAGTTTTTCTCTTTCTGACTAACTTCATTCTGTATGACATTCTCTAGATCCATCCAAATCTCAACAAATGACCCAATTTCGTTTCTTTTTATGGCTGAGTAATATTCCATTGTATATATGTACCACATCTTCTTTATCCATTCATCTGTCGATGCGCATCTAGGTTGCTTCCATGACCTGGCTACTGTAAATAGTGCTGCAATGAATATTGGGGTGCATGTGTCATTTTGAATTGTGATTTTCTCTGGGTATATGCCCAGTAGTGGGATTGCTGGATCATATGCTAATTCTATTTTTAGTTTTTTAAGGAGCCTCCATACTGTTCTCTGTAGTGGCTGTATCAGTTTACATTCCCACCAACAGTGCAAGAGGGTTCCCTTTTCTCCACACCCTCTCCAGCATTTGTTGTTTGTAGATTTTCTGATGAAGCCCATTCTAACTGGTGTGAGGTGATATCTCATTGTAGTTTTGATTTGCATTTCTCTAATAATTAGTGATGTTGAGCAGCTTTTCATGTGCTACTTGGCAATCTGTATGTCTTCTTTGGAGAAATGTCTATTTAGGTCTTCTGCCCATTTTTGGATTGGGCTGTTTGTTCTTTTAATATTGAGCTGCATGAGCTGTTTATATATTTTGGAGACTAATCCTTTGTCTGTTGATTTGTTTGCAAACATGTTCTCCCATTTTGAGGGTTGTCTTTTCATTTTGTTTAGGGTTTCCTTTGCTGTGCAAAAGCTTTGAAGTTTCATTAGGTCCCATTTGTTTATTTTTGTTTTTATTTCCATTACTCTAGGAGGTGGATCAAAAAAGATCTTGCTGTGGTTTATGTCAAAGAGTGTTCTTCCTATGTTTTCCTCTAAGAGTTTTATAGTGTCTGGTCTTACATTTAGGTCTCTAATCCATTTTGAGTTTATTTTTGTGTATGGTGTTATGGAGTGTTCTAACTTCATTCTTTTACATGTAGCTGTCCAGTTTTCCCAGTACCACTTATTGAAGAGACTGTCTTTGCTCCATTGTATATCCTTGCCTCCTTTGTCACAGATTAGTTGACAATAGGTGCGTGGGTTTACCTCTGGGCTTTCTATCTTGTTCCACTGATCTATGTTTTTGTTTTTGTGCCAGTACCATATTGTCTTGATTATTGTAGCTTTGTAGTATAGTCTGAAGTCAGGGAGCCTGATTCCTCCAGCTCCGTTTTCTTCCCTCAAGACTGCTTTGGCTATTCGGGGTCTTTTGTGTCTCCATATAAATTTTAAGATTTTTTGTTCTAGTTCCGTAAAAAATGCCATTGATAATTTGATAGGGATTGCATTGGATATGTAGATTGCTTTGGGTAGTATAGTCATTTTCACAATATTGATTCTTCCAATCCAAGAACATGATATATCTCTCCATCTTTTGGTATCATCTTTAATTCTTTTCATCAGTGTCTTATAGTTTTCTGCATACAGATCTTTTGTCTCCCTAGGTAGGTTTATTCCTAGGTATTTTATTCTTTTTGTTACAGTGGTAAATGGGAGTGTTTCCTTAATTTCTCTTTCAGATTTTTCATCATTAGTGTATAGGAATGCAAGAGATTTCTGTGCATTAATTTTGTATCCTGCAACTTTACCAAATTCATTGATTAGCTCTAGTAGTTTTCTGGTGGCATCTTTGGGATTCTCTGTGTATAGTATAATGTCATCTGCAAACAGTGACAGTTTTACTTCTTCTTTCCCAGTTTGTATTCCTTTTATTTCTTTTTCTTCTCTGATTGCCGAGGCTAGGACTTCCAACACTATGTTGAATAATAGCGGTGAGAGTGGACATCCTTGTCTTGTTCCTGATCTTAGAGGAAATGCTTTCAATTTTTCACCATTGAGAATGATGTTTGCTGGGGGTTTGTTGTATATGGCCTTTGTTATGTTGAGGTAGGTTCCCTCTATGCCTACTTTCTGGAGAGCTTTATCATAAATGGGTGTTGAATTTTGTCAAAAACTTTTTCTGCATCTATTGAGATGATCATATGGTTTTTATTCTTCAATTTGTTAATATGGTGTATCACATTGATTGATTTGCATATATTGAAGAATCCTTGCATCCCTGGGATAAATCCCACTTGATCATGGTGTATGGTCCTTTTAATGTGTTGTTGGATTCTGTTTGCTAGTATTTTGCTGAGGATTTTTGCATCTATATTCATCAGTGATATTGGTCTGTAATTTTCTTTTTTTGTAGTATCTTTTTCTGGTTTTGGTGTCAGGGTGATGGTGGCCTCATAGAATGAGTTTGGGAGTGTTCCTTCCTCTGTAATTTTTTGGAAGAGTTTCAGAAGGATGGGTGTTAGCTTTTCTCTAAATGTTTGATAGAATTCCCCTGTGAAGCCATCTGGTCCTGGACTTTTGTTTGTTGGAAGATTTTTAATCACAGTTTCAATTTCTTTACTTGTGATTGGTTGGTTCATATTTTCTATTTCTTCCTGGTTCAGTCTTGGAAGGTTATACCTTTCTAAGAATTTGTCCATTTCTTCCAGATTATCCATTTTATTGGCATGCAGTTGCTTTTAGTAGTCTCTTAGGATGCTTTGTATTTCTGCGGTGTCTGTTGTAACTTCTCCTTTTTCATTTCTCATTTTATTGATTTGAGTCCTCTCCCTTTTTCTTGATGAGTCTGGCTAATGGTTCATCAATTCTGTTTATCTTCTCAAAGAACCAGCTTTTAGTTTTATTGATCTTTGCTATTGTTTGTTTCTATTTCATTTATTTCTGCTCTGATCTTTATGATTTCTTTCCTTCTGCTAACTTTGGCTTTTGTTTCTTCTTCTTTCTCTAGTTCCCTTAGGTGTAAGGTTAGATTCTTTATTTAAGATTTTTCTTGTTTCTTGAGGTAAGCTTGTATAGCTATAAACTTCCCTCTTAGAACTGCTTTTGCTGCATCCCATAGGTTTTGGATCATCGTGTTTTCATTGTCATTTGTCTCTAGGTATTTTTTGATTTCCTCTTTGATTTCTTCAGTGATCTCTTGGTTATTTAGTAACGTATTGTTTCGCCTCCATGTGTTTGTGTTTTTTACTTTTTTTTCCCTGTAATTGATTTCTGATCTCATAGCATTGTGGTCAGAAAAGATGCTTGATATGATTTCAGTTTTCTTAAATTTGCTTAGGCTTGATTTGTGACCCAAGATGTGATCTATCCTGAAGAATGGTCCGTGCGCACTTGCGAAGAAAGTGTAATCTGCTGTTTCTGGATGGAATGTCCTATAAATATCAATTAAACCTATCTGGTCTATTGTATCATTTAAAGCTTCTGTTTCCTTATTTATTTCCATTTTTGGATGATCTGTCCATTGGTGTAAATGAGGTGTTAAAGTCCCCCACTATTGTGTTACTGTTGATTTCCTGTTTTATAGCTGTTAGCAGTTGCCTTATGTATTGAGGTGCTCCTGTGTTGGGTGCATATATATTTATAATTGTTATATCTTCTTCCTGGGTTGATCCCTTGATCATTATGTAGTGTCCTTCCTTGTCTCTTGTAACATTCTTTATTTTAAGGTCTATTTTATCTGATATGAGTATTGCTACTCCAGCTTGCTTTTGATTTCCATTTGCATGGAATCTCTTTTACCATCCCCTCACTTTCAGTCTGTATGTGTCCCTAGGTCTGAAGTGGGTCTCTTGTAGACAGCATATATATGGGTCTTGTTTTTGTATCCATTCAGCAAGCCTGTGCCTTTGGTTGGAACATTTAATCCATTCACGTTTAAGGTAATTATATGTATGCTTCTGACCATTTTCTGAATTGTTTTGGGTTTGTTTTTATAGGTCCTTTTCTGCTCTTGTGTTTCCCACTTAGAAAAGTTCCTTTAGCATTTGTTGTAGAGCTGGTTTGGTGGTGCTGAATTCTCTTAGCTTTTGCTTGTCGGTAAAGCTTTTGATTTCCCCATCGAATCTGAATGAGATCCTTGCCAGGTAGAGCAATCTTGGTTGTAGGTTCTTCCCTTTCATCACTCTAAGTATATCATGCCACTCCCTTCTGGCTTGTAGAGTTTCTGCTGAGAAATCAGCTGTTAACCTTATGGTAATTCCCTTGTATGTTATTTGTCGTTTTTCCCTTGCTGCTTTCAATAATTTTTCTTTCTCTTTAATTTTTGCCAATTTAATTACTATGTGTCTCGGTGTGTTTCTCCTTGGGTTTATCTTGTATGGACCCTCTGTGCTTCCTGGACTTGGGTGGCTATTTCCTTTCCCATTTTAGGGAAGTTTTCGACTATAATCTCTTCAAATATTTTCTTTGGTCCTTTCTCTCTCTCTTCTCCTTCTGGGACCCTTATAATGTGAATCTTGTTGTGTTTCATGTTGTCCCAGAGGTCTCTTAGGCTGTCTTCATTTCTTTTCATTCTTTGTTCTTATTTTTTTTTTTGCGATACGCGGGCCTCTCACTGTTGTGGCCTCTCCCATTGCAGAGCACAGGCTCTGGATGTGCAGGCTCAGTGGCCATGGCTCACGGGCCCAGCTGCTCCGTGGCATGTGGGATCTTCCCAGACCGGGGCATGAACCCATGTTCCCTGCATCGGCAGGCGGACTCTCAACCACTGCACCACCAGGGAAGCCCCCTCATTCTTTTCGTTCCACAGGCTGCAGGATTATAATTCTTCTTGCTTCTGCTGTCTGCCCTCTGGTGGATGAGGCTATCTAAGAGGCTTGCGCAGGTTTCCTGATGGGAGGGACTGGTGGTGGGTAGAGCTGACTGTTGCTCTGGTGGGCAGAGCTCAGTAAAACTTTCATCCGCTTAACTGCTGATGCTGGGGCTGGGTTCCCTCCCTGTTGGTTGTTTGGCCTGAGGCAAGTCAACACTGGAGCCTACCTGGGCTCTTTGGTGGGGCTAATGGCAGACTCTGGGAGGGCTCATGCCAAGGAGTGCTTCCCAGAACTTCTGCTGCCAGTGTCCTTGTCCCCATGGTGAACCACAGCCATCGTCGCCTCTGCAGGAGATCCTCCAACACTAGCAGGTAGGTCTGGTTCAGTCTCCCCTGGGTTCACTGCTTCTTCCCCTGGGTCCCGATGTGCACACTACTGTGTGTGCCCTCCAAGAGTGGAGTCTCTGTTTCCCCCAGTCGTGTTGAAGTCCTGCAATCAAATCGCACTAGCCTTTAACATCTGATTCTCTAGGAATTCCTCCTCTCATTGCCAGACCCCCAGGTTGGGAAGCCTGATGTGGGGCTCAGAACCTTCACTCCAGTGGGTGGGCTTCTGTGGTATAAGTGTTCTCCAGTCTGTGAGTCACCCACCCAGCAGTTATGGGATTTGATTTTACTGTGATTGCGCCTCTCCCACCATCTCACTGTGGCTTCTCCTTTGTCTTTGGATGTGGAGTATCTTTTTTTGGTGAGTTCCAACGTCTTCCTGTAGATGATTGTCCAGCAGCTAGTTGTGATTCTGGTGTTCTCACAAGAGGGAATGAGCGCATGTCCTTCTACTCCCCCATCTTGGTTCCAGTCCTTTTTAAGATCTTTATTGGAGTATAATTGCCTTACAATGGTGTGTTAATTTCTGCTTTATAACAAAGTGAATCAGCCACACATATACATATATCCCCATATCTCCTCCCTCTTGCGTCTCCTTCCTACCCTCCCTATCCCACCCCTCTAGGTGGTCACAAAACACCGAGCTGACCTCCCTGTGCTATGCGGCTGCTTCCCAATAGCTATCTATTTTACATTTGGTAGTGTATATATGTCCATGCCACTCTCTCACTTTGTCCCAGCTTCCCCGTCCCCCTCCCCGTGTCCTCAAGTCCATTTTCTACGTCTGCATCTTTATTCCTGTAAGACATAATTTTTAATGGCTGCATTATTTATTTAACTACCTTTCTGTTGTTAGGATTCATTGTGTCTTAGTCTGTTAAGGCTCCTGTAACAAAATACCACGGAATGGATGCCTTATATAGCAGAAATTTATTGTTCACAGTTCTAGAGGCTGGAGGTCTGAGGTCATGGTGCCAGCATGGTCAAGGAAGAGCCCTCTTCCAGATTGCAAACTTCTCTTTGTATCCTGACCTGGTGGAAGGAGGCTAGGGATCTCTCTGGGGCCTCTTTTATAAGAGCACTAATCCCATTCATGAGGCCTCCACCCTCATGACCTAATCACCTCCCAGAGGCCCCACCTGCTAATACCATCACCTTTAGGGGTTAGGATTTCAGCATATGAATTTTAGGGAGACACTAACATTCAGATGATAGTACTTTTGTTTCCAAGTTTTTTTTCTTTTTTTCAATTTCAAGTAACTGAGTGATGAAAAACATTGCACATTAAGTCTTTGACTATATTTCTCTTTGTTTTCTTTACATGGATTCCTACAGAGGAATTGCAGAGTCAGAGCACATAAACATTTGAAGGACTCTTGATAATTGTGTCTAAATTGCCTTCCAGCTAAGTGGTTCCAAACCCTCCAAACCATAGCAACTATTTATTCGCACTGTCAGCAGCCTTATTATACTGAGTGTCATCAGTTCTTAGAATCTTCTCTATTTTGAGATTCCATCTTTCTGTGTAGTTTTAAGTGGAATGTCTTTATTTGTAGTCAGGTTGGATATTCAAAAAGTATTGGGAAGCTCTCTGGAGAAGTGTGGGTCTGGGTTTGTAGGGGAAGAGGGCAAGCGCCTTGTTAGACTCAGGAAGGGATTACCGTGGGTACCCAGGAAGGCAGGTGAGAATGTGGGGTGAGAAATGGGAAAATGAGAGCTTGGGCGTGGTTCTGGGTGGGAGGTCTTCCTGGGATGAGGGGATGGAGTTAGGACACCCAGGTGCCACCCAAACCTTCAATTACTTGAGAATCTCAGCGTAGTGACACTCACTTTTATTTTGCAGCCACCGTATTAAAAAAATGAAACCTCCCTGTTTTTTTTTCTAAGTAAACTAGGAGACAGGGAAACTGTGAGGCTGACATACAGCACATTCCAGGTGGGACCCATTTGCTGGGTAAGCAGTAGATCGGCACAAATTATGAGCATTTAGACGTGTTAACCTCCCTAGATGCCCTTGATCTTCCCCCTCCTGATTCCTGAAACACCGATTAACACTCTCAGTCAATACCAGAAAACACATGGTGAGGATAAACACTACCCCATAAAGAATCTCACCCCTGCTCTTCACAGGACATTAACTGACCCGTACTGGCACCCCTAGGGGGAGGCAACAGCAAATTGTAATGGAAAAGTTACTACCTTCCTATTTAACTTTCTATATGAGAAAAAGATCCTTTGGATGTCTAAGAACAATAAGAAAGTGGGGTGTGTGTGTGTGTGTGTGTGTGTGTGTGTGTGTGTGTGTGTGTGTGATCCCTTTCTCATTCTCATGCACACGTGATGCTCTGACTGTTGTTGCTTTGGTATAAGGGCAGCCTAATTGCAAAGGTGGGGAGAGGAGTGAGTACCTGGTGTATTTTGAGAATCATCCGAATAATTTCCCAAATGAAGTCTGAAATTTCACCATTGGTCAATCATCTCCCTGTGTCAAGTGGTGCCCCTTCCTCAGGGAGTGCCTGTGTCACAGGAAGACTTGGGGAGTCTCTTAGCATGGATTAGTTCATCACATCCCACTATTTCCTCAAAGAAGAAGCCACCTTAGAAGCTCGGGTGCTCTGATGACCTCCCGGGGATGGATAGCAGCACTGGCCCTTTGGCTGAGGGCTCTGTGCAGACAGTGTTCTCTAGCGCAGGCCTTCCACTCTCCATCCTGAGCCGGTGGTTCCCAGGACTCGGGGACTTTGCTTTCCTGTTCTGCCTACCTGTGGTGGGCAGAATGATGGCTGCAAAGCTGTCCATGTCCTGAGCCCTGGAACCCATGAGTGTGTTAGATTACATGGCAAAGAGAATTAAGGTTGCAGATGGAATTAAGTTTGCTAATTAGCTGACCTTGAGTTGGGAAGAGTACACTCGATGATCCAGGCTCAGTATAATCATAAGAGCTCTTACTAGTGTAAGAGGGAGACAGAAGAGAGAGGACCAGAGAGAAGATTGAGTGAGAAGGGGTTGGCCTGATGTTGTTGGCTTTGAAGTTGCAGAAATGGGGCCATGAGCCAAGGGATGCAGGTGGCCTCCGGGAACCGGGAAAATCAAGGAAGTGAATTCTCCCTTAGAATCTCCAGAAGGAATGTACCCCGTGACGATACCTTGATTTTAGCCTAGCAAGACCCATTTTAAACCTCTGAGATCCAAAACTTTAAGACAATAAACTTGTGAGAATTTGTTACAGCAGCAAAAGGAAATGAATACAATGCCCAAGATATCTGTTCTCAGCCTGGGACCCCAGTCGGGACATTGACTGAGTTCCCAATGTCACAAACCATCTAAGGTTTTCCTTAGTCTCTTGGCTGGTATATGCTGGTTATTTAGTAGAGGCTTATAACTGCCAAGAATGGGACACCTGGGAAGATGCTGCAGAATATCTCTAAACTGGACAAGCTGGGTTAGTGAGGAGATGGGAAAGATACAGGATGATACTTTGAGACCCGATGCATTTTTAAACTCATAAATAGTATTTTTGTGGTCCCTGTTTAAATCATTCAGATCTACTGTCCACTTGAAATCCTCCTTCTGTTCTGTTCAGCCTAGGCAGTTACTCCAGGAGGTCTGTGCTATTCAGAATTTGAAGAATCATGAAAAAAAGGTTTTTGTCTTCAAAGCATTGGGCTGACTGGAAACATGTATTCATTTATTTATTCAACGCAAATTAAAGTTTTTGGTGTTTAAGCTGGCATGAGAATACATACGTCTTGCTCAGGAAAGGCAAACTTGTGGGAAGGTTCAGCTCAAGGACATGGGATCTGCCCTTGAAGTACTTACCCTCTAGTTGAGGAACTGAGACAGATTTAAAAAAAAAACAAACCCTGATGCCATTATAAGGAAGATTGTGACAACTCCCCAAGAAAGGTATTAGCAGGGGGCAATGTGAGTTCAGGCGATCAAAGACAAATGGATATGTTGGGACATTGGAACCAGTCTTTAAAATGGGACAGATCATTTATTGCAAAGGTTCATCTTTCTTTGAAAGGAATTTAGTATTCAGGGCAAGTTCGGTTTGAGAGACAAAAGTCTCAGTGCAGCCACAGGAGCAAACCAGCATTTACCCTGGGGCCCAGAAGAGCTAAACACATTTTTAAGATGGGTTTACTTTTTTCAGGTTTCCTGATAATGATGCAAGTGTACAATAGCAGTGTACTGTTCTTGAACAAAGGATCGGGGCTCTAAATACAAATGGTCAGAGTGTAACAGTGTCCTAAGGATGTGGATCATAGGAGGGCAATTCCAGAGCACTTACAACTGAGTTGCTTTGCTGTCTAAGCTCAAGTAATGAGCCAAGCAAGTATCTGTGAGTCATCCTACTTCTGTTTCCAAAACAGACTCACTGACCTAATTTAAGAGGCATTAAAAGGGACGAAGTTGACATTTGCAAATATATTTAACTTATTTGTCTTGCAGGCAGAGAACATGTTGGGACAACTTTCAACTGCATTGTGTGTGGTCCAGGAGCTTTGATCTCTTTATGCTTGCTTTATGTTGAAAAAAAGCTTTGAACTATTCTGCAATAATGAATATAATAGACGCTTGTTGTAATGGGTTGGTATGAAATTGATTTGACTCTACCAAGGGTCAACTCCTGTCTCCTGATGAATCCCTCACGTGCTGTAAAAGCCTTTTGCCTCCCAGTAACCTAAGAGAAGAGTGTTAGTCATTCTTCCTATTTTCAGCTCACGGAGGGATATTTTCCATTTGTTTCTCCTTCAAATCTTTGATTAGATAGGGTATCTGTGCCAGAATGGCTGTTGCATTGGCCAATGCAAGTGGAGGTGATGTGATTCCCATGCATCTTCCTCTACGTGATGTTTTTGAGTTGTAAATGAGCTTTTTGAGCGACGCTGGTGATTTTGACATGATGCTTTTGCTTATGACTGTTCCATTGATCAGGGAAACTAAAGCGGAACCTAAAAATAACAGTCTCTTGGATTTGTATTATCCATAGATCACAGATAGGTTTAGTTTGATTTTACTTGCCACTTCAGAGCAGATAAAAAGTAAATCTTGTGTTTGATCAGCTGAGCATCCCTTTCTGAGCTCTTTGCCCAGGCTTCCCAAATTGGTTCAAAGAATTGGGAGCTCTACAGCCCCTGAGATCCCACCTTTGCTGGGCCTTGGGACCCAGAGCCAAGAGTTCCTGAAGGGGGGTGGCATGCACCAGGGGTCACTGTGACCCCTTGCCATTCTTCAGGAGATGGAACAAGCCTGGAGAGCATATGTGTGCTTCCACTAAGCAGGGAGAACTTCCCTTTTTCTCATTCTTCCTTTCCTGCCTCCCTCATCGTCCTGGTCCTTTCATATTCCCAGGCTTCTGGCCATGTGGCATCACCCTCTCAGAAGTAGAGAGGGGTATTTGGGAACAGAGTGCTCGTGGCTCCAGGTTTCTGGCCCCGTCTACACTGAGACGGCCCTGTGTGGCATACAGGACTCTGCCTTGGTTTTGCCAAACACTTGTCTCTCTTTTGAGAAACGCTTATCCCATGGGATGGGTCATGCGCACCCACTGGATTTTACATCTTCTGAGTGAGGCTAACCCTCTACAGTTGGTGCTGTGTTGAGAAGGGGGTGAGGGCGAAGTGATGCGCCTAGGTAATAAGTGTCTCCCCTGTGCTGGGTGTGTGGGTGGGAATGTGTTTTTATGATTTAGGGAGTGTGGCTGTAGACATAAATGGTGAAGACTGGAATTCCAACAATGAGACACTGGTCTTCAGTAAACTCCAAACAATCTCCTCTCACTGGATTGACTTTCACATCAGGAAGATCTGTTTGGGGCCTGACATCCATTCACAGTGCTCCTTTAATGAGAAAAATAGTGACCTGGGATGAGGGAGGCCTGTTTCGAGCACAAATAGCTATTATTACAATTTTAGATAACCCAGTCTAACAGAAGGCCATGTGATTGAAAGGAAAGATGATAAAATCTAAATATGAGCAGAGCCTGAGAATGCCCTCTTTCTTCTAGTACTGACTGTCTAGTTGTGCTTGTTATCTAACCCTGTAATTAGGATGGCATTCAGAAAATATGAGGAAAGTTGGTATTCTTTTCATAACCCCCAAATCTTTGCATTGCTGCATGAAACTTTTGGCTTCAGTTTTTCCCTGTTCATTAACCATGCCAAAATTTTTAATCTAACACCACTGTTAAAGAGTGGCAGGCTTCCAGGGAAATATATCAGCCAGGCTTATTAATTTCATGCCAAGTGCTGGAGGCGTGAATGTAGAGAACGCTGTTTGACTTTGGATAATAGGAATCAGGCAGCTTAAAGGCAAGGGATAAAGATCACGAGCCCTGGTCTCAAGAGGAGAAGCAGGTGCAGGCTTCAAGCAAGGCCTTCAGGCCCAAAGGGGCAGCCCATGCTTAAAACAATCTGCAGTGCATTTTTTTTTTTTTTTTTAATTTGGCGTGTGCCTCTCACAGCTTAACAGACCGCTGCTCCACAAAGAGGGGTAAACAGAGAAAGGGAAATTAAAAAGGGAAGTCCCAAGGTAGACAAAAACAAATTAGGGCAAACAAATTACACAGAGTCAACAAATAAACAAGGGAACATCTGTGAATATATTTCTTGGATTTTCTGATTCTGAATGCAACCTGAGAGATGGTAGCAGGAGGTGAGGATTTTTTTTTTTTGTTTTTGTTTTTGTTTTTTTGCGGTACGCGGGCCTCTCACTGCTGTGGCCTCTCCCGTTGCGGAGCACAGGCTCTGGACGCGCAGGCTCAGCGGCCATGGCTCATGGGCCCAGCTGCTCCGCGGCGTATGGGACCCTCCCGGACCGGGGCACGAACCTGCGTCCCCTGCATCGGCAGGCGGACTCTCAACCACTGCGCCACCAGGGAAGCCCGTGGAGGTGAGGATTTTAAACTGGTGCAAAGTCCTTTTTGGAGGGAACGAGCGAGCTGATCACAAAAGGAGGGAGAGGTACCTGATTCTTGGCAGGATGCTGCTGGGGGAGATCAGAGATTCCCCAGGGGCACCGAGCAGCCTAGAGCAGTGACCCCAGGTGAGCTGGTCTCCTATCTCCCTGCTGACCCTCTCTCTCCCTTGGAGGACTGTTGATGCTGTAGTTTCTGCTGAGCTTCACATAGGAAAGGGCTAGAAGTAGAAAGAGGTTGCAGTCCACTCACATCGGTAAGACAAAGTAAAGCAAGCCACATTCCAGTAGTGGATGTGTGCTCACCTAATCCATTTTCCACCTCTATTCCACAGTTACCTGTACCAACCACTAGACACTTGCCGGGTGTTGGCTGGATAGCGGGACGTATTTGAGCGGTTCCTTCTGGCGGTTTGGTTGCTACCGACACAATTTCCCTTTTACCCCAAGGCTGGTGAGATGGGCTCAAGGTTATAAAGGAAGTTCAGCATATTGCATGCTGTTAACCAAAAGTGGAAACAGCGTTCCTGAATTTAGAGACTATGTCTTTATCTAAAAAGTGGAAATTGGTTTACAACATTGACCATGGATCTTCTCACTGTGGAGAGCAGGCAATTATAATACAGGAGTCAAGAAGTGATAAATATTTAATTTATTCATTGCATAAACTCAAATGATACTCATATAATTTCTAAAACTTCTCCGTTTAAATTTTTTAAGCTTCGTGAAGTTTGAGGTTGCATAGGATCTGAACTACTCTTTTTTTTTTTTTTTTTTGTGCTACGCGGACCTCTCACTGTTGCGGCCTCTCCTGCTGCAGAGCACAGGCTCCGGACACGCAGGCTCAGCGGCCATGGCTCACGGGCCTAGCTGCTCCGTGGCATGTGGGATCTTCCCAGACTGGGGCACGAACCCGTGTCCCCTGCATCGGCAGGCAGACTCTCAACCACTGCGCCACCAGGGAAGCCCTGAACTACTCTTTTTTAATCTTACTGTTCTAAAAGCCCAATTTACCTATCCCATCTTTTATCTTCATCATGCAGGTGATAGTAACCTACTAGAAACGTTCAACAAGGTGGAAACTTTTTTCGGTAAATGCAAGAAGGAAATGAGAGCCCAATTCTCTCACTATTCCTCACTTATATAATTTTGCTATATTGCTTTTTCATAAATGGGACAAAATGGGTGTGAGCTGTGCATTAGAAGAATTATACCAGACGTTGTTAATTTGCAGACATAAGAACGGTACCACTATATTAGAAACAGTCTAGCAGTTAGGATTTTGTCTATGAAGTAAGCAGTGTAGGGAGTAACAGTAAGCAGAAAATCAATAACTCATTCAATGGGTAGTGGGGACACCCAGGCACTTGACCTAGCTGAGGTGGGCATGTGATGTGACCTTTGTTGAAATATTTGATTTCTGTGCTGTAAAATGGGCAGAGGCATATTTGTTTCTTCCTAATCTTTCAAGAAAAGGTAAGAAGTCCAGCCAGTCTCTATGAGACACTTTCAATTCTGGTCAGAAATTGGCTATAAAAATGCCAGCCTCCATTTATTATTAATTCTCAAGTCACAGGGCTGCAAGGGGCCTTATGAGGGTAACCTATTCTCACCCAGCTTGTGGTGCTTGTTATTTAGAATCTTGGAGAAGCGTGATGATGGATTATTCCAAATTCCTTTGTGTCAAGGAATTAAGATGAGGTACCCAATTACTATCAAAGCCCCACTAAAAACTCATCCTAGGATGCAAGAAATCAATATCATCAAATATTTATTGTGTGTCTATTGAGTGCTTTGTGTTTCATTTGTAACTATTTACTATGATTTAGAGCTCAGGTCTACAAGCTCTTACTAGCTTATTTAGTAACTTTTCTCCCCATTCAGGTTTCTAGTTATTTTTAATCTTTAGATTTTTCTATAAGCTGAATATGCTTCTCTGGAAAGAATTTGTAAGAAATCCAGGTTTAATGCCAGTTCTGGAGAGAAGGCATGGAAAAAACTGCAACTTCATAGGAAAAAATATCACTTCAAAGGCTACTGCTACAGTAAACCTGAAAGGATAAACAGAATATGGTTTGTAATATTGTCATGGCATCACGTACATGAGAAACCTGATTCTGAATTAAACTGTAGTATTTGTTGTCCTATAAATCTTATAGAAAATTATTTCACTGTAATAGACATACCTCGTTTCATTTTGGTTTGCTTTATCGCGCTTCACTGATACTGCGTTTTTTACAGATTGGAGGTTTGTGGCCACCCTACACTGTCAGAGGGTGGTTAGAATTTTTTAACAATAAAGTATTTTTTAAATTAAGCTGTGTACATTTTTAAAAGACATAATGCTATTGCACACAATAGACTACAGTGTATTGTAAACACAACTTTTATATGCACTGGGAAACCAAAAAAAATCGTGTGATTCACTTTATTGTGATATTCCCTTTATTGTGATGGTCTGGAACCAAACCAGCAATATCTCTCAGGTTTGCCTGTAATTATATTTTTAAAAACATAATTTGAGTAGCCTTGATGCAACCTATATTTACTCTGCTTGATGAAGTATCCAAACTTAGTACATGTTACATAAATTCCATATCCCTTAGTACATGTTACATAAATTCCATATCCCTTTAGGTCACTAGAGGTTATGGGGAGTGACATGCTTAATATGAACCATGGTGCACTTGAGGGGAATCTATTTCCTAGGATTTCAAAGCACTTCAATGATTTTGCCAATCAGCATGTTAGTACTGTTTTTTATCTAATTTCTCTGAATGGCTATGTACCTGGGAACTTGTTATTTTATCCATTATTCCATTTTAAAATTATAAATTAGAGCTGGAGGGAGCTAGTAATGGTCCTTTTTTAATGTGTAGAAGTGCTTTGAAATCCTTGGAAGAATGGTGCTGTGGAAATTCAAGATGGTTATTAGTCTAATTAGCCAAATAATTGAATGAATCCAATTAGTTCTTAACTTTGTATTGCTTATAGCCTATTAGAAAGTAGTTACCACTCCTGCTTTCGATTAAGATTGAGTAGCTAGTATCAGACTAACCTTCCTGCTAAAAGCAACTATAAAACAGATGTTTGAAGGCAACAAAGGGAAATCGAGGCAGCCAGGACTTGACAGTTCAAAGTTCCAAAGAGAAGGAAAACTCACTGAAGTGAGTCCTACATTCACTATCAATTTTTCCTTATAGAGCAATTGCCAATTGTAGGGCAGGGCACAGAGTCTGGACAGAAACTTTGCAGCAAGTGTGCTCATTAGGCTGGGAGTCAAATATTAGAGTTCAAGATTCCCGGGGCAGCCAGGGCTTGAGGATCTTAGAGACC
>NW_006791304.1:897094-909060 GCF_000442215.2 Lipotes vexillifer | reverse complement strand
TAGAGACCTTAGAGAAAAGAGTGCCGTAGGATATTGAGCCCAGTATCCTGCCTGTAATTTCTCCTTGGGTCATTTGTCACATCCTAAGAAGTACACGCTTGGAATGGGATGCTGATAAACTAAGTAGAAAGTAGATGCAAGAGGCTAAAAAGCTAAGCAGAGAGGGTGGTGTCACAGTGCTAAGGAGACTGAAATTGGAATTCAGGAAGAGGGGGGCTGGTAATGAGCTGTAGCTTTCAGTTGGGACTCCAGGAGGGTCAAGCCCTGGGACAAGGGGAAATCAGAAACAGACTCACCTTACCTGGATCAGGATGATCTCCCAGTTCTCTGTCTTCCAGGAAAAAAAAATTAAATCCTCCCTGTGGAGTTATACACAGACAAGATTTCTCACACATTAAAATAAGAGATTACCCGGCACAATAGGAAACAGGACCCAAGGACCGAAAAAAAACCCCAAAAAACAAAAAAACAAGGAAAAACTCGAAAAGAAACAGACCCACAGGTGATTCAGATATTGGGGCTCTCAGACACAGGCATAGTTTAAAATAACTATGACTAATGTGCTCAACAAAATGGAGGAAACAATGGAAAATTTCACCAGAGAACAGGAACCTATACAAATGAATCAAATAGAAATTTTATAACTGCAATTACAATTAACCGAATTTAATAATTCAAAGGTGGGTTTAATAGCAGATTAGAACACATGTAAAAGAGGATTATTGAACTGAAAGATAGGTCAGTAGAAAATATCCAGATTGGTGTACAGAGGGAGAAAAAGGATGAAAAATATGCAATATGAGATATATATGGAAATGATGAAAACTCTAAATGTATGTAATTGGAGTCCTAGAAAGCAAAAAGAGGGAAAATGGGTCTGAAGTAATATTTGAAAATATATTGGCTGACAATTTTCATAAATCCATGGGACATCAAACCACAGATACAGAAGTTCTATGTATATAATTAGGATAAATGCAAAGAAAACTGTACTTAGACATATCACAGTAAACTGAAGAAAAGACAAAATCAGAAACAAAAATTTAAAAGGAGTCAGAAAGAAAAGAAACATGCCCACGAGCAAAAATACGACTAACACCTGACTTTTATGAGAACTAATGGAAGCTAGATAAAAATAGAATGGCATCTGTTAAGTGGCAAAAGAAAATAACTGTCAGCCTAGAATTTTCTACCAAGGAAACATTCTTTAAAATGAAGGTAAAATTAAAATGACATTTTGAGATAAACAAAAGCTGATGAAATTCATCTCTAGCATTTGAACATCAAAAGAAATAATAACAGGAGTTCTTCAGCAGAAGAAAAATGATCCCATGTGAATATTAATGAAATTAATATCAGATAAAGTAGATTTTAAGGCAAGGAGTGTTAGTATAGAACAGGGCTACTCAATTCAGCACTACTGGAATTTTGGACTGGATAACACTTTGTTGGTGGTGAGGGGTGGCGGGAGGACTGTCCTGTGCACTGTAGGACACTTATCAGCATCCCTGGTTCCTACTCACTAGACACAATAGCACCTGCCACCCCAAATTGTGACAACCAAAGTTGTCTCCAGACATTACCAAATGTCCCCAGCTGAGAAGCACTGTTACAGATAAAGAGACACTTCATAATGGTAAAAGAGTCAACTTACAAGGAAGATAAAACAATCATAAATTTAAGCTGTACTCTTCTTCCAACATAAGCATTAAGGTTATACATTTTTCTTTAAGCACAGTTTTACTTAAGTTTTATTGTGCATATTTCTTTGATTTGTGGATTAATTAGTATTATATTGCTTAATTTCCAAACATTTGGTGATTTTCTAATTATTTTTCTGCTATGGATTTTCAGACAACAAAATTTAGTCAGCACGTAAAGAACGGAAACAGCATGATCCACAAAATTTACCTAATTGCATATAGGGACTATTGTATTGAACGACGGCAGATATACACTTTCTTTTCAAGTGAATGTGCAACATTTACCAAAATAGAGTATATGCGGGGTCATAAAACTTCCTGACACATTTGAAAAAATAAAAATCATACAGAGTATATTCTCTGACCATAGTGGAATTAAGCAGAAATTTTAACAGAGTGAAGGAGAAAAAAAATGATCACCTCAATGAATTAAGAAACTACATTTGATAAAATTTAATACCAACTTATGAAAAAGTCCTTAGCAAGCTAGGAATAAAAAGTAACCTTCCTTTTTTTATTTGGCGGTATGCGGGCCTCTCACTGTTGTGGCCTCTCCTGTTGCGGAGCACAGGCTCCGGGCGCACAGGCTCAGCGGCCGTGGCTCACGGGCCCAGCCGCTCCGCGGCATGTGGGATCTTCCTGGACCGAGGCATGAACCTGTGTCCCCTGCATCGGCAGGCGGACTCTCAACCACTATGCCACCAGGGAAGCTCAAAGTAACCTTCTTAATTATAAAAGGAATCAAACTCCCCTCCCTGCCAAATCAACAGCAAACATCACTCTTAATGATTAAGGAGTGAAAATATTTCCCCAGATATCAGGAATGAGGCAAGGATGTCTACTACCACTACTTTTATTAATTATTGTACTGGAATTCTTAGCCAATGCAATAAGACAAAACAAAATATGTAAGTATTATATAGGAAGAAATAAAACTTTTTGTTTGCAGATGACAGGATTGTGTACACAGAGGTTTCAAAAAATCTACAAATGAACTATTAGAATCAATAATAGTTAATTTAGTAAGGCCACTGTATACAGTAAAGTCAACATATAGCTATTAATTATATTTACATATTTACATATATGTAATTTACATATATCAGCCACACCAAATTGGAAAGTAAAGTTTTAAAAAGATGCCATTTATACGAACATCAAAAAATATTAAGTAGTCAGGGAATATGTAATAAATGCAAGGCCTCTACACAGAAAGCTATAAAATATTATTGACAGAAATGAAAGAACTAAATAAATGGAAGACTATAACATGCTCATGGATCTGAGGCTCAATATGGAAAATATTTCTGTTCTCCCCAGATTGATGTATAAATCTAATGACATGTTAATAAAAATTCCAGCAGTTTTTAAAAAATGGAAAATGACAAATTGATTCTAAAATTTATATGTAAATGCAAGAGTTAAGAATAGTGAAGACAATCTTGAAGAACAAAGTTGGAGGCTGTAGACTTTCAGATACCAAGACTTCTTATAAAGACACAGTAATTAACACTATTGGACCAAGGACAGACAAATTGACTAAAGGAATAGAATAGAAAGTCCAAAAACAGACCTACATATATCCCTGGCCACTGGATTTATGACAAATGTGCTACAGCTGTACAGGGCCAAAGGCTGTTTTCTTTCTTAAATAAATGGTGCTAGATCAATTGCATATAAATATGGAAAAAAAAGGACTTTGGCTCCTATCTCAGACTGTACACAAATATCAATTCTTGGTGGATCATAGACCTTAATGTGAAATAAATATTCTAGAAGACAACATTGGAGAATGTATTTAAGACCTGGGAATATGCAAAGATTCCTTAAATAGGACACAAAAAGAACTAACTATAAAGTGAAAGTTTGATAAACTGACTTCATTAAAATCAAAAATCTCTTTTCTTACCATTAAGGAGAGTGAAATGAGAAGCAACAGAAGAAGATATTTACTTTAGACAGGAGAAGATATTTACATCACAAATATCAAGAATTAGCACCTAGAGTTTATTTTAAAAATTCTACAAATCAATAAGAAAAGAAGAAAATCCAATTAAAAATGGACAAAAGGCTCAAATCAGCCCTCTTCAAAAGGGAATATCTCACTAGCCAATATGCATACAAAAAGGTCCTCGTCATCAATAGCCATTAGAGAAATGCAAAATAATACCCTAATGAGTTATTGCCAACCACCATGAGAATGTTTAAAATTTTACAAACTAACAATACTAAGTGTTGTAGAGAATGTGGAGGACTGGAACTCATATATATTGTTGGTGGAGTATGAATTGTTAAAATCAGTTTGGGAAACTGTTTGGCAATATCTTCTAAAGCTGAACATATGCATACCCTATGTTGCAGCAGTTCTACTCTTAGGTATAAACCCAATAGAAATTCATAAATGTGTGTACCGAAAGGCATGTACAAGAATTTTTATAGCAGCATTATTCATAATTGCCCAAACTAGAAACAAACCATATGTCCATCAACAGTGGAATGGATAAATAAATTGTGGTGTATTCATAAAAGGGAATACTATACAGCAACGAAAAAGAATGACTTAACGACATCCACTACAACATAGATTCACCTCATGGACATAATATCGGAGCAAAAGAAGCCAGACATAAAAGAGCACATGTGGTATGATTGCATTTATATAAAGTTCAAAACCAGGCAAAGCTCATCTATGGTGATAGAAGTCAGAATTGCAGTCACACTTGAATGAGTTAATGTCTGGGAGGAGCTACGTGGGAGGCCTCTGGGACACTAGTAACATATTTTGCTCTGGATGCTAGTAACACAGGCTCTTCAGTTTGTAAAAATTCACTAGGTGTACCCTTAAAATTTCTGCATGCTGACGTATATCAATTGAAAATTTACAAAAATAATTACTATCCAATAATCTGGATAGACCATGGGCTGCTTCTCCAGGGTGGTGGAAAAGTACCTTCAGAAGACTGAATCATGTCAGGTTTTTAACTGCAGCCTTCTAAGAGGGAAGATTGTCCTCAAGTCCCTCTGATCCCTTGTTTGCTGAAATTTACCTGGTGATTAGATAGTTATGCTAAATACAAGGGAAGATTTTTTTTCTTTTAACCGTTCAGACTGATCAGTTGAGTCTGGTTGTTCAAAGTGTTGTTTAAAGCTTCTTGAGACAAAAAACACACTTGGAAATAACAAGCTCTTTTTACTGCCTTCTCTCTAGAACTGGATGCTGAGACTGAATTGATAAAGCTTTTCTCATGCTTGGATTTTAAATCAAAGGAAAATTACTTCCAGTCTGGCATCTTTCAGGGCAAACAAAAGGAGACATGTGGGCGAGGCTAAGGGTGGTAAGCGTGGGACTGTGGATTGGGGATTGAGAAGGTCCAAGAGAGCAGGATTCAGAGCAGGTAGGAGAGAGAGAAAGGGAATGTCAGAGGCCGAGAGTAAAGAGGCAGGGAAGGAGCCTGGAGTGAATTGGCATTTGTTCATTTGGATATGTAAAGCACCTAAGGGAGAGGAAAACAGGTGCAATATGAATGCATTAATGAAATGAAAAATGAGGCTTGACCTATGAATAAATATTCAGAATAAAAGCATTTAAAAATGTATCTTAGTTTTAGGGCACTTGCTCTGTCTGGCAGCTAATTCAAAGTTTTCACGGTCACACACACATACATGGTTTGTTAGCTTCCTGTCTGCCTGAGACAAACTCACTGCATTTCCCGGTGTCTGTGTGCCTCCTTCTTCCCGCTTTGCTGCTCAGTGTTGTTTCTCTTATGAACAGAGTCTGTCTAAATTGTATGAAACAAGATTCCTTATTATATAGACTCAGGTGGTCAAATTATGTCACCAAAAATCATGAGCTAGACCTAAAGCCCAACAGCAATCCTAACAGCTGGTTGGTTGGTCCATTTTCTCCAGAAGAGCCTTCAATGACAGCTGCATCAAAATCTCACCAGAAACCAATGAAAGAAAAGGATATTATAAGTTATTTCCCCCTTAGAAATGTGGCCGGTGGCAGGTTGGGTGGAGACTCCCATAGTTCATATCTGTGGGGAGTATCTCTGAAACACAAGGAAATAGGCTTTCAAAATGCTTTCCTCATCCTGGAGATGTGCAGGGACACCAGGAAATTGAATTCCACCCACAGCTGTCCCTCTGGCCTGAGACGTGAGCACAGAAATCTGCCTTTCCACAGTTTAAAGGGCTCTACCCCTCAGCCCAAACATTGAAAAGTTTTCTTGACTCAGCGGGGACCCATCTGTTAGGGACAAACTAAAATCCCTTAGGGCAGCCAAGCTTCCATCTTCCCACCTGGAGGCAGTACTCAGCCTTCTCCATCTACAGGGATGTCCATAGCTGCCTCCCCTGTGCTTTGTCCCGTCTTATCCTACCTTCTCTGTGCTGGCCTTGAAGATGCTAGCCAGCCTCAGCCTCTTTAGAAGTTCAATATCCTGAAGATTATAATAATTTTGATTTTTTCCTGCTGTTATTAGATAATATCTTTTTTTTTTTTCTGCACCACACGGCTTGCAGGATCTCAGTTCCCCGACCAGGGATTGAACCTGGGCCACGGCAGTGAAAGCCCGGAATCCTAACCACTAGGCCACCAGGGAACTCACTCTTTTCTTAATAACAGTAATAGTGATAGCCAACACATGTATTAAGTCATTTATATCTACAATAGCTCTATGAAGTAGGAACTGTTATTAGCCCCATCTCATAAAAGAGGAAGCTGAATTGCAGAGGTAAGTGACCTGCCCAGGGTCACCAGCTGGAAAGTGATGGAGCTGGCATTTGAACCGTTGCTCTTAACCACTATACTGCTTCTTTAAGAAGAGTCCTGAGCTTATCTTGATAAACTACAGGCCATGGAATCAGATAGGGCATAGATAATCTAGCCATAGAATTTGGAAAGCTTAACTGTCTCACACGTATATTGTTTGTTTGCTTGATTAATTCATTCATTCATTTAAATAATGAGAGTCCACTATGTGCCAGACATTGTGCTGGGTGTGGGGAATTCAGAGATGAATGAAACAGGGAACCCATCTTGTAGGAGAAGGTGTATGTTTACAATTATTTACTAAATAATAGTACACATGTGAATGTGGAGAAAAGTACAGCAGGCTTTTGAATCATCCAGGAAAAGGCAAAGGAAATCAGGGGAAGATTACAGAGTTGACATTTGAGTAATGCGTAGTAAGAAAACAAAATAGAACAAAGACAGTTATTCAAGAGATACGTTTGCTGTATAAGAATGCAAACTGTACAGAGTGTATAGCATAAGAAGGGAAAAACTACCCCCCTTCCAGAGGGATCTATTAAAAGTTTAATATGACATTTTTCTATATATTTACATAAATGTGCACATATGCTAATACAGTTAGGACTAAAACAAAATGGGTGCATATTATACCTACTGTCTGTATATTTTCCCCCCACCCCAACTTGATAATATCTTAGAGATTTTTCCATGTCATATCACATAGGTTTATCTCATTCTTTTAATTGTTGGCTAATAATTGATTAAATGGTTATAGCACAATTTATTTCCCATCATACTGCTAATGGGCATTTAGATTACAGTAGTACCCCCTTATCCGTGGTTTCACTTTCTGCAGTTTCAGTTACCTGCGGGCAACTGTGGTCCAAAAATATTAAATGTGAAATTCCAGAAATATACAATCGTTAAGTTCTGAATTGTGTGCTGTTCTAAGTAGCGTGATGAAATCTCATTCCATCTCATTGGGTCCTGCCTGGGATCCCCAGCCATTGACATTGTCTCCTCCTAACATGAACCACTGACATCATCATGACTCAGGGATTCAGGATCACTGGAGCCAGATGACCTTCCTTCTGACATATGGTCAGAAGATCGATAGTAGCTTAATGCTACATCTCGATGCCTACATCATTCACCTCACTTCATCTCCTCAGGTAGGAATTTTATCATCTCATATTATCACAACAAGAAGAGTGAGTACAGTACAAGATGTTTAGAGAGAGAGACCATATTCACATCACTTTTGTTACAGTATATTGTTACAATTGTTCTACTTTATTCTTAGTTCTTGTTGTTAATCTTTTACCATGCCTAATTTATAAATTAAACTTTATCGTAGGTGTGTATGTATAGGAAAAAACACATAGTATATATAGGGTTCTGTACTATCTGCGGTTTCAGGCATCCACTGGGGGTCTTGGAATGTATCCCCTGCAGATAAGGGGGGACTACTGTAGTATTCGAGACATCTCCCTGCCACACAGATCTCGGCAATAAGCTCTCTGTAAGTTAAGTGATGGATGACGTTATGTGTTTTGTCCTCTCATCTCCTCTCCCATTCCCCTTCCCTCCCCTCTAGTTCTCTTTCTCTCTCTCCCTGTCTTTGTCACTTTCATGTTAGCTAATTTAATGGTAGCTTAAGAAGGGATAGTTAGCCAGACCCCAGTTTAACAAATATATTTTGACCGCTTCAACTGTAAGACACCTTAGCTCTTTCCTTTGTGCCTTGGCATTTGGATAAAACAATTTTTTGGTTTATTTTTATTTATTTATTTATTTACTGGGAAAGCCTCATGGCCCCAAATAAGCACTGATCCCAGTGTTACTGGACTCTCAGTGTTGGCTGGACAGTCTTGAGCCTCTCAGTTTCTCTTGCCTCCCATTGAACTAGGTACTTAGAGTAGCAGCGTGAGAAGGGTGGAGTGATGTGGTACTGGGGTCAGTGGTGGTGTGGCATTTTAAATAGAGGGAAAAAAAGTGTGCAATGGGGTAAAGACAGGAGGAACACAGTGCGTGTGGCGAGTGTTGAATTGATGAGACTATCTTAGTCCTAAGAGTCTGGGTTTTATTATTAGACCAGCTCCATTACTCATGCTATGTGTGAACTTTTACAGGTCACTGAGACACACTTCATTTTCCTCATCTGTAAAATGGGGACGCTAAGAGTAGCTAGTTCATATGATTGTTGTACAGATTAAGTGATATAATACATGCATGCTAAGGACTTAGCACGGAGTAAATGTCAATACTGTAACTGTTAGGTTCTGTTACTGCTGTTATTACCATTCATGTTTAATTGTGAACTAAAATGCAGTTGGAGCCATAGGTGTGGTCAGAGGATGACCCATGGTCAGAGCCGTAGGTATGAGAAACCACCAAAAAGAGCAGGGACAGTGACATGACTGGATTTGTGTTGAAATGTCTATCCGCTGTGCTTTGAAGAACAGCTTGAGTGCAAGAGACAAGGGACCCGGCTGTGGTGTGTTGGAGAGGGTAGGTATCAGATGTGAGAGCCAATTGTTAGGTTTTCAGGAATTTTCTGAGTGGGTTATTGAACATGGGTGTTATTAAATATTAAATTATATAAAGTTACTATTAAGTTATATTGAAAACAAAGACAATACACACGCAAAGCGTATCACTTCCTAATTATCTTACCACATTTTACCATTACCTATGCTCTTGAGGTTATCTATGTGCACTGTATCTGTATGGTGGAAACACTATATAATGGTGTGCTGCTGGGCTTCTCTCCCCAGCACTGTCATTGTGGTGTCACACTGGTAGCTAGAAATGAGCCAGGGTGGGAGTAGTTATACTATAGAAATCAGCAAATTCTACAAATCAGGGCCTTTATTAACCTCCCACTGGGCCAGAGAGACCCATTTGAAAGCTATGGAGACAGTTCTGTAGAGAGATGTTGAGTGTTTGAATCTTAGCATTTGGAGTGGAGAGGAGACAGATTTGAGAGACACTTCAGTGTTAGAATGAGTAGGACGTACTGACTGACTTACTGAATGTGCGGGAAAAGAAGATGAAGACTGAAGCCTGAGTATGTGGCTTGAGTGACTCTTCCTTGCAGTCTGATGAATCGAGCTGCCCTATTGTGGTCCGACTTATGGAAAGGCCCACATGGAACTGAAGGAGACTCCTGGTAGATAAGCCAGCAAGGAACTGAGGTTCTCAGTCCAACAGCCTGCAAGGTGCTAAATCTTGCCAACAACCATGTGAGCTTGGAAGTGGATCCTTCCCCAGTTGAGCCTTCAGGTAAGCTCTGGCTGACATCTCATTGCAGCCTCTTGAGGTAGAGGACCCAGCTAAGTTGTGCCCAAATTCCTGACACATCAAAACTATGTGATAATAAATGTGCAGTGCTTTGAGCTGCTAAGTTTGTGGTAATTTTGTTCTGCGGTGGTAGATAACAAATTCAAGGTCTTTAACTACTTACCTCTGGGGAGCACCTTTCTGCCCTGGGAGTTGAATTGACTGGAGCCTGGCCTTCAAGTCCACTGAGCAGAGTTCCACAGTGGAACCTGCAGTGGGGTTTGTTCTGGGTGACAGGTGATTTGGCTCAGAGCTTGTCATGCTGGACTCTGCTTTTCCTGTGTGTACCGAGTGAAGCCTTTAGGCTCTGGAAAGTGGTCAGCGGTGCCCTATTGGGCAAATCTGGGTAAGAGTGATAGCTGACGTGAGTCCTGCACTGGCAGGCAGAGCCACTCACCGATCCAGCATCGGTCGTGAAGAATTCCTCTCTGGTGATGAAGCCATGATCCTCCCTGTGTGGATGACCTCTGGGCTGGCCAGAATTCATGCTGGAAGATCTGCTCAATTTCCAGAGGTGGGAAGGGCCCTTAAGAGAAACATGGGTAATTTTTTTTTTTTTTTTTTGCGGTATGCGGGCCTCTCACTGTTGTGGCCTCTCCCGTTGCAGAGCACAGGCTCTGGATGCGCAGGCTCAGCAGCCATGGCTCACGGGCCCAGCCGCTCCGTGGCATGTGGGATCTTCCCAGACCAGGGCATGAACCGTGTCCCCTGCATCGGCAGGTGGACTCTCAACCACTGTGCCACCAGGGAAGCCCGAAACATGGGTAATTTTTAAAATTAATTGTTTGACATGAGAAAGACCACATGCTACCAGATACTCTTTTTTTTTCTTTTCCTTTTTTTTTTTTTTGCTTTTCAGCAGAGAGGACTTAAAAAAATTTCATGAAGATTTTGTTTATTTAAATTGTGCAGCATAGAGGAAAACAGAGGGTATACATTTTGAGATGATGCTAGTCATAAAGGGATCTTTGAATGGGATTTGGAAACTAACTGGCAAAAGTGTGGGTCAGCATCTTGCTTCTGATCCCTGAGGCTGAAGAGAAGTTGTGTTTTGACTTTGTGCCCCAGACATGAGGTTTAAGAAGGACCATGGTCAAAACAGGAGTCTACTAAAGAGAGATCTTCCCAGACTCTTGTTTTTAAAACAGCAGTCTAATTGCCTGTGGGAATTTAAATAGCAAAAAATGTAATTTATTTTAAAAACTAATTACCGTCATTTCAAAGGCTCCTTCTGTAGGATGTCAAGCTGAACCCCTCATTTAAACAGACCTCTTACTTAATAACACACCCATTGAATTTTTTTGCCTGAAACAGACTAATTTTAAATAAGTATTTTTTTTTAATTTTTATTTATTTATTTATTTTTGTGGCACTCGGGCCTCTCACTGTTGTGGCCTCTCGCGTTGCGGAGCACAGGCTCCAGACGCGCAGGCTCAGCGGCCATCGCTCACGGGCCCAGCCGCTCCGCGGCATGTGGGATCTTCCCGGACCGGGGCACGAACCCGTGTCCCCTGCATCGGCAGGTGGACTCTCAACCACTGCACCACCAGGGAAGCCCTAAATAAGTATTTTTTAAAGTAAGATTCATTTATTTATTCACGAAACATTTACTCTATGGCTACTTGGTGCCAGGCACTATTCTAGGCATTGTCTTTATTTCAGTGAGAAAGAAAAACAATAAGTAGACAACATATTATATAGTATGATAATATAATGATATATTATCAATAAAATGTAAGTAACATATACAATATGATATTAACTTTGAGTAAAATGTGTTTATGACATATAGTAAAATTAATCAATATATTGGCAGCAACTTTAATGGATTAATTAACAATAAATATAATTATAGTAATTAAATAACATAATGTCAGGTCGTGATAGATACCACTAAATTCAGAAGCACACAAACTCTAAAAGTTTATTCCTTTGTGGTATCATGCTGAAATGGAAAAAAAGATAATTTACTCTTCAGGAAAATAAAGACTATTAAATAAAACCTCTTTCTCAAAGTGGGAAAAGGATGAAGAAACTTTTAAAGGTAGCTCTGGCAAGACATTTGGTGGCCCTGTATGTTAAGTAGGAATGCTTTGGCCTGCATGTGACAGGAAACTCAGTTTATAGTGGCTCACGTAACAAAGGGTCAGGGGAGCAGGCAGCTG
>NW_006791304.1:888135-897084 GCF_000442215.2 Lipotes vexillifer | reverse complement strand
GTTCAGCAGCTTGACAACGTCACGGTCAGCTTTCCGTTGTACTTGTTGCCTCCGAGCCACAAAATGGCTGCTCCAACATCAGATATTGCATTTACCTTCAAAGCAGAAAGATGGGAGATTGGGCAAGGCCAGCTATATTTGCCTCTCTTATCAGGAAACCAAAAGCTTTCCCAGGACCATCCTCACCTCGGCAGACTTCTACTACATCTTATTGGACAGATCTATGTTACATGGTTAACCCTACTTGTAGAAAAGCCTGGAAAAGTGCATACTTACTCATTCCATGTTCTATAGTAGAAAGGACCAAAGGAGCAAGAAATTGGGTATGGATGTTGCATCAGCCAATCAGCAGGGTTTGCCACAGGAATCTCTGCGCTGGGGACAAAAAATGCATTGACTTGTTCTCAAAGCTTTCCCTGCATCCCATCCTTATCTTTTTTCTTTTTTTTACTAATTTTTTTTTTTTAATGTTTTTACCATCCTTACCTTTTGATGTGGAGAAACGCAGGAGCAGTTGGGTAGCATCAGCCTCAGGATGAACTATATACTTATTTTGGTGAAGGGGTTTTGGTGAATCATAACGATGGCATAAAATGAGAGGTTTTGGTTTAAAATGATAAACATAGTGGGGAACTGACAATAATGGCCTGGCTCCATGCTAGGGGTGAGGAAGACCGTGGATCAATGGGATTGTAAGGAACAAAACAAACTGCTACTCCTTGTCAGGAAAAGTGGAGGGAGGGATCATCTACTTTTAAGTCTGTGTGATATGATACAGCAGAGGTGGTTCAAAGAAAATAACCGGTTGTGGGCAATACAGAAAGATGTGATTTGGATAAGAGAACCCAGTGCGGGGGGAAACCAGGTTGAAAGAGTTTTAATGTTGGGTTGAAACTGGGACTCTGTGGATATTGAGGGCTGGTGGAAGTAAAGCAGGAGAGATGCCACCCTTATTTATTTATTTATTTATCTTTGGCTGTGTTGGGTCTTTGCTGCTGCGTGCAGGCTTTCTCTAGTTGTGTTGAGTGGGGACTACTCTTCATTGTGGTGCGTGGGCTTCTCATCGCAGTGGCTTCTCTTGTTGCGGAACACGGGCTCTAGGTGCGCGGGCTTCAGTAGTTGTGGCTCATGGGCTCTAGGGTGCAGGCTCAGTAGTTGTGGTGCACTGGCTTAGTTGCTCCGCGGCATGTGGGATCTTCCCGGACCAGGGCTCAAACCCGTGTTCCCTGCATTGGCAGGTGGATTCTCAACCACTGCACCACCAGGGAAGCCCTCTCTTTCTCTCTTTATCATGACTTTTTCCAACATTCAGGACGCTCTGTTCTTCTGTCTTCCTCATTTCTTGAGTTCTTCAGCATATATCAGGCAGATAAACTTAGGCTTCTTGTTTCAATTTGTTTTCCTACCTCATGGACTATTTCCCTAGAGTTTCTACAACCTAGGAAAGACGAAGAACTGATCTAGCAAGTAAGTTTACATCCTCACCCCTTGAAATTTGGGATATTTGAATTTCTTTCAGCTTATAAGCCATGAGGAAAGTAAGACACTCAGAAATATTGCCTTCAGGCCGTGCCTTTGGTGATTTTATATGTCAAGAAACTGTACAAGGGCCGTAAAACTAGATATTCTGGCTTTGTCCGAATCTCTTGGCAGAAGGAATCACATCTTATGCTGGTGGGGTAGGGAACCGGAGCAGAGGGAGGGGAGAAGGGTTCGGTAACTTATCAAGTTCAAGACAATAAAAAAGTGCTTTATTTACTTAATTTGAACAGGAAAAGCTTAATATAAAGAATTATTGATTTCAATAGGGGGTTGGAGCAATGAGGGATTAGCTAACAAGTGTAAAGAGAATCTGAAGAAATAGGAGTAGCAGATACCAGGAGCAGCTATCACCTCTCTTCTAGGGCCGAGAGAGAGCATCTCAGGAAGAACCCTGCCCCCCAACTCACCCCTCCGCGGGGGGGCCTGAGTCCAAGGCCTGTTGGCGAGGGTTCCGCGGACGCAGGGCAGTTGCTGAGATGCTCTGTCGTCAGAGTGTGTTGGAAATCCTTCTTTCGGAATTCAGAAGAAAGCATCCACAGAGAGGTACAGCGTCTCAAAACTCACTGTGAAGCCACCTGAGGGGCTGCTGGGGGACTGGGCAGGAGCTCAGCACTGGAGAAGCCACGTGTGCTGCCCCTCGTTTTATTTTTCTGCCAAGAAAGTACACTAGGTCTGAACTTGATGGTTTGTAAATCTCAACTTCTCCCTTGTTGAATAATCAAGCAGCTGCTTTCTGCCAGGTAACTTTTGAGTCTGTGGAGAAACAGCAAAAAAACTCATTGCAAACTGTTTTCATATGTTCACATTCATAGGGGTTTCCCTTTGGCTTGAGGTTTTAGACTCTGTTAAAATGCAAATACCCTACAGAAGAAGTGGCATTTTAAAGCTGTCATTTATACCTTAGTGTTCATGAAGGTACTGTCTCCTTTCCAGAGAGCGAGGTTTGATGTGATAGTTGGGGGTGGAAGGGAGTTGAGATGATCCTGGACTTTGGAAAGGGATGCTCCCAACTGGAATGGACCCTGGGGTACCAGCCATGCCTGAGCCTACTTCGCAGTGTTTGGGACTTCTATCCTGACTGAGTTCCATCCGCACATCAAATGCAAAATCCACTTCCTTTGTAGAACATTTCCCTTATGTTTCTTCTCTTTTCTTACTTGCTTCGGGGAGGTTTATGGTTTGAAAAATTAAAGTGCGGATCTATTTTCATTACCAAAGGATTTGCAAAACTGAGCTGGGCCTGTCTGAGCTCACATTTGCATTTGCCATCCCGTAAGCTGATTTTCAATGCTGAGCAGCTATTTTAAATGTTTCAAGAGCCTCCTTTTTAACTCTTTTCCTTACTTATGTTATCTAGTTCTGCAGTTAACAAAATTCCATTGCATGGGGATATATGTATACGTATATCTGATTCACCTTGTTACACAGCAGAAACTAACACGACAATGTAAAGCAATTATACTTCAATAAAGATGTTAAAAAAAAATTCCATTGCTGATTGCTGGTGGAAAATCCCCATACGAGGAGCCAAGGAAATGACTGGGCAGTTGGAGCAAACATCCCAGGGGTGGCTTAGCCCAAAAGCCCTGCTGGGGGTGTGGCTGGCAGCAGATCTGGAGTCTCAGAGCATTTAGATGACTTCAAAGTTTCTTTATGGCTGGAGCAGTGATTGGCCCAGAGCTGGGACTCAAAAAATATTTGCTGACATAAATGGGATAAAGGAGGAAAAAAAAAAACTGCTGGGGAAATGAGGAAATTATTCTTTGTTCAACAATGCTAGGTGAATGGCTTATTGGCTTCCCATTTCCTACAGGATAGAAGACGTGAAGTCCTCCATATGGCATGCCACTTCCTAACGTGGCTCTTGCTTGCCTATCCAGCCAAGTCTCCCCTGTCCCTGCTTCATATTTTGCGCTTTCACCTGAAATGCTGCTGAGGCTTCTTTGTGAGGCCTTCCCCTGACTCTTCTAAGGTGTGGTTCTTCTCAGCTTTCACCACACCTTGTACATCCCCCATTAAAATAATGGTCATCCTGCTTTTATATACCATAATTTAATTATAAATTTTGCTTATCTGTCTCCCCATTAGACTAGAAATTTGTTGCTTCTGGGTGTCATGTCTTTGTCTTTGAGCCCTTCACCATGTGTTTGTTGAATGAATACGTGAACTTGCAACCATAAACTACAAGCAGATTAGCAGAGCTGTATCTAAGTAGCCAGGATGCCTATGGATATGGAGTTGGCCCCTGGGGCAGTTGGTGGTGAGCCCTGGTGCTTGGTAGTGAAAAGCCAGTCAAGGAGAATTATACAGCAGAAGGCCAACCCAATGCTTATTCCAGGACCAATTGCTAGCCCCAGAGTAACTGTCTGTGAGAAAATGATTATGGTTGACTTTTTGTATTTTTTTTGTGTACCATTACTTGTGTAAGTTCATTTCCTTTTCAAATTTATTTTTCCTTTTCAGGTAGTAGCAGAAAGCTTTATTTGTATGAACTCGTACTTGATAGCCCAACCCTAAGAGAGAAAAATGGGAAGGTCTCTGGTCAAAGCAGGGACAGAGCATGTAGAGCCTCCAAAACTGGTCCCCCTTCACTTCTGTGTGTGATAGACCCTCAGACTCCAAAGGAGCACAGTTTGAAAATCACTGATTTGGATTAAGGAATAAAGTGAACACATGGGAATAAATCATTTCCTGGTATATTAAGTAGAAACCCTTTGGCAACCAGGTTATATATTTACCAAGCCTTTCATATGACTCAAAACTCTGTAACTCCAAATCAGTTTTTACAGCTTAAAAATTGGTATTGAAATTGTTACTTGGGTTTAATTTTAGAAAACTCAGGTCAATCAATATGTATGACTTTTAAGTTTAATCCTTCCTTTGGGGATCATGGAAGCTCTTTCCGGCTCCAGTGCTCTTTGATTTTCTGATTGTGAAGGGCAAGGTGGGAAAGAAATAAACAAGGTGACGAGGTTTCAAGGGCTAGCTTTCTTGGCATGAATGAGTAATTGGAAAGCCAGCATAATCAAAGTAATTTCATCCATCATGTACGGAAAGGGAAATAGAATTCAGGTTATTAAGGTTGCATGAAACTGCTTTTTAAATGTATGTACATATTTCTTCCTAGGGGCTAGGTAACGTTTCCCATTTTTATTTCTAAAAGGAGTTATGGAAAAAGACAACTGAAAATAAAACAGGAGCTGCAGTCTCAGGGCAAAACGAGAATCATTCATTAAAGAAAAGAAAAGGGTTTTAAGTTTCTCTTTTGAAAGAACAACCTCGCAAACCAGACTACCTGTTTTTAGTTCCTGAATGTCCCCTAGGCCATGATTTAGCAATGTCATATCTGACTCCTGCCCAGGGTGGGAACTGGTCTTGAGAGGCTAACAAGAAGCTTAGTTCTTAGTTCCTCAGACCCTTGGTCTGGAAGAAGGAATCACGTAACTGACTTTTGGCTTTCACAATTGCCTAGGTGTATGACCTTTTGGAGTTTGGGGAAAACAAACAAAATGGGGGAATCGAGGAAAAGAAAACCTCTATTGCAGGTAAGAGAGATGGAGAAGGGGCAAGGAAGGCCAGATCCAGAAAGCAGAAGAGTGATTGCTAACTAGAGACGAGGAGGGGTCTTCCTGAAAAGAAACCGGCAGGCAAAGGCTACAGATCTAGACTCAGTGTCAGAGAGGTGGTGTAGGATAGATTAAAAAAAAAAAAAATCTAGGTTGACTTTCACTAACCCATGGGGAATTGGACCTAAGTTATATTTGAAGCTTTGTTTATCTCATTCTTTTTAAAAATCATAAGATGGAGAATTGTTTTTCCCATTGGCACAAAAGCTCAAAAATGTAAGAAATTTGTTTCTTTTGTTCACAGCTGTGTCTCTAGTATTTAAAGCAGTTGTAGTTGCTCAATAAAAAAATTCTTATGTAAACAAATAAATGAACTTTTCCTCTGTATTTCCCCCTCTTTTGAAATTGGTATCGGTAGAGAAAGTGCATTCCAGGAGCTATGATGGTTGCATTCTGGGGCAATTCGGGGTGGGTGGATGAGAAGAGTATGGTTGTATTTTCTCAGTGTTAAATGGGCCCAGACTGTTGAGCCTTCAGGGTTCTGCTTCATCTGTTATTATTTGTAGTTGCTACTCTCTGGTATCAGCTGGTCTAATTATAGCAGCCTCCCCATTTTTTTCCTACTTACTGTTTCAAGTTTGCTGCTTCTCCAAATCTAGGAAGAACTGAAGATTGTCTAAGAACATGTCACTAAATCTGTTAAATCGTCAACCTCATTTTATATACATTTCTAAGTTATGGCCAAGGGCAAAAAGTCTCCATCTTTTTTTAAATTAATAAAGAAAAATAAAAAGAGGAAAAAAGAAAACCATAAAGTTTTTTACATACATGTAATTCCATGTACGAGTACCAATTCTTTCCCTTGCATATCCACTTGAGACTAGTTCTGGCAGCATCCTTCAAAGCCCAAGTGCATTAATTCCATGAAGTCTTTCCCAATTAGTCTCATTTTAGTTCGCCTTCTCTGAACAGCTATGACATTAATTTTTTACTTAATCATGAATTATGGCATACAATTCCCTAATTGATGTTTGTGGATTTTTTTCCCCCAGCTATATTTTAATTTCCTTGAGGACAGAATCCTGCCTCATACAGTGTTAAGATACCTATCTCCCTCGGCTCCCAAAACAATGCTCTGTGTATAGAGGGTACACGTTGGTTTGCCAATTTGTTCATCACACGAAATGCCCAGGGAGAGCTTCTACAAAATTTTTACAAAACCAGGAAAGGACAGACTAGATTCTCTGGCCTGCCAAAACCCAGCATATACACTGGTCACCACAGCTTCCTAGTCTGTTGAGTCTTTCAATTTGTTCCTGATAAGAAAGGAGAGTAGGGGAAACTTATCTTCTCCTTGAGAGAAGCAAAAATCATGTGTGGGACCATCTGACCCTCTAGTTTAGAAGTTAATGTTTGGTCCTAAGTCAAGTAACTTTCCCTTTACTCAACTTCTCCTTGGAGTTTTCCAAATAATAGTAACTTATCCTTAAAAAAAAAAAAAACCCAAAAAACAAAAACAAACAAAAAAAACCCCCAACTCTGGGATCTAGTAATACAAGAAGAACTTGTATTATTGTTATTTAACCATTGCTATTAATAGTTATATATTTTGCATCTGTCCCCTGGCGACTGAAATTAACCGTAGACATCTTAATTACATATAATGTCACTCTCTCTAAACTGTTACGTTACACGGGGTCCCTAAATTCTATGTAATGAGACTATTTCTGGCTTCTACATGTTTCTTCTTTCATCCTCATGTTATATATCTGGGCTTGCAAAAGCAGGAAATTTAAACAGCACCAAAGTGAAAGAGAGAGAAAGAGACACTTGGCATTGTTCCTAAAGACTGACAAGCTTTTTTTGAAATTCTGTTTTTCCAGTAAAAGTTTCAGATTCCCTTTGACTTTATTATTAATACCCCGAGGGTTCATGCATGATGATACAAAGATGATGTAGCCAAAATATAATTGTGTTTGAAACTTTTTAGTTTAGTTCCTCACTTTTCTAATCTGTAAACCTCAGAATTATGAAAAAAAATACCATGAATTTTATTTCCCTTGTTAATGTTATTTTCTCTTTAGTTACAAGATTAAAATCTAATATAGAACATCTGGGATTTTCTTTTCATTGAATTTGGACTATAGTATTTATGGAGAAATTGTCTCTTATTTATTTGGTGTAAGATACATTGAAAACAGTAGAATATTAGAGCCATAAGCGGTTCTGGTTGCATGTTAGCATTACCTGCAGAGGTTTTAAAAAAATATGGAGATTCTGTCCCAGTAGATCTGTGATGGGGCCCAGAAGTTTGGAATTCTAATATAACTGGTCTACCTATAGTTTGGAAACACTGGTTTAGATTTTACTTTGTGGGATTCCAAAAACTGGTATAAGATACTGATCAGAAAGAAAGAGCCAGGTTTTTTTTCCCCTGGATCTAAGTGACCTGTTGGTTTTAACTTCAGCACTTTTGGGGCTTACATTAATGACATAAAACAAATAGCATGCACTCTGAGTGCACAAAAGCACTCCTGCCTGACTATTGTTAAAAATAATTGAAGCTCCTGAAGGTGTTTTTTATATACAGCCATAGCATAGATAGCTGTTGTATTGGGAGAATCATATTCAGATTTTCTTCTTGTTATTTTTCAGCAAAAGTAGTCAATCCATTCTAGATAAAATAGACCTGGTTTTGCCAATGAGGGAAGTATGAATTGTTTAGATTTTTCAAAAACCTTGATATTTTATTTTATTTATTTATTTTTAAACCTTGATATTTTAATAAATGTTCTAAGGGCTCTGGACAGGACACCTTTCAGGGAATGATTTTCTCAGAATAGCTGAGCTTCCAGATAACTGAGAGTTACTCCAGACAGCCACCACCTCATTCTTTCTCCTTTATGTTTTTGTGCAGGCACATAGCTGCTCCTCAAGAAATACCGTTTAAAGAATAAGTGGATCAAGCCATAAGTCTCCTCTTATTGTTATTGTATATTATGAATATCTCTGCCTTTTAGACTATAAGCAAATGTAATTTAACTTTTTTTATGATGGCTTATGCCATCGTGCTGAGCTCTAGTGCCCTCGGGGGTCTGTTGTAGTATGCAGAATGTTTTTATTCTACACTAAATGAACCTAAACTGCTGTGATTTTTACTTCTTTTGTTTGCCTTCTATAGTTATTTCCCCCCGTTTCCATACTTACTGTTAAGCCATCAGCTGTCACTGGTTGCTGTTATCTATGTGCCTCTTCTAGTCCTCTTTTTCTTATAATTTGCTGCTCTTATTGGGCTGTTTATTTGGAAATCATATCACCAAGCCTGTTAGAATTTCCAAAGAGGAAAAGTAGACCTCGAGTAAGAACCCTAGGAAATTCTTTCTGATAAAGCTCACTAATGAGGGTGTGTTCTGTGGTGTAGAGGTGGCTGTTAGAGGTCTCTTTTGTTCGTTTCTTGGTTCTCAGCTGTTTTCCAATAAAGCAAGTGCTGAGTAAACAAAGTGACAATGTGTCTTTAAAGAGGAGTGAGGTTCCCTCTACTCAATACTCTGTAATGACCTATATGGGAAAATAATCTAAAAAAGGGTGGATATATGTATATGTATAGCTGATTCACTTTGCTGTGCACCTGAAATTAACATGACATTATAAATCAACTAATACTCCAATAAAAATTTAAAAAAAATAAAGAGGAGTGAAGTTCCCTTCTTCTGCATTTCAACTTCTTATACTTCTTGGCAATTAGAGATGGTTGGCAAGCATTTTTGTCTCCAAGCCTCTCCTTTCAGAAAGGATGGGCTTCCCTGGTGGCGCAGTGGTTGAGAGTCCGCCTGCCGATGCA
>NW_006791304.1:882661-887616 GCF_000442215.2 Lipotes vexillifer | reverse complement strand
AAAAAAAAAAAAAAAAAAAAGAAAGGAATTAGCTTGAACCCAACAAAGCAGTTCAGGGCAGTTTGAGGTTGAGACCCAGTCTTCTTAGGCCCAAGGTGGTGGAAAGGGCTGGCCCCTCTACATTCAGGCCTTTATGAAGCAGAGTGGAAGGGGAGGGAGAATTTCTAACCCTGGGAGGAAAGCAGGGTGGGTATTTCACCCTCATTTATTACTCTCATTTTACAGATGAGGAAAGTAAAGCACTTGCCATAAAGTGGCCACTGGGACTCAACTTTAAACTTCTGCTAACATTAAATTCCACTGGTTATAATTGCTTTACCTCATGGGCATCTCGGCCCTCCCCTTATATGGTGGCTTTCAAGACTGGTGAGCATGTCCACTGGAAACTTCCCCTTTCCTGGGTTTTCCAGGAAAAACTGCCTCTCCTCTTTCTCCTCCTCCTTCTCAGTCTCATGGCAAACTCCCCTTCCCCTTCCTGTCCTCTGAACATGGATGCATCCGAGAGCTTCATCCTTAGTTTTCTTCTTTCCTTTCTCCTTACGTTTGCCCTGGTGATCACAACCTAACCATGGCCCTGCCTGATTTGATTTGCTTCTTAAAAACAATGACAATGACAACACAGAAGAAGACGCCCTGGAGCAGTTACCTAAGCACGTGGAGTCCCTGAGAGACCAGCAGGTGGCTTCCTCAGGCCCCTTTCCCATCTGCCTGCTTCCATCCTCCGTGTTCGTTGGCTACCATGGTTACTCTGTCTCCTTTGGCTCCAGTCTTTGGCTCCCACTTTCTGTCTGGCCCTTCAGATGTGGCCTGTTTACCAGGCTTGACCCTTGGCTTTCCTTTGGCGTTAGGTCCTTATATCCGACAGAATTCTAGACCTGGCCGCCTGAATGCCCTATAGCAAGTTATAGCAAACTCAACATGTCTAAAATAAAACTGGTTATCTACCACCTCAGCCAGTAACTTCTTTTTTTTTTTTTTTTAACATCTTTATTGGGGTATAATTGCTTTACAACGGTATGTTAGTTTCTGCTTTATAACAAAGTGAATCAGTTATACATATACATATGTTCCCATATCTCTTCCCTCTTGCGTCTCCCTCCCTCCCACCCTCCCTATCCCACCTGAGTCATTCTTTCACTCACATCAGCTCAAACCCTACTTCCTGTCAATGCTTTCTTCTGAATATACTACTTATTTGTCTCCTGCTATGTATATCTGTATTTTTTATATTGCTGCGTGAAAAACTGCCACAGATTTAGAAGCTTAAGATAACACACATTTATTATCTCACAGTTTATATGGGTCAGGATTTCAGCTTGCTGCCTCCTACCTAGAGGAGCCTAGAGGCTCCTGCACATCCTCGCCATGTGGTCCTCTCGCAGGCCTTCTCATAACAGAGTAGCTTGTTTCTTCAAGGCCAGCAGGAGGGTATAGCTGATGGTTCCGGTCTCTGACCTCTATATACTTTTTTTAAGGGCTCACCTGATTAGGTTGGGTCCATCCAGGATAATTTCCCCTTTGAGTAACTCACCGTCGACTGATTAGGAACTTCAATTACCTCTGCAAAATTCCTTCACCTTTGGTGTATCACAGAATGAAACCCATCATATTTTTAGTCCTCCCTCACACTCAAGGGAAGTGGGTTTCACAGGGAATGTGCACCTGTGGGTGGGAATTTTGGGGCCATCTCAGCATTCTGTCTGCCACGATGTCTCATGACCTCCTGCCTGAAAACTGTAGCCCCTTCCATATAGATCTTCCTGCCTCTTCCTATTCTAGTCTATCTATCCTCAAATCCACCTTCTACACTATTAGCACAGTGATCTTTCCAATGGGTAAATATGATCAAATAATTATCCAGCTCAACTCTTCAAATGTTTGCCAAAAAAACACAAAACAAAACCCCAAATCCACAAAAATCCAAAAGAGGATAAAACAGATTCTTTCAGGTAGCATATAAGACTCTTTACAATCAAACCCTTACTAGTTTCCAGGCTCATCTCTTACTTCTTTCCTCCCAAATATTGTGCTTCAGCAAGCAAGCACACAAGCAAGCATGTATTTCCCTGAACACACAGTACTTTTTCCATTCCTCTAAGTCTTTGAATTGGCTGTTCCTCTACTTTCCTGAGATTCCATCCTCCAACGCGCACAATGATGGTCTGACTCATGAACTGCAATGCATTTCTCAAATCTTATCTCCTTAGTGACGTTTTTCAGACTCAGCTGCTTTTTCTGCGCCCCGCTGTATTTCCTTCACAACTGCACTGGTGCTGTCCTCACTGGAGCCCAAGAAGGAGTCACACTTGTCAAGATGTGTCTGTGATCGGGTGGGAGAGACCCCATAGAAATGTGTTGCCATTGAGGCAACATTTCATTCCCTCCTGGGAAAAGAAGCCAAGCTCTGTCCTTTTCCAAGATTCAGGCAGGTTTGGTGATGTCTGCACAGCCAGTGGGGTGGCCTGGCTCAAGGTCTTTCCAAGGAGGTCAAGGAGCCTCTTGGAGGCTTGGATTTGTCTCCTGGCCAAACGCACATTGGCCTCATTCCGATGAGTCTGAATCCTACGGCTCTGCAGGTACGACTTCACTAAATTCTGTAAAATTTCTTTAGAGTCTACAACATGGTGAAACACAAACAGGAGAGGGTTATATCCTCTTAATCTGCCACAGGCTGGTCTCGACTAAGGAGATTTTGGACAAGGGGAGATGGGCGAGGGTAATAGAGGTGTGCAGGAGCAGTGTGCACTGCCTTGGTCACAGAAGCAGCTCTGGTAGAGTGGCAGGGGAGACTCTGTCCTACAGGAGTGGCAGCAGCAGCTGTGTCTGACGGGAGAGGAAGTGTTTGGGCCTCAGTGTGGGGAGCCTCAGTGATGAAGCATACAGACGGTCAAACTGGGGGAAATTTTGCTGCATACCGATTCTCATTTTGAGCCGTAATTGTTATCACGTTTTGTCTCTTCACTAGACAGTATTCGTTTTTGAGGATAGACACTGAGTTCCCACTGCTTGGTATACCTGAAATTTAACATATGCAGTGGATGAATGAATGAATGACTCTTTTCACCGAATGGAACTGAGCTCTTTGCCCTCTTAGGAGCACTGTATGCATAGAACTTTGGAAACAGGTTGGGCCTGCGTATTTAGTCTTAGGTGAAAGCCTTTGGGAGGTCTACTGGATTGTCTATTGCAAATGTTAAAAATTGTCATACAATAGTGTGTGTTCATGTGTTCCTGATAGAAAATAATAATTTTATCGGAAATAATAATAATAATATTTTATTATCTGTTTCAGAGATACTTAACCTCACTGGTCTGGCAGCTTATCCAAGGAGACTTCTTTTTCTCCTGTTCGCTACGGAGTGCATATTAGGCCACTGGAGGGAAAAGACAACGTGGTGAGTAGTTTCAAAGTGGCTCTAGATGATTTGAAAACTACAAGCACAGATGATCTCCAAGGCCCCCTTTCTGTTTCATATGTCCCTGACAGCTGTATCAAATTGATCCTATTTGACCATGAAACATGGAGTACTTGAAATCACCAGACTCTTCTATTCCTACCCAGGGGAAGAAAAAACAAAAAGGAAAAAGATTTCTCTTATTGGACTCAAAGTTTGGCCAGATTACAGATGTGATCAGGAGCTCAGGACTGGATGTACAGAGACATTGGTCAGCAAAATTGTCTATGATTGAATGGCTGGTTCCAATGCAATTCCATTAGCCTCGTTTCTTTTCTTTTTTTTGTAGAAACAATTAGAAAATTCAAATGCTGTATTCGTAAATTGCATTTGGGATTTAATGGTGGTATTCTCTCCCCAACTGGAATGCCTCTGTGAGTTGCCCTCTAATTCCCATTTATTTTTCCTTTATGCTTGAGCCTAATTCACATGTGGCTCAGAATAAAAGCACTTTGTGCAATCTTTTAACTGTTAAATTTGCCATCCATAGAGGTCTTGGGGTCCTGACAGAATGCCACTCTTTTGACTGCTAATGTTTAAAAAGGAGCTCTCAGGAAATGTGGCAAAAGGGCTAACATTTGAATGTAGCTGTTCTTTTTTTTTTTTTTTTTTTTTTTTTTTTGCTGTACGTGGGCCTCTCACTGTTGTGGCCTCTCCTGTTGCAAAGCACAGGCTCTGGACGCGCAGGCTCAGCGGCCATGGCTCACGGGCCCAGCCGCCCGGCGGCACGTGGGATCTTCCCGGACCGGGGCATGAACCTGTGTCCCCTGCATCGGCAGGCGGACTCTTAACCACTGCGCCACCAGGAAGCCTGTAGCTGTTCTTTTAAAATATATATTTATATTTCAGTTATAGTCATCTTGCTATTGACTTAAGCTATTTATTTTTTGATCTTGAATGGAATCTCCCAGTGGTTATCTTGAAGCTAATAAACATATTTATTATGTGTGTTTGTATTAAAACAGCATTATTTTCTAAATTGTGTGAATTACGTACAAAAACACAGGGAACTTTATTTACAAAGCACAAGATGCAGGAGATGCAGTTGGGGATTTAAATGTAGAATCATTTGCTCTTTATCCTCTTGTAGAGTCAATAAATAAAACGTTGTTGTTGTTTGGTCAATTTACTGGAACTCTCCATATTTTACTTATTTATTTTTACCGTATTTCTTTGTCAGAAGAATTGAGTTGTTTGTGGGGGTTTGTTAGATTCTTGTTGACTTCATTTCAGGAATAGGTATTGATAGTTGCTCTCACCTAGAATTGGTCCATGTGAACTTTGGTTGGCTGAATCCCTTTGGCCCGACCAGGGAAACTTTCCAGAAATTAGGTCTAGCCAGGGTAAACATCATGTGAAATGAGCATGAGGAAGTAGCAGGTAAAGCCTACGTGACTGAGACTAAGTGAACTATTTATCTAAAAAGGAATACTCCAGTGAATAAGTGTTTTGCTGAGAATTCACAACATGTCCAGTACTGAGGGTATACATACGCTCTTC
>NW_006791304.1:873307-882510 GCF_000442215.2 Lipotes vexillifer | reverse complement strand
CGCTCTTCCTTCAGGAATCCAAAATATGCTGAAATTTGCATGCACTTTCACAATCAATGTGATATGGCACATATGTGACATACACATACATCAGTGCAAAGAATATGGCAGTTGGAATTAAATAGGGATTTCAAATTCTGACTTGGCTACTTATTCTGAGTTACCTTTGTTAAGTCATTCAATCAACATGAGACTGTTTTTCCATTTGAATTATGTACTGACGACAATAAATACCTTCCTGGTTGTTGTCAGTGTTAGAGATAATGTATATTCAGTACATTGCATAGGGCCTGACCTATATGGAAACTTAATGACAGATGATAACATGTAAACATGTTGGAAGTGGGGTTACATGATTTCAAATAGGCTGAGAACACAGATCCACGTTGGATTCAGGTCCAGTCATACACCTTGATGAAAATTGTCAGCAACAGCATTCTTACAAAAGCAATCACACCCTAGCAAGCCAGGGAAGTTCTCCTTAGATGATCCTCCATGTCTCAAAAGACGAGTAGTTGTGGCTCCTTGAGGTGCCAAACATTAATTCATACTTTTTTTTTCTGAGAATTTGTGCTTTGGACAACCAGAAATCTCTGCACACTTGCCTTGCCGGGAGAGAAAGCGGGGTGGCCATTCTCTGAGAGGGTAGGCTGGCTGAATCTCACCAAAGGCACGTCTTTCTTGGGAAGGAGCAGAGGACGTTTCCCCAATCCTTTTTGTCAACACAGTGGGAGTTATCTGAATTTCATTTGGGTATTACTTGCTGTGTGAGTTGGGTTTCTCTCTGTTAGAAGAGCTGCTGTTATCGGATTAAAACCACAGTTGTTGGGAAGCACTTAAGACTCCATGGGGGATTTCTCTAGCAAATAGCAGAGTCAGAGTTTTGTTTTTTTCTCTTTTCTAGTAACCCCACTCACCAGAGATTCCTGTTTTAGAGGTAACTATATCACATAGCTGAAGACCAAGGGGATGCAGAATTTCTTTCTTATTACCAAAGGTGCCAGACTAGTCAGCCCAGAAATTATCCAAAGCTTGATTTGGCCCTTGGCTGTGGAATGGGACCACAGCCTATTTGGGGACACAGAATTCAACCGTAGGGGAGAATTTCGTAAGCAACAACCTACAGGTAAAGCCACACATTCTTATGTTGGGTAAAAAGGCCACCTTATGAATATCATTAACTCACTCCCTGATTCTCCTGTGGTTTACATTCACTGTAGATTTTATCTTTCAAGACAGCCCCTGGCATTTACCAGAGCGATGTTCTCCTTTAGGTAAAAGCTGGAGGCCAATGCCAGAACCACTGGTATGTGCAGGGTGATACCCGCCTGCCCACTGGGCCAAGAAACTGAAAGCCTGCGTTCCAGCCCCAAACCTCGTCTGCCAGCGCTCAGCCAACAAACCTACCCGGTAAGGAGAAGTGCATTCAAATGCCTTGAAAGTTTAGCATCTGCTTCTCTTTGGCTCCTGCTGCTTTAGAAAAACATTCGGAAGTTTCTACTGGATTTGGATGAGACCGAGAAGGTGTATTTTCCCCACCTCCAGAAACCTGCACCCCACTTGGGGAGCTTCACTTACATGCACATCGGGTGCCGTCTGACTGCCTCGGACTGTACCTTTGAGCAGATCCGATGGGATCTCCACGTGCATGTAAATGGACCTCCCTCAGCCTGAGCCTTGCTCCAAAGAGGCAAACAGCAGGCTTTTCTTGAAACTTGTTACCACGACAATCTCAAACCAGACTCCACAATAAGGAATTTTTTTTTTTTCTTGCTTGTGTGTGTGCCAGGAGGATGCCACATAACTTGGTTTTCCAGACCGAGGTAATTTATTTAAACATGGATTATTTGAAAAAGGGGAAGGGATACAGGACTTGATTTTAATCCCTGCTAACACAGAGAAAAGAATGCTCGTGTCACAACTCAGTGAGTGTAAAAATTAAAAAAGGCTGAGACTATTGTTTGAAAACAGGCAAAATAATTTAAATTATTATGGAATAATCACATATCACACAACAACCTCCCACTCTTACGAGCAGCAATCCAAAACAGCTCCTCCAAAGCGGGCCCAAGGGCAGAGGTTCTGTATATCATTCAAAGACCATCTGTCGTGCAATTCCTGTAGCGCCTTTGCACTATTCTGAGGGCAGGCTGAAATTTAGTCCTGGCAGTTCTCTTTCCATTTGCTAACAAACAGCAGTGGTGGCAGATAAATACGGCAAACAATAGGCGTTTGTAATGAACTGGAAAGGGATGGGGAGTTCTGCATCCAGCACCAGAATCAGAAGTTTTGGGTCCTGTGCTAGGCTCCTGAGACCCCCCAGGGCTTGTTCTTGCCATGTGGCAGCTCAGACAGACATCTGCGGGCTGAGCGAGGTTTCCACGCGTTCAGCCAACCTGCTCAGGGCCTGATTTAAATAAAGTTCTTTTTTCTTAAAAAAATTAATAATCACAAGGACTCAAAGTTAGGGTTTTTTTTTGTTTTTTCCGTCATTGCTGTTGGTCCAGAAAAGTCAAACATGGCACATGGTTCCCAAAGTTGACTTTTTAGTTTGCAGTCTGTACCTTTATTTGGAGGCCACATCACCTTCTGTAACACCCCTCACTCATGTCTTCTTGTATCCTGTCTCATTCTGTGGTTTTACAGAGCTGGTTAGAGCATAATCTCGATCGTGATGCTCCATGTGGTGTTAATTTTCCTTGTTTCAGCAGTATCAATTTTGAGATTTGATTGTTTGACGTTGAATCAGGAAGGCAAGATATTGTTACATCAACCTTCAATAATTAACAGTTTTAAGTCACAAGTTAGTAATACCTGAGAAACTCTACATTAACGCTGTGGTTTTGAATGTTCAGAGCAAGCTAGAATTCTGACCCAAACCCTCTTTTAAAATCATTTGTTGGTCACTTTTCTGTGAACCGTCTCTATGTACACACAAGCTCATAGGCTCATATACCCAGCTCTCCATACCCTATTTCTACCCCATTTCCTCCCCGCTCCCAATCTCTCTGTTTGTCTGTCTGTCACACACACACACCCCCACGCTCACACACAATTCATTAGCAGAAGTTTCTGGAACACTTCCCAGCAGGTTCAAGAATAGATTACATAATGAGTAGAACAGTGTTATTTGCAATAGGCACAGAACTTTTAATAATTTAATTTCTAGTTGGAGTAATAAAAAGGTTGTTCCAGCTCATGTTGTAAAATTAGCACTTCATGCCACAGAGACCCTTGTCTGTATTGATAAGGAGCCCATGTGGACCTTGAGTAGCAAGGCTGCCCTAGACCTGTGAAGTGGACTCTGGGAGGGGTTGCATTTGTGTAGTCTGCGGTTCAGGCCACAGAGGAGCTGCAGTGGGTGGGTGTGGAGAAGTTCAGAGGCAAATCCCAGTCCTCCATGACTGAAATTACTAAAAGGCAAGGAGCTGATATGGGGAGCTCTTCCCACACTGCCCCTGACTTGGGTTCTCACTGACAATTCTGTCAGAATGGTGTGCTCAGCTCCCGTGCTAAAGCCCTAATGATACTCAGGCTGTAATTCATGCAGGTTTTTATTTCCACCACTACTTTGCAGCAAGCATAGTTTTAAACTCAAAACAACTGTGATTAAAAAAATAAATTCCACTTGGAAGCCTAGGATTTTAGAGTCGTAAGGGACTTTAGGGGATCCCTTTAGGTCTTGATAGCATAGGTCCCTGAATCATACCGTGCTTGGTGATTTAAACTGACGTACAAGTGGAATTTGTGGAATCACAGGATTGGAAGACCCCGACCTTTAGACCAATCCATGCCAGTATTACAATAGTATGGTGGACAATTGAGACATCTCTTCAGTCTTTGTGGACTAATTGCCAGAGCCTTCTTTCGTGTTGTAGTCCACTGTGTCATTTTAGTTGGTTCTGTATGTAACAGATCTGTTTACTTATCTGGCTGTTGGCAAGTAACTATAATTCAGGTTACCTGACTTCTAGAACAGTGTTTTTTCCCCTTCCCACTCCACCATTTTTTTCCCCCTACAGGGTGGGGAAGATCCCATTAGTTGGATACTTTTGCCACATGTGATTTCTTCCCTGCCCAGTGGTGTGCTGGTGGTGCCACTCTTGAGAGCCAATTTTTGTCAGGAATTTTGCAAGTTAGTTGTTAAATGGCTGACAGCTTTAAAAGGACCGCGGCGGATTATTTACACCACAGAAATTGGCAAACATTGCAAGTCAGGGCAACCCCTCCCCAGAGAGCTGGTTGTTCAACATTTACCAGCACACGATGGCTCCTGTCCTTACTTTCCTATCTTTCCTAAGACCAATAGGTGAATTAAAAGATTTGCTATGTATGGCAAATCTGTACTAACCAAACAATAATCTGACAGCACTATTGTTTTCATTATTGGTACTTGGAGCGGTGACTTAATTGGAGACACATAGAAATACTTATTTCTGGATCTTTCTAGAACTGTCTCACTGCTCATATAGACAATATTTCACAAGCCATATCCATGTACGCTGCCAGAAAGGAATTTGTCCAGACTACTGAATAAGTTCAACACATCTCCATTTAATGTCTGTGGATTCTTACCCTCTCCTTGTTTCAGACAAGGAAATGAAGGCCCTGGGTTATGCTAGCTCTTACTGGGCTTCCAGGGCAAGTGCAGGCTTTGTCTCTGCCAGGATAAGTCAAACTGGAACGCGTGCCAAAGGCAGATGCTGCTAAAAACCATACAGGGAATGGAGCTACTCCAGTACTTCCTGGGTGGTAGAGTCAAAACAGCGAAGAGAGAGTTTCAAGCTCAATGCCAGGTCGACTCCTAAGTCACCAAACCTGGTTAATAAATTAGCCATTTTGTGAAAACCTATGTGTGCATCTCTGGATAGTATTCTTTCTGGTGAGGCTTCCTCTTCTGTCCTCCTGTTTGAACTCGAGTGACTACAGTGGGTTATCTGAGCACCACTTTTCCTTGAAAGCGATCAAGTGTGAAATTTCTTTCCCTGTCCAAAGCAGTGAATATCCTAACTGCTGGCAATGTTTTGCACTGGAAAACGTAGAATAGAGGAGAATTGAAATTTAGTTCTAGTCTGTTAGTGCTAGACCAGCCCTGTGGCACTGGGCAAATGGCCCAATCCCTTAGAGCCTCAGTACACTCATCCCTAAATGCGACTAAAACTGCTGGATATATATGTATACATATGACAGCAGGCTGATAATTTTCTAATACAACCACTTGGGATCCCCTCTTCCCATCCTCCACATTTTCTTCATATAACTCACCTATTTTTCCATCTCCCACACCTCTTTTAATATTCTAAATGAAGTCCTCTATCATTATAGCCGTGATTCTTCAAGAGTGGTCTCCAGACCAGCAAGGCCAACATCACTTAGGAATTTGTTAGGAATGCAGTTCTCAGGCCTGACCCTGGATCGGCTGAATCAGAAACTCCTTACATGGGGGCCTAGCAATCTGTGTTTTGACAAGCTTTCCAGGTGATTCTGGTAGGCAGTGTCCGGCAGTCAGGTCGAGGGGTGGACATGAGGAGTGGCATGATATGTGTGGGGAGCAGCCATCTCAAAATCCCTCTGGCGGGCTTCCCTGGTGGCGCAGTGGTTGAGAGTCCGCCTGCCGATGCCGGGGACACGGGTTCGCACCCTGGTCCGCGGGGGGGAATCCCACATGCCGCGGAGCGGCTGGGCCCGTGAGCCATGAAAAAAAAAAAAAAAAAAAAATCTCTCTGGCGATCGAGCCCAAAGTTTTCTCTAAAGCTGGGCACTTTTACCCAGTTTGCAAAAAGCATACTAGGTACCAGCTTGCAAAAGTGAAGAGTCTGAGATGCCGATGGTTAATCGTAAAAGCAGTAATAATGTGTGTGTAGTGCTTTTTACATTTCAGTATTTTTACCTCATTTTCTCAGTTGGGGCTTGGAGCTGGCAGCTAGAAGAGTGATGGTGAGAGGCTGTGATACTCCGCGTGGAGGCCTAGCATCTTAACAGGCTGATTTCCATTCAAGGAGCAATGTGGTCCCTGCTCCCAGGCCATGTTCCCTGGAGTGTGGTGATGGGCAAAACGCCACCGGTGTCACACACAGATTCTGCTGCTCTCTCGGATTTGGATCAACAATCTTTTCTGGGGAATTGTGGATCCAGCAGACCAATAATCACATATCTCAACCAATGACAGATACCACAAGGGAAATGATTTTCACATTTAAGTCACCCAAGTCCGTGACCAAACAAGTTACAGTGTAGATGGAAAAACTCTTGTTTCTGCAGCTCGTGGGTGAGAAGAGACTGCTGACTGGGAATTGTTTACACCGCAAGTCAGAAGGGGCTGCAGAATCGGGTGACATATGGCCCTCGGGCCTCTCACTCCTGTGATTGGCAGGTCACACTCTCTGGTTTTTTGACTGAGGCCTGTCACAGTTGAAAAGACAGCTAGTGAAATGGTTTTCACTTCACTGAGGGCGATGCCACAGGTCACCCAACGCTGCTACCCCAACAGTGAAATGCTGCAGTGCCTCTCCATTAAGAACGGTGCTCAGAGTAGTTTCACTCTGCTGTGTGTTCCTGCTGGATGAAATGGTTGCCAGATGGACTAATGGAAAGAAGAGGGAACACTGTAACTTACACATATTTGCCAAAGCCGACAAGACGATGTATTATTTATTAACAGACTTACAGGGAAGTTAGAATCACAACGGAGCAAATATGAGAAGGAAGTGTGTCCAAAATAGGTTGTTTTGGGCAAGAATTAAGAAACAAACAAGAAAACACCACAGCAACATCCTGATGAAGTAGGAAATTTATAAGGAAGATCTAGAAACTCAAGAGTGTCTTTCAAGGGATAAATTTGATCTGATTTGATAGAATCTGAAGTACAGTTGGTGGCAAACCTCTGCAGAGTTTCCCTGGCTTGTACACGTCACACAAAAGCATATACTCATTAATGCAAATACATATTTAATTGTCCTTAAAATGAAGTTATATAGCATTTAGAAATGAATAAATGCATAGCCTTTGGGATTGTTCATGGTGACATCTCTCGTTCATTTTGTGTGTGTGTGTGTGTGTGTGTGTGTGTGTGTGTGAGTGGTGTGAGAGAGAGAGAGAGAGAGAGAGAGGCCTCATTCTCATCAGTGATGGTCTTCTATGGTTTCAGAGAAGGATATGGTTCATTCTGGACATGTGATAGAATTTGAAATGGTAGGCAGCCTGGACCCTGTGTGCATTTTTCTAAGCAACACCTCCCTTCTCTCTTTCTGTTTTTTCCTTTCTTTAAAAAGTTTTAAAATCTTGAATTGGTGCTCAAAGTCATCATGGGACGTGATTAGAAAAACAGAAAATAACGTCAAATCTGATAACACTGGTGAAACATATCTTTAAAGGGATTAAAAAATCTAAAACCACATGAATGTATGTATCTAGCTTTCACATCTTTGCTGCACCCTATTTCAGGAGCACATTGATTTTTGAGTGTTGTCCTTGGTGCAGCTGTCGAGATCAGGAGATACTGCGCATCATCATAGGAAGGGTGGGTTCCCAGAATGGTTAAAGAGCAAATTGCACTGAGAGTAGTATATATTTGGTCAAAATAAAACAATTCTATGGAAATGAAGATTTCTCCTTTTGTCTCGCCTTGTCTGTCTGTGGTTTCTAAAAAATTTTTCAACTCTTATTTTTCTTTCTCACAACTACTGACAGAAAAAAAATTAAACTTTGACTTCGATGTTTTAAATTTTCTGAGTGAGTTGATTGTACACATCATAATTAAAGACCAAACGTTGGCTAATGTCCACCTGGTAAAAACCGATGGCGAATTAATTAAACAGAGTGCTTTTCATTCTATATAATCAAAGCTAGTTAGTCATTTCTGCTATTATGTGAATAAATGTGAAAACAGTTAATCTGAAATCCATAGGTAGGTTTAAATTTAATTCCTATTGTAGCTGACAATAGGGACCCAGGCTCAATCAGTGTTTTTTTTACAGTGAGACTTTTTTTTTCAACTTAAAGTAACAAATGATCATCCTTTATGTTAAAAGTTTGAACTATATCCACAATTCATGCATGATTGTTTCCTGCCATGGATGTTATGATTAGATGTTATTATAGTGGTTTTATATATGCATGTTTGACGATACCTGCTAATTTATAGGGTTTATCACCATCTGAAATCCACCCTCCCCCCACCCCTTTAGTCAGTTGGTGGTCTTTATTCAGAATGTCCTTTGCTTGTTGTATGCCCAGCCTGATCCTTTAGTAGCTGTTTTTTCTTGTGTTCATCCTTTCTCAGACATTTTGGTTTTGGCTGTTTGCACGTGAGGTCAAATGACAAAGAAATTAAAAATCCTGCCGTCAAGTAAGCAAATGCCCCAGTTGACTTACCGAGTAAATTTGTTTTTGTGTAGTTGTGCACAATACAGCCTGACTGTAAGACATTGGAGGAAAGATGTGTCTATACTTCTAAGAGATATATTTCACCTTGATCTTGAGTTCGAAGATCATTCAAGTTGTGGCTCGCTCTTTCCTTCAGCAAAGCTGTGTGATCCAAAAGTAGGCAGACTGGGGTAGGTGGCGAATTCCATCACCTGCCCCCTTGGCTTTCATTCAATTAGCAACAAGGCCACTTCTGCCCATTTCTGCCATAGAGTTCAGAGGGCAGGTTAGATATTCACTTTGAAGGGTCTTAAAGATTTGTGTACATGACACTCCGGTTTTTTCACCCTCTCAGGATATCTTTCATTCTGAATCTCTAAGCAAATTGGAATAAGTTGAAACAGCTTTTGTCTAGTGAGTAGTGTTAAATAAAAATTATTAGCAATTCCTGACTTGTATTAATTTCAAATATTAAAAGCTCTATAAGCCTTTGCTTTTTGGTTATATGTAACCACTCTATCTGTTTTGGTGAATAGTGTACTGGTCTTCCAAATTCTGACCTAGTTCCTGAGATAGCTGATGATGTCTTTTTTCTCCGTTGGAAGAACTTTTTGAAGAACAGTACGTGCATCTTAAAATATTTTTCTTACTACAGAATTAAAGTTTATTGTAGAAAATATAGATTATCAAAAAGAAGACAATATACATCACCTTTAATTTTACCTTCTACAGATAAGCACTCTGTAGTATGAGGAATTTACTTCTAGACATTTTCCTCTATGCATATAAAAAAACGAATATTATTTCCTTATCAGGGCTTAAGGGGTTAAAAGGGAAAG
>NW_006791304.1:870731-873142 GCF_000442215.2 Lipotes vexillifer | reverse complement strand
GGGAAAGAGGATTATTTCACTTCTTGCTTACATTTTCAGCTCCCCCAAGGTCCCCTCTTTAACAGACTGTCTCTGGAGTGATTCAGGATGCCGAAGCAGTTGATCACTGAATAAATCTTCCCTGACTCTGAAAATGTTACAGTATAATGCAGCGCATACAACGCAGGTTGCAGCTGAGCTGCTCTGTGGCCAGAGATGATCTCTGGGTAAAGAAACTGCTTGAAATTACCCAGGGGAGTTTGCATTTCTGTAGCGAAATAGTGAGCACAGAAATGGAATTGAGTAACTTGCTCAATATTTTGGCCATATAAACACTAAGCACTGGCTGGGGGAGCCGAAGATAAAAGAAATCTCGGTACCTTTTGATTCAGGGAAGAGAAGGATACCTTATAAATGTCACTCATTTGGAGAGCCCCAGAAATGGGCATTTCAAATACATCATCAGACGGCTGGCAGGATGGAACGTCCTGGAAGCCCCATGTCTCTTGGTGCCACCGTGAACAAGAGAGCCATGTAGCATGAGGTAACGTCTGCTTCACAGAGCCTCGGAGCTTCAGATGTCGGCCTGTCCTCCGTGTCGATGTTGGGATGTGAGAGGCGGGGTGGGCGGTTGCTGGAGAGGAACACTTCAAATAGATTTTCTGAGAGACCGGTTTTCTCAGCCTTCGGACAGTGAGCAATCAGTTCTTGCACTTGGATTTTAAGGAATATTTTCATGTCATTCTGACCATCAGAATCATTTTGAAACCTATCCCTCCAAACTGTGGGCTACTGGTCTTATTCAATTTTTGTATTTCCTGTGCTGAGGCACGTGCCTGAAACATACTAGACACCCAGTAAAAACTTACTGAATGAAGAAATGAGTGAATGGGTGTTGTTAGCAATGACTTAGGATTAGCTACAACGTGTGAAGGGCATGGCCATACACAGCAGAAGATCCTTTTGTGTACCATCTCTGCTTCATGTACCAAGGAAAGTAAACCCTTGAGTACGGCCACTATGGTCTAGTCCACAGAGGTTGCAAACTGTCAGTGTCAATTCAGTACAGAGACCTGTTTTCCAGGGGTGTGAGGTGGGGGGAAGGGTGGCAGAGGTGTCTCAGAGTATTAAAAAATATTCACAATGTAAATGCCTTTGGAAGAAATACTTATTTTCTTAGACACACACTTACTTGTGTTAAAAGACATTGCCCCGTACCCCAATTTACTTGCCTTTCTTGTGAAGACATGTGAACTTGACAGCCTTGGTGTGGTGCAAAGCTTCTCCATAGACCAAAATGTACTGAATCTGACTCTCCAGGGGTCAGATTTTATAATCTCCAAGAATTTATAATTTCAAAAGCTCTCCAGATAATGTGGATACAGGTGGTCTGCACACAGGCATTTGGGAACCAGTGGTATAGAGGAAGGGATAATGTGGCTCCTCCATTTTTCTATAATTTATGTGAACCATTTAGTCTTAATGTCCAATTACTATGCAGTGCCATAACAATTACCACATGTATGTTGTTAAATGTGTACCTGATTAACTTTATTACAGGTTGTATCTGAAATAGCAGTAACTGTACCTACATGGGGTCTTGGTCTTCAGAGATTTTATGAGCAGAATATTAGAAACATAAAGGGAGCACAGTTTAGGGCCAAACTTTGTAAGTTTTTACGTGTATCTCTGTGTGGAAAGTTAAGCTGTAAACACGTTGTCATCATTTTTTAAACATTATTTTTAATCTGTAGAATATTGTTGTTATCTCTTTCATGGTACTTGGACTTTCATTTCCTTTGTGATGAATTTGGGAGAAAGGAAAAAGATGATCTAAAAGTATGCAGCACAAGCAAAATTTTGTTGTGATGGCAGTCTCCCTGTTGATCTAATATCAGACCATCCAGCGGTACCCACCCACCCACCTGGTGATGGGGGGACAGGGCCAAGAAAGCTTGAACCAGAAGCCATATTGAATTCAAAGGTCCATTCCAAGGAAAGAAAGAACATTTTGCTCAGGACAGACTCTATAAATGACCGATGTGTCCCTCATTCTACCACAGAACTTTACTACACCAGAAATTGCTGGCCATGACTTGTTTATAACACCCATGACACCAGATATGACCTTTTTTGACAGTGGTCTTGAAGTCAAATTTCAGCCAGTTACCACCATCTTGTCCCCTTCCAGTAAAAAAAAGAGGGGGAAAAAAAGGCAAGTTGAAAGGATTATATGGATGAAATAAGTATACAACAAAGCACATTTTTGGAGATGGGTCATTATTTTACCTAACTGTTGAGGATGGTGGATGGACAAGAAAGGCCCCTTCCCGAGTGCCACAGGGGATGGAACAATGACGTGGTCCTCACCTTCAAGAGTTCACAGTGTGTCAGGCTTCCTCTGGGTCTAACCATCACGGGAATCAGCAGGA
>NW_006791304.1:857738-870721 GCF_000442215.2 Lipotes vexillifer | reverse complement strand
GCAGGAATATCACTTCCTGAATCACCCGGCCACTCATTGACACCAACCCCCTTCAGGTTTAGTGAAGAGCCGAGCTCTGACATAAAGGAGCTGCTCTAGCTCCATTTCCACCTTGACTGACCCCCCAGGGAGGCCATGATGATTATTCAAGCCTGGGCTTTGGTGCTCAGGACCACCTGGCTTCACATTCCAGCCTTAATCAGCCTAACTTCTGGTGCCATGCAGGGCTGGGTACGGCAGCCCTGTGCGCCTTGTTTCTGTAGGTGATAAACAAAGAGGATGATATCCACCTTGCAGTGTTGCTTTGAGGATTAAGTGAGCTTGTGTAGGTACAGTGCCCATCACATGGTCATTACTGAGTGAGCGGTGCCATTTTCCTATGCAAGGGGCTGTGGAGCTGGCTTAGGGGGTCCGGACATCACAATGGAGGGTTCAGACTCTGTTCCAGTGTGAAGGGACCAATGTGGCTTTCTGGGGGAGGGGATCTTTTGCAAATCAACCCTCTCCCCCACCCCCCGAGGCTAACTGGGCAGTTGTCTGTCACCAGGAGCACTAATTTGAATCTGGGGACCTGGTCTTACCAGAAACATGTTACCAGTCTCACAGTTGCACGCTCTGTTAAAGTGTCATACAGAGGCCTGGCTGGCGCCAAAAGGGGCCAAGAGTGCGCTGCTTTCTGCGCGCGCGAGGGAGAAGGGGCGTCAAAAGGGCCAGAGACCGCTATGGGTCAAGGTTAGGAGGTGCTTTATGATTCTTTTAAGAACCTGCAGTTGTTTACAGCAGTGAATTTGAGGGGTAAAGCAGATTAGTCAGAGATATCTTACTGCAACGGGGCTGTCTTTTGAAGGCCTGCTTTCCCCTCCCTTCCTCTTTCCTCCTCTCCTTGTGACCAAGGCTGTTGACCCAGAACCATACCCCTGTCCCTCCCTCTGGGGAAACGTTCAGAAAACCACCACCAGCCAGATCCTCCAGCTGTGCTCACAGCACAGGAATAAGAGAGTCTAACCACAAGAAAGCTGGTGCAAGCTGGTTCAGCTCCAAAAGTGGGACCAACCTTGCCCTGCAGCCCATTACTGTCTCACTGTAATAGTAAGATCTCCGCCTGCCGTGCCATGATGGTTTGACAGGCTCCTGACCAGATGCCAAAGGACCATACGAGGACAGAAAAGAGGTGGCATCCCAGTTCCTGGAAGAACCCTGCCTATTCCCAGAAAAACAATACTTTTGCCTCCTTTCCATTAGCCTTGCCTTTAAACCTTGTCTCAGTTGCACCCCGGCTGAGAAGTTGATTTTTAAACTAAGTTCCCACTTCTCTATACTCTGGCCCTCGAATAAAGCTTGCCCTGCTTGATCTCAGCTTTGGTTTCGTTTTCTGGCTGCGTGATTCAGAAGGTTAAAAAGAAACTCCCTGGCCAAGACTGGGGGGTCTCCGCTCAGGCTAGGGCCCCAATGGGGGTGTTCATACCACCCAGTTGGTGGCACCTTCAGGGTTTAACAGAGCCTAATGCAAGCATCCCCTTGGCTGAAGGGCATCTCCTGATGCATCCTATCCACATTTGGTCTTGTTCTTTAGTTAATCCTCTGACACTTTGTCCTACCAGTGATTTGGTGTGATATTTTGCAATGTCTGCTAATTATTTAACACGTTTACTTCTTATCTCCTTTAAGGAGGAGTACACTTTAAGGATTGTAAGCTTCAGAAGGGTAGAGAAGAATTTTCCATTTCTTTTGTCATTCTTTCAGCTCCTAGTCAGGGGCCCTGTGCATACTGGTAAGTGTGGCAACAAATAATCAGTTGCATATCCAAGTGCTCATGTTCCTAAAAGGTTGTCGGATGCAGTCAGTGAATTCTTAGCATATGACAGATTGGAATTCATTGGGAAAGGGATATTCCTTTATTAACTCTCCCGGTCACCTGAACTTAGTGCAGAATGTTCAACATGGTTGAACGTCACTTGCTAATCAAGGAAGGATGTCTGGAGTGATGAGTGGCACAGACCCAAAGTAATCCCTGGTTTTGTTTTCAAGAAGAGGTGTAACTTTTCAGACAATTCACTTCAGCATTTACTGCTTCAGCTCCCTCATCTGAGTTGAGTGCTGAACAGATAATATCTAAGTTTCTGGTATTGTCTAAGACTGTGTTATCTTTAAGTGTTTTAACGTTTCTCTTATGATTGTGACTGCTCCGTGTATCTCCCATAGCTGTCTTGGAAGACGTAGAAGGTGAATTATTCATCTCTTAAAAAAATTACATTTCCAATGAACAATTTTTGTTGGTTTTGCTTACTTTTGATAAAATTACAAAAAAATTATCTGAGAGAATGAAGGTTTTACCCAAGATGAGGATTCTAAAAAGGTATTTTTTTAAAAAATCAAGAATAACTTTCTAGTAATTTTTATGAAAAATATTTTGTAGCATTTCTATAACTATATTTAAAAATTTTGTGTTTAATTTAAAAACTCAAAACTCAATGTTATAAAGTTGTGAAAAGTAGAGAGGCTAAAAAAATCTAATATCTAAATAAATTTTTTTTTTCTGGTAAAATTATAGGCAGTATTATGAATGTTCTGCCTGATTAACTTCCGATTACAACGTTCTAATTGGAAAAGTCCTTCAGGTAAAATAGGACAAGCTGTAGTATAATAATAGGCTGAGAAACATGGCTTCATGGACACAGTCAGGCATCAAGTATTTAGCTGCTCCTGGGGTGTTGAGTTCTGGGCTGGAGACTTATAGCGAGACAATAAATTTTGGTAGATTCTGTCCTCAGGGCATACATTCTGATGTAGGACTTGTATTTCCTATACAGTATAATATCTATGTCTTATATGTACCTGTCTCTTTATTTCTATCAACTGAGTAAATAAATCCACCCAACCAAACTCTTACTTTAAAAAAGAAAACAAACAGACAGAAAAAAATCCCCCCCAAACATAAAACAGTAGTTTTGCAGTTTTTTTCTAACATAATTTTCAAAGTTCTACATACTCTGAAAATTTTACATTGGCTGTCTGCACTTGAACCCCAGTGACTGACATTCTGATAACCCCTGGCCTGCCCAGATTCTTTTCCTTAGCTGAAAACACAGCATTTGCCTGAAGACAACATCTCTGAGTTATTTTATGAATATGAATTCCGTTAAAAACCAATCAGAAGGAAAACACAAAAGAGACACAAATAAATTATCCTGATTTCTTTTAGGCCCTGGACCTAAGTTTATTTTCAGGCCCATCTCAACATTTTGTACTTATTTATGCAGAGTCTGCTTTGTTTTAAAAAGGACTTAAGGTTACTCTGTGTTCTCTAGTTTTAGTTCTCCAGCGGAACTAATTTGAACACATCCACCAGATAGTACAAAGTGCGTCCTATGTTGAAGATGTGGCAAATGCCCAACTGTCACTGAGAAATTAGAAGGGTGCTGAAAAGCCTTATAAACCTAGAATATTTCCCCCCTTTGACTTTCTCTTTATCAGATTTCATTAGAATCACTTCTTAGGAATCTTCTGTAGACAGGCATTTTAACTGGGTGAAGATGTTACCTGGGAGAGGCGCCAGATAAACTAATCTGTGTTAATGTGTTATATATCTGATTAATTCATGGTTGCAAACACAGTGCCTCAGGTGCCAGGCTAGTAGCTTGCGAGAGGGTTGCTGACTGCGGTGGCACTGGACAGGAGTGGCGGGCCAGCTGTGGCCCGGCCCCTGCGAGTGTGTAGGACTGAGGTCCAGGCAGCCATTTGCCTTCCTTTTGAAAAGATTAATGCCTGAAATAGCCTGATGTTTAAAATGTTGATAATTAATTCAGAATTTCTGGAAACACTGCATGGTCTTACAAAATCTCTATGGCCACTCTGATTTGGGCCGGGCTCATGGGCCTCCAGTTTGCCACCTCTGGATTAGTGCATTAGTCGTGTTGTATCCTAATGGCAGGTCCAGAAGCAGGTGACTGTTCTAAATGCTCTGTGAGGGCATGAGTGGAGGAGGTCTGGGGATAATACCCAAAACCTGGGCATGGGATATGGGGGCGCTGGGCAGGGCTCGGGTCCCGTAGACCTGACTGGAGTCAAGTCTGAAGGAGGATGAGGGGCTGAGGAGGGTTGGATGGGGGCCACATCCTCGTCTCTTCTGCCTGGAATGAGACCCTGAGTGACTTGGAGGCTTTTGTCAGCTTCAGTAAATGACACTCATTTTCCTTTGATGTGGAAGCTGCCCTTGTCTGGTGTTCAGAGAGCTCTGCGTGTTCTTTGGTTCTCAAGGTGCTCCTGAGCAGAGCAGATACCAGGGTCCTGCCCTATCAGTGAGCAAACAACCCCCGCTGTGAGGCTTGCTGGCTGCTTCTCAGCCAGAGGATTAGCGATGATTTAAAGGAACGCAGGAGGACACTTAGAAGAGTGTCTTCTTGGCACTGGAGTCAGCCAACAGCTGGCCTTCAGGAGGAAGGCAGTCCTTTAATTCAGGACCAAAACCATAATTTTTCAAACAGCTCCCATGAGTCCACTGTGACAGTCTGGCATTTATGACAAGGAGACGCCTTCAGAGCCAGGTTCATTGTGAAAGCTCTTCACTGCGCCCCAGGCATGAGCCTTACTGGGGGACAGGGGCGCCCCACCAGGTGGCCTTAACACAGAACCTGCTGGCGATGGTATGGGAGTTTGTGGGTGGAGGTGAGAGGGTGCAAGGAGGGCAAGATTATCTTGAACAAGATTAGCATTTGAGAAGTGTCTTGCTTTGTTTTACGTTTTTGGAAATACAGGACTGTATGAAACTTCCGGTTCTCCGTTTTATCCGCTTCCTGGGCCGGCCATTAGGGGGAGCTCTGCGCCTGACTAAAATGCATAGATGGCTTAGTTCTGCGGACATCTGAGATCTTCAGAGAACTCAATCCTCATTTTCTTTTCTTTTCCATGCTATGCCTTTGTCCTGCAGCAACAAGTGATGACTTTAGGGTATTATTTCAGGAATGGATGTGAGAAGGAACTGGGGGTGAACAAAAGACAAGTAGTTGGTGTTGATTTTGGTATTTTGGAACAAGAGGAAGTTCTGTTGGAGGAGTAGTGTGTGTGTGTGTGTGTGTGTGTGAATGAGAGAGAGAGAGAGAGAGAGAGAGAGAGAGAGAGAGAGAGAGAGAGAGGGAGAGAGAGAGAGAGAGAGAAAGGGAGGAGGAAGAGGGAGAAAGAGAAATTGTTAGTTATTGTGAGACAGACTGTATGTGAGTTAAGTGAGTCTTACAGGGGCTTTTGGTTTTCATTGATAGGACCACAGCATTTCCTTGTCATAGACACTGATTAGACTCCTGAGTTAATCATCACAGAGCAGTTGACCAGCTGACCCATAGATCAGATGGAGCTAAGAACAATCTACGATGGAGTGCACTGCTCAACAGCAGATAAGTGGTTGGAGCGTTTGCACCCCACTAAGATCCATTTCGGTTTGTGCTACTGGCTGCAGTGCGTTGATTTAATTCCCAGTCAAGAATCTGGAAATACACGCAGGATCGGTAGCTGTTCTGCAGCTGCACACACAGAAACACCGTGTATGTTGCCTTTTTTTTTTTTTTGCGGTACGCGGGCCTCTCACCGTTGTGGCCTCTCCCGTTGCAGAGCACAGGCTCCGGATGCGCAGGCTCAGCGGCCATGGCTCACGGGCCCAGCCGCTCCGCGGCACGTGGGATCTTCCCGGACCGGGACACAAACCCGTGTCCCCTGCATCGGCAGGCGGACTCTCAACCACTGCGCCACCAGGGAAGCCCGCATGTTGCTTTTCTAATAAGGAGGAATCTAGTGTCCGACATTCTCTGACTGGCTCCCTTCTTCCTCCTCAGCGTCATCTTCCTGCACTTGTTGTGGACTCGCTACTGTTTCATTCTCACCGGTTAGCAGGGAGTGGAAGAAAGAGGAAGTCCATGAGGTCGACTATGTTAATTTACCAGCCTTTTATTGTTAAGCAAATAACGACAAACATCTTTGGCCAATATGAAATACAGATTTTGTGTATGGAATTTGATGATCCAGATAACCCTAGGCTTTCACTAACATCTGTACGTATATTTGCTAAATAGCAATATGAGCAAAACATCACAGGCATTAAGGTGGGTAATAAGATTTCTTTAAAATGCTTAGGAGGGGAGCTTCCCTGGTGGCGCAGTGGTTAAGAATCCGTCTGCCAATGAGAGGACACGGGCTTGAGCCCTGGCCTGGGAAGATCCCACTATGCCTCGGAGCAACTGAGCCCGTGCGCCACAACTGAAGCCCGCGCACCTAGAGCCTGTGCTCCTCAACAGGAGAAGCCACTGCAATGAGAAGCCCGTGCACCGCAACGAAGAGTAGCCCCCGCTCGCTGCAACCAGAGAAAACCCATACGCAGCAACAAAGACCCTACATAGCCAAAAGTAAAAAAATAAAATAAAGTGAATAAATTTATTTTAAAAAAGTACTTAAAGTCTTTTCAAAGCACTTTAATTGCCATGAAGTGATTCCACTTCCCACTTAACTTTTTCTGCCTCAAGGTCCCCTTTACTCAGACTGCCTAAGGCATGATTTAGGTTTTTGGAAGCCGCTGATACTGGCATAAATCTGGCCAGACAGGGAGGGTGCTCTGGAACTGGCAGTACACTCTGCTGGCTAGTATGCCCTAATGTCACAGGAAACACTCCAGAACGAAGGAAGCCGGGACTGCTGGGCACCCTGACCAACGCAGACAGGTATATAGCTGCCCTGGTATCCACGAGGGACTGGTTCCAGTACTGCCCCAATACTGAAATCCTCGGATGCTCAGGATCCCTTATATAAAATGGCATAGCATTTATGTATAACCTACGCACATCCTCCGGTACACTTTAAATCATCTCTAGATTACTTATAATACCTAATACAATGTAAATGCTATGTAAATAGTTGTAAATACAATGTAAATATTATATAAATAGCTGTCTGTGTACATCAAGTTCAAGTTTTGCTTTTTGGAACTTTCTGGAAATTTTCTTCCCCCGAATATTTTCAATCCATGGTTGGTTGAATCTGTGGTTCTGGAACCCGCTGATAGGTAGCATCTACTGTATAAGGAAAGGAGAAAATGTTGGGTCATGTGTTTAATTTGGAGAGGTACAATTCGAGAGTAGTTTTGGCCCCAAAAAGGGGAATGCTAGAAAGGCCTTGGGCAGTGTTCCTCAAAGTGGGTTTTAGAAATTGACCAGTAGTGGGACTGCAGGAGTTTCAATCTCACCTCTGACCTACTGCACCAGAGCAAGGGAATGTTTGCTTGACAAAGTGTCCTGGGTGATTCTTTGCACACCAATGTTTGAGAACAACTGCTTTAGGGACCCCAGGGCCGCTATTCTGAGAGGAGAGAATAAGGAAGGGAGGGTGTGGGCCAAATACATCCCAGGCCCTTTCACCTGCATCCTCATGTATCCTCAAGTGAGAGTAATACCAGTGAAAGTATGGAAGCACAGAGAAGTTAATCAAGTTGTTCAAGGTCACACAGCTGGTAAGAGGCTGAGCCAGCCCTTGGTTTGGAAGTTAGTGTTCTTTTCACTAAACCATGAAACGTTGAAGATTTTTCATTTCCTTGTCAAAGAATCCCCAGACATCACTCATTATAACCAGGCATGAAAAGAGTTTAATTCCCATTTCTTTACATTTGTTCAGTTACTTCTCAATCTCCTGAGACAGGAATCTTGACATCTGCCAGCTGTGGAACAAACCCAAGCTGTCCCTCACACTTCAGAGCAGCCACGCTTTTCCTTGGGGCCATTCTGGAAACTTGGGAGAGAGGAAAGATGCATGCCCTCTCTCCAGGGAGAATTCAGACCCAACACTCCTGAAATTTTGTATTCTTCTAGCCAATGTGATGTAGCATGTCTCATACCAATCTTTGGTTTTCAATCATTTGTTGAAATAGAGATAAAGGCTCTCTTAGGTGAATTTTAGGTGAAACTACTCTCTTTGGAGGTTTGGCAGGATTCACTATTTTTCAGAACATTTTAATTTACAAAAGAAAAGCTCACTTTGAAAGGGGTTTTTCCAGGAGAATCTACCACCAGTCAAGGACCTGGCCTCTTATTTTTTGAGATCCTGATTTTAAAGCACCTGAGAAATATTTCTCAGTGAAATCTTACCTACAGCCTTTGTCTTTCAGATCAAGAATGGAATCAGCACAATTTAGTGAAAAGATTAGAGGCTCCGGAGGCAGACAGAAGCAAGCTATTGAACAGTTTTGGGCCCTTGTTTCCTCCACCACTAAATAGAGATAATAAAACCAATCTCACAGAGAGGCTGTGATGATTAAATGAGATAAAGAGTGTGAAGGGCCAATCCCAGCATCTGGTGCACGGAAGGAGTCAAATGCCACTTCCTTCCTTGTTTCTGGAAGGTCAAAGAGAAAAGTGATGACCATGGGCTGGGAGCCAGCAGCAAGGGAAGCTGAGGTCAAGCACAGGTGGGGCTGTAGTGAAGGGCACCAGCTGACAGAGACCAAAATGTAGGTATTTCACCTTTACAAGACAAGGGTTGTGCTCATCTCAGCTTCTTTGGCTCCAAGCTCTGTAGCCAGGCAGTGCAACTCTTGAAGAGTGCTTTGCAGTATGTAAAGCTCTGTCAAACTCACAGTTGATTCCTTGGGCTCTTATTCCAGCTTTGCCACTTATTCGTTGTGTGACTCTGGACAAGTTACTTTCTCAATTTCTTCCTCTGTAAAATGGAGGTAATAATGGTGCCTACTTTAAGGGTCATGGTCAGGATTAAAAGTGAAATGCTTCCACAGTGCCTGGCATTCAGTAAGTGCTCCATAAATGCTATCTCCTTGTTTCCCATGCTGTGCAATATTTACTTTTATTATCCACAGAATGCAGTTGGAAACACTGCTTCAACTCACTGAGGTCCTCTTTCTCTCCTTGGGGGTGCAAAGTTAAGTAGGGGCAAAAGGCATCACTTAGTGTTTAAAGGAGGAAAAGTGTGAAGAAGAGAGGTCGCTTGCTGATTAATGGACTACATTCTTCCAAGTCCTTTTTGCCAAGGCTAAATTTGCTTCTATGTCTATAAAAGTCCTATCTTTAACTCTTTTTCATAACTGTCCTACTAAGAAAATTCAAATTTCTCCTTAGCTAAGTTTTGTATTCTCCTTTGTCCCCTTAATAATTATACTGACACATCCAACAATGGCAGACCATCTTATTTTAGCCCCACTCTCCTGGTGAGAATGACTAGAACAGGTGGACAAATGTTAACAATCATTTGTTTGCAGGCACTGGAAAACACTGAGGCAGCAAGGTCTTGAGGGACCAAGATCCTGAAGGGAGGGGAAGTCCAGAGAGGTGAACCTGACATTGAATGCCGGGCAATTGCTTACTGAAGTGGCAGCTAGGAGGCCGAGGGGCTGAGCAGAAGGTGGTAGCTCAGGACTTCAGCTGGGTCCCCTTAAAACTAATCTTTCTACCTGATTTTCTTCCTTTCACCACTCAGGCTGCAATGAATAGGTGTTTGTAATAGGTTAACCAAATCCTGCAATTCTTTAAAAAAAAAATTTTTTTTTTATTGGAGTATAGCTGCTTTACACTGCTGTATCAGTTTCTGCTGTACAGCAAAGTGAATCAGCCATACATATACATATGTCCCCTCTTTTCTGGATTTCCTTCCCATTTAGGTCACCACAGGGCACCAAGTAGAGTTCCCTGTGCTATATAGTAGGTTCTCATTAGTTATCTATTTTACACATAGTAGGGTATATACAAATCCCACCATTCTAAACAACTGACAAGGGGCTGAAAAAAGCTACTATGTTGGTGAGGAGGAGGTGCTTCCTGGGAACAAAAGCTCCTTCCTCTTAGCCTAATTGGCTGCAATTTTTTTTTTTTTTTTTGCGGGACGCGGGCCTCTCACTGTCTTGGCCTCTCCCGTTGCGGAGCACAGGCTCCGGACGCGCAGGCCCAGCGGCCATGGCTCACGGGCGCAGCCGCTCTGCGGCATGTGGGATCTTCCCGGACCTGGGCACCAACCCGTGTCCCCTGCATCGGCAGGAGGACTCTCAACCACTGCGCCACCGGGGAAGCCCAGGCTGCAACTTTTGGTAAATCATAATCTCTTCATCAAATTGTGAGATCAGAAAGAGGTCAAAGAGAAGTGCAAGATTTTTATTCAGGCACAATAACCAAGTAAAAGTTTAGATTGAGTTGCCAACTGCTTGGATATTTGTGGGCTGTTCGTAGAGAGATATTGCAAACATTGTTAATTAAATAAAAGAGAAGTCATAATATAACTTACAATAATATGTTTCTGCAAACTGTGTTGTATATCTTAGGTTGAATATTTTCAGAATGCTGTCTATTGGATACTTTCTTTCTGTGTTGGGATACTACAGGAGGATATATTTGAGCATAACTGGAAATTTCTAAATGTACAATAGAATTGCTTTAGAATCCCAATGTTGAAAAGTATTTGGCTGAAAGTAGCACGCAGTTTTGCTTTATCGTCTTTCGTTTATGCATGAAAATTTGTTAGGACAATGCTTTATCGGTTAGTGATTGGGGAAGATTTTGAGTCGAGGTTATGTTGCTTCTGGGAGAACAGATAAACTGCAAGTAAGTAAAACGCACCAACGCATCTCTGTGTAATTTCCTGTGGTTTGAGCATCTATTCAAATGAAATAAGCAAGGAAGATGCAGTGCTGACTTGAAGGCTTAAACATTAAAACAAATCTTTTTATTTGGAAATAATTTCAAACTTACAGAAAACTTGCAAGAATTAGGATAGTATAAAGAACACCATAAAGTCTCTGGCCATAGTTACCTATTGTTAACATTTTATCCCACTTGCTATATAATTTGTGCTCTCTCTCGTTACATGTACATATATTTATACTCTCCAATATGATATATGTAAATGTATATATGCTCAGACTAGTTTTTCTGGACCATTTAAGGGTAATTTACATATATTATGGTCCTTTATCCCTAAATACTTCTGAGTGTATTAACACAGGGATATTTTCTTACGTAACCACAGTACCACTATCAGCTTCAGGAATTTTAACGTTGCCACAGTATTTTTGTCTAAGCTAGTGTCCACATTTTAATTTTGTTAATTGACCCAACAGAAGCCGTTATAGCATTTTACCCCTCAATACAAGATCCAGTCTAGGGTCAAATATTGCAATTAGTTGTCATATCTCTTTAGCCTCCTTTAATCTAGGACATTTCCAGAACCTTTCTTTGTCCTTTTGACATTGGCTTTTTTAAGGAATACAGGCCTCCATCTTTTTTTAATGGAACATTTCTCATTTTGTCAGATGCTTCCTCCTGGTTGGAAGCAGGCTATGCATTCTCGGCCGAAATGTTCCCTGGGGGAAGTTGTGGTACATCCAGAGGGAAACCATGGGCACCTCCCCTCCTCGGTGATGTTACTTGTGGTCACTCAGTCAAGATATTTTCTGGTTTCTCCATTTTATAATTACCATATTTCCCCTTGCAACTAATAAGCGGTCTGTGGGTAAGCATTTTTTTTTAACATCTTTATTGGAGTATAATTGCTTTACAATGGTGTGTTAGTTTCTGCTGTATATCAAAGTGAATCAGCTATACGTATACATATATCCCCATATCCCCTCCCTCTTGCGTCTCCCTCCCACCCTCCCTATCCCACCCCTCCAGGTGGTCACAAAGCACCAAGCTGATCTCCCTGTGCGATGCGGTCACTTCCCACTAGCTAGCTATTTTACATTGGGTAATGTCAATGTATATATGTCCATGCCACTCTCTCACTTCGTTGTGGGTAGGCATTTTAAGATCATGCAAATATCTTGCCCAGCATGGAAATTTCCTTTAGATTTCGCATCCATGGATGATTCTTGCCTGATCTGATCTTCACTCTAATGATAATATGCAGGCTTTTTAATGGTAAATATTAGGCAGTGAGCAGGTCATTAGTTTTAGAATGTGTGTAGCCAATAGCCAGCGACAGCTTTGAAAGAGTAAAATCCCTTTTTCTTTTCTTTACAGTCCAGGACACCAGATCCTGTGGAAGTTAAACCCATCTTTCCTGGCCAGCTAACACCACTCTGAGATTTAGATGAATGGGCTACCTCTCTCCCCTTGCGTTCGACCTGTCTTTTGCTGCCTGACCTCAGGCTTGGTGAGGGTGGCATTGATGGTGACTCATTACAGAGCTCAGAAATGAGTTTATTACTTGTTTTCTCTCCTCCTAGCCCCATCACAATGGATTGATCTACACCTGGGATTCTCAGGGTTTCCTTTGCTTAACTTGGTAGCTGGTTTCTCGTCCCTTGACCCCTCACCCTTGGAAAGGGGATGGGGTGGGCGGGCAGAAACACCGACTTGGCAAGTATTGACAGAACTGCGTGTAGACAGGATAAATAAATACATAAATAAAAGGAGGCAGGCAGCCAGCTGGGAGGAGCTTGCAGTCCTGCCCCCTGCCGGGACTCTGCACTTTGGGGCCCCCAATTCGCACATTACAAGTAGATAAGTGGGGAGATAGCGATGCTGCGCCTCTCTGCCTTGGGGGTGGTTGCTTTTCCTGTGGCAGAAACTATCTGTGCTCCCCAGTAAGTCCAGGAACAATCTCCACTTATTATACCAGCTCCAAACCCAGGACTGTTTACAGCCTCACACCCACCAGACACTAACCCTCACTCATTACTGTCACCGTGGGGATTGATCTGCACCATGCTCGCCTTGCATGGGGCCCACGTTTTCATCCAGTAAAATCACATGTTGTTAACTCAATATATACAGCGTAAACAGCATGAGTAATGGACTCTTTAATCCTTACTTCTCAAAATTAGATTTCCATTTTATCCTCCTCTCCTTTCCTCTCTTTTAAAACAATTTCTTCTCAGCGCCAAGCAGAATAGATGTTGTCCAAACCTTAGCTCTAAGCAGCTTCTGTGGTGTTTCCATTCCACTACCAATTTCGGGGTGGATTGATTGTGTTTCTTCCCCTGGTCACTTCACACGTGACTCAGGAGAAAT
>NW_006791304.1:850429-857728 GCF_000442215.2 Lipotes vexillifer | reverse complement strand
GGCACAGTGAAAGAGATGGGCCCGTTGACACTGAGTAGGGAAATGGAGTGAAAACTTCATGTCTGATTAAACTCCTATCTGTAATATCAGAGCATGAAGACACACTCACAGCCTGGCCCTTTTTCTCAGTCTTCCTCTCTAAACAGATTTACTGGGTTGGAATTATTTTTGGTATTAAATCGGCAATATTAAATCAGCTTCAAGGATGGAGTCTATCAAAGACTGGTGTCGGGCATTAAGAAGCCTTTGTTAATATACGTAGTTTTTTTTTTTTGCGGTATGCGGGCCTCTCACTGTTGTGGCCCCTCCCGTTGCGGAGCACAGGCTCCGGACGCGCAGGCTCAGCGGCCATGGCTCACGGGCCCAGCCGTTCCGCGGCATGTGGGATCCTCCCGGACCGGGGCACGAACCCGTGTCCCCTGCATCGGCAGGCGGACTCTCAACCACTGCGCCACCAGGGAAGCCCAATATACGTAGTTTTTTTTTTTTCTTTTTTTGAGATTTAATTCATAAACATTAAAACACAGAGATCTTAAGTGCACATGATGTATTTTGACAAATGTATGCAACTATGAAACCAACATTTAAATAATTATAAAGAATATTCACGTTATCCCACAATGTTCTCTCTTTATCTTTTGTCAATCTCCTTGTGGAGAAAACTAACTACTCCTCTGATTTTTTTCATTATATATTACCTTTGCTTGTTCTTGAAAACACTTGTTAACTTACGGTGGAAGTCAATAAAATAGAAAACAAAGATGAAACAAAGCCAAATTTGATTCCTTAAAACGTACAGCAAAATTCTCAAACCAAGGTTGAGGAAAGATGACAAAGCATAAGAGTTCAAGAGGGAACATTACTACAGATCCTACACATATCAAAAGAGTAATAAGAGAACATTATGAACCCCTTTATGCCAATAAATTCGATAAGCTAAATGAAAAATATACATAGTTTTACACAGCATGCAGACAAATACACCTAAGGGTCATACCGAGGAGCTTCAGCTTGTTAAATTTCCATTATTCCAGATGTAGGCAAGTAAAACCAAATGGACCGGACCTGCGTTGGCTGTTAGGGTGGTCAGCCTGCATACCTTGACTGTCCCTTCTTCCTGAAGGTTTAGAAATGGTCACCCACATTTCTAAAGTACCACAGCTCTGAATACACACACTTACACACTTCTGCGTACTACGGATAACTGGATTCCATGTGCACATCCAGTCCTGACTCTGCCCCTATGTGCTAGGTAACCTTGGCCAAGTTCCTCATTTCATCATCTGTAAACTAGGGACAATCATGAACCCTACCTTGCAAGGCTGTCCTAGGCACTGAATGTGTTAATGCATGTAAAGTGCTAGCATGGTGCCTGGCACATATACTAAACATGCAATAACTGTTAGTTGTTGTTATCAGAGAGGAAGTTTAGTAAAGAGTGGATGAATTCAGCTGTGGCTCAGATGATCCTGATCTGAAACCACAGTCTTAAAAAAAACAACAAAACCCAGTTAAAAGCTCTAGATAAAACCAGATTGATCTATATCAATTGTCAAGGTGGCCAAGATAATAGATTGGTTAGCCTGTGATCCATTCATTTCATGAATTTAAATCTATCTTAAGAATTTCTATAGAAATACCTTAACAATGTATCTCTTTACTGTCACCCCCAGATCTTAAAGAGATAGATGCAATATTTTCTCTTCCAGATGCTTCTTTCTTTGGATGGCTTATTTTTTTTAACAAATGAAAGCCTTGATTAACGTGTTTGGAGAGATGAAAGCCTTCATTAATGAAAAGTTCTTAGTGGGAAATAAGTTGCAGCTCGCTACTGTGTGTGCCTTTCCATTGTACCAAGCAGGCCTTCGGAGTCCTGTGTATGAGGCTGTCTATGCACTGATGCAGCCCTGGTCCTTCTGGCTGCAGCATTTGCTCCTGGTACACACCGTCACATGTGTGTCTTCCTCATTTTAGCGATAGATTATCTGTGTAGAAGAGAGAAGGGCATGTGAGCAGGTCTGGTGCCCGGGGCCAAGCAGAGCCCCCGAGGGCACCACTTCCGGGGGAGTGGGAGGCCGGCCATGGCCAGACTTGTCTGTTCCTGCAACACGTTGTCACTCCAGCAACACCTGTCACTTTGCACCGTCCAGGCATTTTTCAAGCACGAGCAAAATACCTTTGTCAGAAAAGCAGATGTTCCTATCCTCACTTCGTACAGAAGAAGATAAAGGTGGAAGAAAGGAAAAGACCCACCTCATCCCCAACACTACCTGTGCTATAGCACTGGCAGAGGAGCCAATTTCTGGAGGTGGAAGGGGTCCATTTCGGCATTTTCTGCACCTGGTTGCCTAAGCCTTCCTTTGTGAGTTTATTACCTGTCAATCAGTTTATAACCAAGTGACAAAATGACCATGTCCAAAATAAAACCCTTTACATGCATATGGAGTCTTCTGAGTTGCAGTTTCAAAATCTCCTATGTGGCTCTGTTAGAGCAACAGGATCACTGAAGCACAAGTGTGTGCCCATGACCTTAAAGAGCTGGGTCCATCCATGAAGGTCCAAACAAGAGGAGATCCAAGAGGGCCCAGAACAAGATGGAGACAGCTGCCCATCCTGAGGTGCTGAATTTCCCGAAGTTTGATAGTGTTACAGCATGACTGGTCACCTGTGGTGACTTCTCTGGTCTTTAGAGAGACAATGACTATAAGGTCAGCCTTGGTCTCCTCATTTGCCTTATTATTATCACGTGTGCTCTCCCCTCCCCCTCTCTCCCTCCCTCCTTCCGGGAGCACAGGCCCCGGATGAGGTGAGTCGCCTTCCAGCACAGTGTGGAGCTCAGGGCTGCAGGGGCACGTTAGCAGACGGGCGGCCTCACAAGTGGCGCAGGACTTCAGTCCTAGTCCGTCCAGTTCAGAGCCTGCAGCAGATTTGATGACTGGGCAAGTGATGTGTCATTGTCTAGCAATGTGTCATTTTCTCAGAAACTAAATTTGGTTTAAATGAGGGTAAAGTTTCTGTAGTTGTTGTCCAGGGTCTTGTCAAAGTGTCCTTGTCCTGAAGTCAAGGAAGATGAATAAAGTGTGAAATTCATCCAGTTTTTATTAATTGGAGATATGTCCTCTCTGTATCCAGACCACCACTCTCTCTCCCTCAGTGTAGCTTGTACCTATCCCTGGGGTCAGTGCCATCTGGCTTATAACTTCAGGGCCAGGGGCGAGGTCCATTGAAATGGAGCTGAATAGCATCTTACATGTGGATGTGATTATTCTGTTGAAGTCCTAGCTGTGGCTCCTCTATGGTAAGGATGTAATAAGGTGAATTCTCCCTAACTTAAGTGAGTTTATATTTAATTCTGTACCTTAACTCCATTTTGGAAGTGGGAAAAATAGATACAGAACATGTCAAAATTCTAAAAACTAGAATACAGTAGTTAAATAAGGGTTAAGTAGTTTAAAAAGTGAAATTCAGTGCTTGTTTCTGAGTATGTAATGAATTTAGTGCATATCATGACTCTGTAGGTCAGAGGTGTGCTGAAATTCAGTTGGTTTTACTTTGGACTTTAGGAAACACCTTTTTAACAAAGGAAATTTGTCCTTTAACTATGCCTTAATAGCAAAGCATTTGTATTGATATTGCAAATATGGGTTAGTGCCAAATAGTCCCAATAACGGCATTTGTGGCATGGTTTGGTGACTGAAGAATATTATGTCAGGTGGTTAGTCAACTGATGCCCATGGGTTGAATTGATTTCTTGTGTGTGTGGGGTGTGTGAGCTGCATTAATTTAAACTCCCCTATGGTTTGTCCAGCTTTGATTTTCCATAAAACATGTGCTGTTCCCTCATAAATTCAGCAGACCCTGTAAGGAAGGGTAAGCCGCTCAAAAGGTACAGAAGAGAGTCCAAGTTTACCCTTCGTGTGGTCACCTCTGTGGTGTTGTGTTGCCTCAAGATCTGGAATAAATGAAAGGATGCGACCAAGGCCAGTTCCTTGTAATTTTATCCAAACTGCTCATAGTGACAAGTCTCGGGAACCGTGAGTAAAATACAGTACTCATGTAGGAAATAGGAGGTGTGGCAGTCCTTTTTTAAGGTACCTAATTTTAAATTCCTTCTTTGTCCAGCAGGGGACAGTCTGACACCAGAGTTGTTTATAAAAGGAGCAGAAAAAGAGCTCTCAATCTGTAGTCACTTAGCTGTCTTCACTGGAGGGAGAGCCCTCCAAACCCAGACAGATCTTGCTACCTTGGTGAATCAGACCTGTCAAACATAATGTTAAGTGATATTAGCACAAAGGCAACCACTCGGCTGTTTTAAACTGTCTTAACTGCAGGTAAAAGAAAGATAACCTTAAGTCTCATGCATGAGCATCTCATGCCCTGACAGATCCACGTGTCTCTACTTTCCAAGTGTGTGTACACTGCTTTATTTTCTCTCTCGGGAGTCTGTCCTTTAAGGTTAGGATGTTGGCCCCAGAGCCTTCACTGTTCAATCATTGCTCTGATGGGGGCTGTCACTATGGCAATGGAAAGTTTCCCTACTCCTGCTGTCTTCTCGGTGGCTGAACCCAAGATTGGACCCCTTTTCTAGTTAAAGACAAGATGTTTTCCAATGTGCAAAACTGTTCTTAGATGTTAGAAACTTGAACATGTGCAGCATCTACTGATTCCTAGAAAACAAAATGGTCTATGTATAAACTTGAGTGTCTAGATTTGTATTGTCCAACACGGTAGCCACTAGCCACATGCGACTTTTAATTTAAATTCATTAAAACTAAATATGATTAAACATTCCCTTCCTTAGTCACACTAGAACATTTTATTTAATTAATTTATTTTTACGCTAGACACATTTTTTAAACTTTTAATTTTATTTCATTATTTTTTATTAATTTAATTTATCTATTTATTTATTGGCTGCATCGGGTCTTCGTTGCTGTGCGCGGGCTTTCTCCAGGTGTGGCAAGTGGGGGCTACTCTTCCTTGCGGTGCGCGGGCTTCTCTTGTTGCGGACCACAGGCTCTAGAGCGCAGGCTCAGTAGTTGTGGCACATGGGCTTAGTTGCTTCTCAGCATGTGGGATCTTTCCAGACCAGGGCTCGAACCCATGTCCCCTGCATTGGCAGGCGGATTCTTAACCACTGTGCCACCGGGGAAGCCCCCTAGACACATTTTAATGTTCAATAACTATGGGTAGTGAGTGGCTATCGGATTGGACTGTGCAGATATAGAACATTTCCATCATCTCAGAAAGTTCTGTTGAACTGAACTGGTCTAGAGGAAATATGTGGGTTCTTATTCTGGGTCCTGAAATAGAACAAAGCAAAAGATCCCCCCTCCACGCTACTATTTCCATTAGCTACCTCACCAGGGTAAGTGCTGGAAGGGGACTTTTCCTTTGTAGGGGGATCTAGTCCAGCTCTCTCTATATGGACTTAAACTGTTGATAGTGTGGTGAAAAGTGTCTGTGTCTACAGGGAGGGACAGTCCCTAAATGCCACCTTCTTTGTGACTGCTTTAGTGCAGTCAGCTAAATATGGGCAGCAGAGAACACTGGGCTTTTTTATTAAAAAATAACTGGAAAGAAGAGAGAAATTAGACTGTAAGTGAGCCTTGCGCAGTCTTTTCTCTGGCAGCATTTCTTCCACCTGAAGTGTTAGAAAAGGAGACTGATCTTGGGAAAGAAAAAGGCCGTCAACCTGGTACACAATTTTGTAGTTCCTACAAAGCCTTCGCCATGCTCATTTTTTCTTTTTTAACTTCTCTCCTAGTTCCTTATCAAAAACGAAGGTTTTTGTAACACTTGGACAGTGTTTAAATGAGAACACTTATTTAAAAGACCGGAAAACTGATTTCTAGGCTAACTGAGAAGAACTGAGAGAAGTACAATTAGTGTAATGATGAATGGCACTGCCTTTCTCTCTCAAAAATGTCCCAATTGGGGTGATAAATTATACGGTCATGTGTATGTTGTGTAACAAATCCTAAATGTTTACAAATTGACTAAATTTAGGAATATCGTTCTTTATATTTTAGTTTGAATTTTCCTCTGAATTGCCATGAAGCTGACTTTCAGCATCTCCGGGTCTGTTTTCCCCTCTCTGCTCTGATCAAAAATTTATCACCGCAGAAAGTCTCCCATCTCCTTTCAGACCCCATTCTTATTCCTTTTTCTTTTCCTGGGGCATCATGGTAAAACTCCAAGAGAGGATTCCGTGATTCTGTTTGGATTTACATACTTCTGAAAGAACATCAGTCTTGTCACCGTAAAACCCGTGCTTTTGTTGTGATATGGAATTTTTTTTTTTTTTTAACCCACTTTAACCAGTTCTGTGCTTTTGTGCCGCAGTTTTTCCATGTGTTAAGCCAGGATGTCGATGCTTGAAAACACCTCACAAGAATGTGATGGGGAGAAACGTGGTCCGTGTTTTCAAAAAAAAAAGTGCTTTGAAGTTGCTAGATGAAAGATATTGCCAGCATTCAAAGCATTACTTAAGAAAGACACCAAATTGTTTTACATATGTATATCGCTTAACATCTTGAAAACACAACTGTTCTGAAAATAATTTGTCCTTCCTGCCTTATTATGAGCTACCACACTAGTGACTTAGGAGAATATCCGTGGACACGCATGCCCTCATGAAGAGCTAGCTGTGCTGGTTATAGGGTCTTCCCTTTCCTCTCCAATACCTGCAGATAGAGAAAGAGGGGCAGATTTTGTCAGGGTACCCTAAGTCAGCAACCTCTGATAGAAAGACAGCTGCCGAAAGCCTTGACTGGGGTGTGTGTGATTTCATTTGCATTTTGATTTCTGCGATTTCACTGAAGGCACAGATTGTCTATGCCAAATATCCCTGGCCTACCAAGGGATGCCAGGTAGAACTGCCCAGGGCAGCTTGCCTTATGAGGACCGCCACGGCAGCACAACCAGTGCATCCCTAAACATTCAGTAATAAAAAAAATCTGTTGTTCTTTGGTCGCCAGGATTTAACAAGCCTAATCCCTAGGAGAGGCGATAAAAATTCATTAATCTAATTAAATACTTCTTATTGCCAAAGTGACTTTGTTGAGTAGCTTTGCTGAAGGATAAGTGCAAAGTAAAATGGGGTCCCAGCAGAGAAACAAATGTTAGACTTGAGCAAGCTGGTGCACGCTTCATTAAACTCATAATTATCCTTTGGTTCTAAGTAGCTGCTAATATTTAATGAGTATCCAAGATAATTTAAAGAAAATGTTTACTAATGAGGTACAAACAGTGCCATGGAACACGGATACCTAGGGTGCCATAACCGTGTATCTTCCT
>NW_006791304.1:827036-850419 GCF_000442215.2 Lipotes vexillifer | reverse complement strand
TGCTGAATCTTGTTCATTGGCTATTGGGAGGGAGACCGCAGGCATCGTGACAGGCGTTTGAACCCGGTGAAGTGCATTTGATGGTAAAAGCACATCGCTAGAAGCCAAACATGTCAAAAGTTCTAGAGACAGAGAGAATGCTGAAGAGATTTATTATTGGAATAAAGAGTTGGGGAAATAAGATTATCAAGAAAAGATCAAATGCCACGTTATGTGAGAAATAGTTGAAGGGCTTGGGTGTTTCTGATCTTTGCCGAGCTGTCCCATGGAAAACAACTAAATTTGTCCTCATGGACAAAGCACAAAATGAGGACCAATGGGTGGAAACTCCAAGGAGATAGATTTGTAACCATCTTAAGGAACAATTTTCTAATACTTATAACTGAATGAAAGTAGAATAGTCTTCTTTAAGGGGTGTTGAGGTCCTAAGCATTGGTTGGATGGCTATTTTGGGAAAATGATGAAGGGAATCTTTGGCAGTTTGCTAAATATTGCAATCCCCTCTCTCTACAGGAGAATCATACATCTCTTGACCCACTCAAGAGTGATCATATGACTCGTTTCGGCCATTGAAATGTGAGTAGATGTGAGTAGATGTGACATCTGCCACTTCCAGGAAGAAATTCTAAGCGAAAGGGCATGGTTCGCTATGTCTCTTTTCTGTTTGCCATACAACTGTCAAGGTGTAGTCAGCCTGGGCCCTGAATGAACATGGTGCCGAGCAGAACCACAGCTGACCTACAATAGACACGTAGCATGAGCAGAGACAAACCCTGGATGTGTTTTTTAAACCATTGGGATTTCGGGGATGTATGTTACTATAGCATAATAGCCTATCCTGACTGATACAGATTATATTCTGGATGAAGTGACCTTTAAAACTACTTCTGCAGCTGAGGTGTTATAAAGATTTTCACTAAAAGCACTTAACTGTGTGATACCATCTATGGTATCTTTTACTTCTAGCTCTTTAATTCCTTTACTTCTTTTGTCACAGTTGAAGTGTAACTATCAGAGGTTATAAAGCCAGTGAAAAATTATAAATTGTCAAAATTACCCTTGAATAATGAAAACGTCCATAAACAGCAATTTTATATATATATATATATATATATCTCATCTTCTAAGTGTTAGGTATGCATTTACATAAAGTGGTTGGGTTGCCTTTAAGGATCATGTTGCAAGACAATATGTACCTTTCAGTTCTAGAATTTTGTACAGTGTAGCAGGATGCTTATATTTTGAGAGGTACCAGGAAACCAAGGCCAAACTAACTGAGGAAATAGAAATTAATGTCTTCCATCTCATGCTAATTGGAACATATGCTGACTGAGTGGAATGGCAGGTGGAAACATCCCCATGACTGAATGTTCTCTCTTTGTCTGTACCCTCAGCTCCCTGCATTAAGTTGAATTCAGGTAAGTTACATGTGCTCGTGCTGCCGGACTGTTGTACTGCACTTCCTGTATTTTTATTGCAGTGTGGGTGTTAGAAAGCAAGGCTAGACCCTGAATTCAAATTTCAGGTGGTCACAGGTTTTGGGAGATGACCATATGTGGACACTATCCTTTAGTGTTTATTCCCTATGGGGGATTTTCTGTGGGGAGATGTAGCCTTAAATTGTCTCCTGGCCCCAATCCTCACCTTGGCCAGGAGCTGGCAGAGCAATGGGCTCAAATAGCAGGGCAGCCACATTTTGTTAGCCAAGTTCATCTAAGAAGAAAGAAGAAAGGAGACAAAGAGGAAACAGACTATGGCACACAAAAAACCTTTTTTGTTCCTGAAGGCAGTGGATTGAGATTAAAGCTAAATCATTGCGGCCTAAGGATTCTGTGAACTATGCTTCCTCTTCTTGCCTACTCACTTTAAAAGGAGACAAGTGAAATAAAGAAATGAACCACTGTATACATTCCCCTTCTTGGTAACAGAGCAAAGTCAGTGTGTTGGGCAAAGAGAAGGTGATGGAGAGAGGATAAAAGTGAGTGGCGGGATTAAAGGGAAGACAGGCAGGGCCAGATGTCTTCACGTATTCTAGCACCAATGCACCAAAAAAACCCAAACTTTTTGGCACAGATTAGAGGAAAATGTTAAATAAACCAACAGCCTTGTGTCAATCAGCAGTTGTACCAATGACCCTTTCAAAACCTGTGGCTACTCAAGGATTAAGGCATTGGGTATTGCTATCAAATTCTAATCCCTGGAATTTGTACCTTATTTGGAAAAAGGGTCTTTGCAGACGTCTGTGGTAAGAATCTTGAGATGAGGAGATTATCCTGGATTATCTGAGTTAGTCCTACAATGCCACCTCAAATGTCCTTATAGGAGAGAGGCAAAGGGAGATAGGACAGACAGAAGAAGGGCTGTGACCATGGAGGCAGAGATTAGAAAGATGTGGTCACAAGTCAAGGAATGCTGGTAGCCACCAGAAGCTGAGAGATGCAAAGAACAAATTCTCCTTGGAGACTTGATTTCTGACTTCTGTCCTCTGGAACTTTCTGGAAATTTCTGTTGTTTTAAGCCACCCAATGCATGGTAATTTGTTACAGCAGCCCCAGAAAACAAATCCAGATTTCAAATAAAAATGTAAGAGAATTCTTGGACCACCATTTCATGAATGTGGCTTTCTGGGCATCCAGCCTCCTAGGAAACACGTAGAGATTTCCATGAAGGTTTTGCTGAATCCTTGCTCTTAATCAAGGACTCTGGTTTCAGTACAGAAAACCTGCTCTAAAAGTTCATCCTCTGGGAAAAAGTGAGGTGCCCAATTCCTGAGGGTAATATTAAACATAATCCGGATGGACCCTCATGATTCTGGTGGGCTGCTGGGTAGTGGGCTAGGGAGACCGACTCTCTACAAGAGGCAAATGGGTTGGGAATGGAAAACTTTTGATTTTTGCCACCTTGAGATGTCCTCTTCTACTGAAATGAATGTTTCTGTTAAACTCTATATGCATGCAAATTTCAGCCTTTTCCAACCCAATGGGAGACTGGTTGCCTAATGTGGGAATTAGGGGGTCTATAAGCTGTAATGGTTTGGTTTCTGTTGCTTCACAAGAGGTGGAATCCTTGCTAATAATAGAAGCCTGGCAATATGACTTGATGATATTTTCAGAAGACTACATGTATATATATAAAGCTCATCAGCAGGGATCAGGTAAGATGACTTCTTAATGGTACTCGCAAGGCTCACGACTGGGGGTGGTTTTAATGTAGGAAGAGTGTAATTTTAACGGCTGCCTTTCCTGCTTCTGAGAGCAGTTTTGCAGATGTGTTACCTATCGTGTGGCACAAAAGGTGCCAGCATAGTAAGCAGTCATCAGTACGGAGTCAGGAGCTGCCTGTTCATATCCTGGAAACATAAGCACATGATAACGGACTGAATACTTCATCTTGTAGACACAGTGAGATTCATAAAACTGTCTTTTAGCCATTTTAGAGTTGAATCTTTCTCACCCTCCAAAGCACTCCTTCAAAAACTAGCAGGCATTTTACAGTTGAGCGGAGAGGCTGATACTTTTAAAACTGCTTTAAGGGGCATAGTAAATGGAAATAGCTGTCTTAACTTCAGACCAGCTGGGAATGCAATCTCCATTTTATGTAAAATGAAATGATACCTGGTTAGCTTTATTTTTTAATACTCACCTTTATTATTATTTTCCTGAATTTTATGGATGCTATTGAAATATTCCACTTACAAAATTATACCCCCAACGTTAAGTTATGCAGAATGATTGTTTAAAGCTGTTAGAAACTTTCGCATTCTCAGTTCACTCTTAATTCACTTGTCTCCCTCCCTCTCCCCAACTCCCATCAGTAAATAGCTTTGCCCGTATCTATATTTGTAGCATGAAATGGAAATTTAAGGCAATTTTCTGGGTAATTGAAAATGTAAAACCTCATTCTACTCAGGAAATACTTTGTCTGGACTGATTATCCAAATACTAGTTCCTTAAGTTCCCACTTTTTCAGTGATGACCATTTCAGTGCTACACACCCAAATTTCTTTCCACCTGCCTTCCATCCTGCTAATCAAAAAGTACCTGTGCTATATCTCATTCTCTTCAGATCTTGCTCTCCACCTTCCAGTGTGACACCTAGGTTTTTTTTTGCTGGAAGAGATACTGCATTTTTGTACTTAGTTTCCTGTGTCTGTTTAGGGAGAAAAGTCTTTCCCTCTGAGCTTTTATTTTTTTAAATATACTCTATTTGGAGAAACTATGTTATACATATATCCTGATATGGAGTAAAAAGCATGGGTAATCTACTCTCTGTTGTTTTAGATTTAAAAAAAAGTTTGGAAGCCTGGTTCTGAGCTTCCCCAATCTTTATATGTAATATATTTCTTAAGAAGCACGTCTTGGCTGGGAACATGTACATGAAAAAGATATGTTTCAATCCCAGGCAAAGGAAGTGCTTTCCCTGGAAGCTGTCCAATGGTGAGGGATGGGGGAAGAAGCATTGTACACATTTCCTCTACCTTGAGGGAGAGGGAACAGTGATCCAGGCTGTAAAGAGTAAGATGAGATGAATTTCTGCAACACCTGTGGGCTGCAGAGACAGACTCACACCATTTAGAAAGGGGTAGTAGTTCAGGGTGCCTATGCGAAGAGCTTACCTATATTTACTCAAAAAGGACTACCGTTCCTGAGTATGGATCTACTGGCTTTTGTTTTCTGGACATCCAGTCCTCCTGCATTACTTGAATTTTTACATTAACACATCCTTTCCCCACTGTTCTTGGAGAGTCATTTGATTTCCAGCAGACCCTAAAACAATTCCACCCTGTGCCATCAGCATGGACTGAAATGCACGCCTCATACACACCATACTATGCTTTCAGCTTTTGACTTTTTGGTGTGGTTTTCTATTTCTTTTTTCTGATCTGGAGAAAGCTCATTCTTTTTTATTCTTTAGCAGCTTTATTGAGATACAGTTAACATATGACATGATTCACCTATCTAAAATGTACAATTCACTGTTTTTTAGTATGTTCCCAGGATTGTGTAACTGTCACCACAGTCAATTTTAGAATATTTTCATCTTCCCAAAAGAAACCACATATCCATTGGCAGTCACTTCCCATTTCCCCTCAACACTTCAGCCCTAGGCAACTACCAATCTACTTTTTGTCTGTATGGATTTGCCTATTCTGGACATTTTGTAGAGATGGAATCATAAAATATGTGGTCTTTTGTGACTGGATTCTTTCACTTAGTATAATGTTTTCAAGGTTCATCCATGTTGTAGCATGTATCAGCAAGTTATTCCCTGTTGTAACTGAGTAATATTCCATTGTATGGATATAGATGTGGTTTTCTACTTATATGATCCCACATTTTGTGTGTTGTAAACAATACCCAGCAGAGTTTGGCACTTTGGGCAGAATTTTTTGGTGTAGATTAAGTCTCATCTTAGAAAAGTCGTTTTCTTAACCTGACTGACTTGGATTCATAATTTTTTGCACCTAGTCTTCCAGAGCATAGTTTCTGGTGAATAGTTTAAGTTAGTTAACATCTTGAGTCTATGATGCTTCTAGACTTCCAGATTATAGAATTCCCAGAAAAGCTAGAAATGCTATTCCCTATCAGTTCTTTTCAAGCTACCTTAGGCAGGGCCACATCAAGCAGAACAACCAGGTATAGCTAGATTTCACTATTACATTTAGATCGGGGCTTTTTTGGGTCACTGACTTATTTGAGAAGCTGATTAAAGCTACGGATTCTTTCGCAGTTGGTATAATTTGCACATATAAACAACATTTTGTGTATTAAGCCATCTATGTACTTCCATGAATAACCCAGGTATTAGAGATATTGCATTACAAAATGTGAAATGAAAAGAACAATGTATATCCTACACCTGCATTCTATATCTACATCTAGTGGCTCAAAAATTATGACCAGAGGGTGATTCATTATCTAAGTGTTACCTTAGCTTAACAGACTGGGGGTGATAGGGATAGACCAAGGATTCCTGACCCTCTTTGTTACACTTAAAGCAAAGGAAATGGCTATGCTGCATTTAGTGAACATACAAGTATAAGGTCCTAACCAACTGGACCTTTGGTGAACCATTTTCTGTTTCTCTTGTTTTAAGAAAGATATTGATGGAAATTTCTTCTTCCTTTGCTGTGGTTGATATTTTTATCTAATACTGGATACCAGGGGTGTTTGTGCCATAGAATATAAAGGCTGAGAAGAACAATCTGGAACATGGTATATAGAAATTTAAGATTGATTATTTCTATTATTTATCAATTCAACAAGTACTTTTGAGGACCCCTATGTGCCAGGCCCAGCTTGTTGCTGGGGATACGGTAATGAACAAGACCGAGATGACTTGGAATAAACTTTGTTATGTCTTTAAATAAATGGAGTGAGTTCTCCATTATTTAAAGAAAAGTTGATTATGAGGAGCAAATATGTATTTTTAATTTTTTTTCTTTAAAAAAGATCAGCAGCTGATTTCTGAATTAGATAAAATATGCTCTAGAAGAGCACTTGGGGAAACCGGGAGGGGGAGGCCCATGTGATGAATTTAATTGCCAAAGTGGTAATGACAGATGGCAGGAATGGAGATTCGTGGTGCAGGTTATTAGTTAAGAGAAGCCAGCATAAAAAAGTGAGAGAAGGGAAGCTTTCCCCAAGTCTGGAAAATTACCCTACTGCTTGAATTGCGAGAGAAGCTTACAATTGTAATAAGTGATAAGGTGAGAAGCTTTTTGAAAGACCCGAGGAAAGTCTAGTGAATCAATTATCCCCACAACCATAAAAGAACCTCCTCCTTTGTAGACAAAGATGAGAAGAGCAATAAACGCGTGCAAGGAGCCGATGCACCAGCTTCCAATAACATGCCTGCCTGGCTTATGGAAAAGGCTGACTGTAGGTGATAAAGCTGTCAAGGTGTAAAGGACACTTGCCAGGACTGCAGAGGGGACACGTGGTGCCAGGGCCTCTGGTCTGATGTACTTAGTGAAAAAAATAAGGAAAGGAAGATTTAAAAATTGCAAGGCGAGCAAAATGACAAAAGTTATTTTTCTGTATATAGTAAAAGTATGACTGGGAAGGTTCTTGTTATTAATGTTGTTATTAAAATTAGTTGTGTTTTCCTGGTTTTCCTCTACCCCTTGGTGTATGGGGTAGCTATTTTTAGAGGTGGGATGAAAATAAAGTAATGAATTACAAGTAAAAATCAGTGATAAAATTAGGTTTTAAGCCATATATTTATTATGTGTTTCAACAGCTGCTCACACGTTAGGTTGGCATCCTGAGAAGTTTAAAAATAACCAATTATGTCAAAGTAAAATATTTTTCCTTATTTTAGAAGTTAGACATCTACATCACTTCTAAATTACCTTACTGAGCAGTTTGGTGCAACAACAGGGTCGCCAATTTTACAGGGGAAGAAATTCAGACTGGGAGGTATAGAGAACTTCTGTCAGCCAGGGTTGCCCAGCGTCTTTTGTGCACGAGTTTTAAATTTTGATGGTTTCCTATATTGTGAGAATTGTTTTCTCAAGAGAGAATCCAAAACCTTTATTTCCCAGCTGTTCTCTTCAGCTGGGGAACAGATATGTCACTTAGACTTCGTTATTCAGATGCATAAGAGTGAGACTTGAACGCAGAAGTGAGCAACACGAGTTGGTGTCCAGGTGAGGGATCCACTGCTCAGCATGGTATTGAAGGCATCTGGTTCTCTAGATGTCTGTGATGGAGCCCCTAGATCCTTGGTTATCGTGTTGATCCTGCTGTGTGGTTCATGACTTTGAGCGTGGAGCTAGCCAGAGTGGATTCTGTTGTTTGCAACCAAGAACACTAACCAATATAAGAAGTTAAACAATTGTCTTGCAATTACCTGGTAAATTAGAGAAAGAGTCAGAATTGGCACTAAGCTGTCTCATTTCCAAGTTTCAACCCCTAGATGAAGTTAGTATAATACAGTGATTGCAACTTCGTGTCCCCACCCTTATCACTTGGCTGAGATGCAGGCTTGGGCCTTTCTCCATTCAGTGCTCTAGGCTGGGAGTCAGCAGACCAAACCTAGCCCACTACCTGTTTTTGTAAATTAAGTTTTATTGAGACACGATTGTGCCCATTTGTTTGTGTATTATCTGTGGTTGCTTTCACACTATAACAGCAGAGTTGAATAGCTGCCATAGAGACTGTGCGGCACGTAAAGTCTAAAATATCCACTGCCTTGCTCTTGGTAGTCAGTCACTACCAATCAGCAGGATCTGGCAGGTGAAATGAATCCTGTTTGGGATCCCTGGTTTAATGTGTACTGTTAGTCATGCACTGCTACTTTCGTTAGCAGCGTTAGCTTTCAACACGGGCTCTGACCAGAGGCTGGTGGAGATGAGGCCTGTACAGAGATAATAAGGGAATGCATCCACACATAGGTTAGAGGGTATGTACACTATTCACTCTTTTGCCTCTACATATCTTTTTATTAAAATGGATAATTTAGGAAGCTGTGCTTTTTCACTAAGTAGGTTTTACCTCTGCAGTTGATTAGACATAGATTTCAACTAGGAAAAAAAAAAAAAAAAAGAGACCTGATCAAGATTGCTTCCTTTCTAAGCTGGCATTTAGTAAATGTCTTCAATCAACCTGGACATTGGCCACCCTTAAAAATGATTGATTCAAGTCCAAGGGGGCCTTGGGGAAAGTCCATAGGTCATAGCTTCGGATCCAGAAGATCAATATTGTCTTGATGCCAGTGCCTCCACTTTTGACGCAGATTGATCCAGATAACAGACATTTGGCTTCTCAAAACCTTAGGAGGAAGTTACTGAGTTGATCACATCTCCGGTGGATAACCCCTTTTATTGCCCCAGCTGTGTAGAATGACTGGCAGGTCCTGAATCTGCCAGTCTGTCTAGTGCTGAGGTTTTGCTCACGCTGCTGGCTCTTCTCTGTGGCACGTGCATTCTTCATTGCCTAACTAGGTTCTCGCAGTCCTTTGAGACTCAAGCCCAGCGCCATCCCCCCCCCAGGAAGGTTTTCTGATCCCTGTCCTCTGGGCTCACTCCTGTCATGGGCTTTTCATACTACGTTGTCCATTTACTTCTCTGCCTCCTGAGGGTGACTGTGCTGGCACTGAGTGGTTTATCTCTGTTCCCTGCACATAGCCCAGTGCTTAGCACACAAAAGGTGCTCAAAATATGTTTATTAGAAGAGATGGCATCCTTTTTGGGGTCCAGAGGCAGGGCCTGGTGAGTGAAGCTGAGCTTTCCTTTGTGGCTTCTTTTTCAGCAAAGGATTACAGTGCAGCAGGGGTTTTAATTGGATTCTGAGCCAATTTGTTGATTTACTGTAAAATAAATGGAGAGAGAAAAAGAAGAAAATGCATCAGAATGCAATGCTATGCAATTCGAGATGGTGGGATTCTCAGTGGTTTTGTTTTATTTTGTTTTTATGCTTTTCTGTATTTTCTAAACTTTGTGTATGGGTGTGTGTGTTTAGTTTTACAAATAGAAGAATAGACATTAAAGGAATTAAAAAATAAAATAACCAGAGTAAGATGTCAAATAGATTAGTTATTGTTTATTATAAAATTAAAAATTTTTACCAAGCATGTTAGCCAATTAAAAAATTCTAAATATAATATTGTAACCAGGAAATAAAAATAACCTCGGTCTTTTTTTTTTTTTTTTTATAAAAGCTATATGATATGTTGAAACATTAAGGTGGTTAGAATGAATATCTAGGATTACAAGCTTTGGTTTGGCCCTGGGTTAACTCTAGAGTGGGGTGCTATGTTCACCTTGCCTTTTCCTCATTTATCCCAATGAGCACAGATGGACATTTTTTGTGAAATGTCTTTATTAACAGGGCTTCTCTATCCTACAGAAAAAATATAAATGAAAAGGTTAGGTTTCCAGGACAAGAAGGGGAAAAAGTCATCGTCACACAGACTCAGGGAAAGCACACACTCAGGCAAGGGTTGTGGGTTGTAGCATTTGTAGGTCCAGCCATCAGCTCCAGGGCTCGGGAGTGAAAATACCCAGGGCAAGCGACCAAGGGTTGGTTAGTCAAGTGTTAAAGTTACTTACAGGCAACGCTAAAACAAAATACTCAAATGAGAAGCCTGTTATGAGCCTGAGTGTAGCACATTGAGGGAAATCTTAAAGAGAAAGTGCTGGTGAGTCTGATGAAGGCCAAATGCAAGCTTGCAGGCACCCACTGAGATGGCTTGGGATGCTCAACCAGGGGGTCATGCTCAGGTGCACGATACTGAATTCACTTATAAAACCCCTGCATCAGAGCACTCAGACAATAGTCAAATTGGTAATGGTTTATGTTTACCCCAGAATATCTTTCAAATTGTTTATAAGCTCACAAGTTTATAATACTGTCATACAATGACTTTAACATGTATCTAAACCTCAGTTCTCAACTAAGCTTCTAGACTGAGATTTTTGAAATTTTATTTCCTCTATTACATGTTAATGCATGAATAAGCACATCTGAAAGCACAGATGAAAAATATACCCACATCAGGAATTCCTCTAGGTACACATAAGTAAATGAAGGACATGGCAAAATTTTGGGGAAAAGATATTATTCCATTTCCCATTATTCAAATTTAAGAACTAAATTTTAAGTGTGTTGAAAAAGCCATTGACTCACTAATAATATCTCCTATATTAGAGCTAATTCAGTTGATAATTCTATGATCAAATCAAAAAGTCCCTTTTATACCTGAGCAAGACTACATTGTAGAGTTCATGTGCTGTTTGCAGTAACTATCACCGCCATGCCACTCTGAACCTTGGAGCATTTGTCACTGTGGTATGGAAATTATTATGATGATGATATTAAAGGTAGAATTTGAGGGAGTATTTCAGACAGCACCCTTTAAAAGCAAGTATATAGAAATCAGTTGAGTAAATTAGATAGTTGAAACCCCCTGCCTTTCCTTACCCCGAATTTCATAGCTTTGCGATGATCCATCCTGAAAATGTAGGCTGGGCGAATCGTCCTTAACTCCCGTTCAGTTTTCAGTTGACGCTAACCCCAGTTCTGTTACTCAGCTTTGCTGAGGTGTCATGACTTTAACATTTTCTTCCGTAAAATTGTGACAAAAGAGAGAATACTCTTGTACTGATGTGTGGTTACATTGTTTCTCCTTCTTAGAACAATTTCACATTTTAAAACTTAATGCTTTTTCATCTCCAGGGGACAGGTGGGATGACCTCTTCTCATCACTGTAGCGTTTTCCCCTCCTAGGCTGGAAGGCATCTTGGTGTAATTTCATGGATAGCTGCATTTGTCTTTGGAAGTTTTCTGCGTCATCACCAAACTACACTGCTTGTTAGTGTTCCGAGCCCGCTTCATCTGCAAAGTGCTCACTCTACACAGTAGCTGGGGAGGTAACTCGCTATTACCACATTCCAGATGAGAAAATGAAAACTTGGGGATTAAGTAACTTCCTCAGATTTAGACAGTGTCTGTCCGTGCGTTGTGGAGTGGAGGATGGATGGGGCAGCAGATGTGTTCAGAATAGACCACAGACCCGATGATTCATTCAGACGTTGGTCTAGTCACCCCTTCCAGCCTCCTTAAGTCCCTCTTCCTGTGCCCCCTTGCCTCAATAAGTCTTTTTTATTATTTTTTTGCTGCGGCTTGCGGTATCTTATTTCCTGGACCAGAATTGAACCCGTGCCTTTGGAAGTGAAAGTGCAGGGTCCTAACCACTGAACTGCCAGAGAATTCCCAGTAAGTCTTTTTCCATGAGTTCCCTGGTAGTGTCCCAGCCTTCCCCTCCCTAATATTTCACTTTGCTCTTGTGAACAGAGGCTTAGAGAGCTGGAGATGGTGGACAAATTTTTCTGGGTTCTGTGTGATTTATAATCCATGGTCAGAGAATCTTGGGGAGAAGTTGGGCACTCTTTCACTCTCGTCATCGGGCTTATGCAGGGTATCTGGCAAGGAGCTCCTTCAGCCCTGCTGTTTCTTATTTGCTCAGGGATTTTTGACTCCATGAGGATGAGGTTGACAAGGTAGCCTTGGGGCAACTATCCCTCACTGGGGATCATTGTGCCCAGTCCCCTGTAAACACCATCCATCCATCCATCCATCCATCCATTTCCTCACTCAATAAATACCATGTTCCAGCCATTGCCACAATGATATAATGGCTGAGAAGAATAAGAGCTAGTGGGACTTCCCTGGTGGTGCAGTGGTTAAGAATCTGCCTGCCAATGCAGGGGACACGGGTTCAAGCCCTGGTCTGGGAAGATCCCACATGCCGCGGAGCAACTAAGCCTGTGTGCCACAACTACTGAGCCAGTGCTCTAGAGCCCACGAGCCATCACCACTGAGCCCATGAGCCACAACTACTGAAGCCCGAGTGCCTAGAACCCGTGTTCTGTAACAAGAGAAGCCACCACAGTGAGAAGCCCACACACCACAACAAAGAGTAGCCCCCACTCACTGCAACTAGAGAAAGCCTGCGCACAGCAATGAAGACCAAATGCAGCCAAAAAATATATAAATAAATAAATAAATTTATTTAACAAAAAAAGAATAAGAGCTACTGTGCTCGTGGAGTTTGTTCTAGAGGGAGAGACAAACAATAAGGAAGGAAACGAACAAACAAGACAGTTCCACCTTGTGACATATAATGAGGGAAATAAATGGGGGACTTGACAGACAATATCCCAGGAGGATGATTCCTTTAAACAGAGTTGTGTCCGCAAGATCACTTTAAGGGGCTGCCTTCTACACTGATGCCTGGCAGAAGGGAAGGGCTCAGCCCTTCTGGGACCTGGAGAAAGACGATCCCAGGCACTGGGAACAGGAAGATGCTCAGAGGTGGAGCTGAGTTTGGCTTGTTCCAGGGGTTGGAAAGGGGCCAGTGTGGCTGGAGCATAGGGAGTGAGGGGGTGTGTAAGCAGTGGGGTAGGCTCAGACCTTGTTGGGCTTTGCCCGTAGCAGTGATTCTCAGACAGAACACACGGCATGGTCGCACTGGCTGTTTCCAGCGAGCGTCCGCTTGGGCTGTGCCTTGTGTTAGCTGTTTAGACTCCTGCCCCAGAGATAGGCCATGGCAAGGACCACTGTACTGTAAAAGCATGTGTTTCGCTATTTCCTGTTACTCTTCCCAGGCTGTCAACATTAGGTGAGCTGTTGAGAGCTTAGGAGCTCAGCCCCCAGAGAGGCGACCATGTCACCCCCTGAGGACATACGCGGGAGCAGAGCACAGGTTGCCCTTGTTCCTGTTCTGACCTTCCTGTTTATCCAGAATCATTCTGAGACACTTGCGTTTCCTTTGGCAGCCCACATAGCACTTAACCTTCACCATGCAAATCAGTATTAATCTATCAAGGATTCGAGGCCAGCCTGTTTTTGTCCCCATTAACCTCTGGCTAGCCCTACACTTCTCCAATAAAAGAACTCCATTTCCTAATCAATGGTCACTTCCCGATGGAAATCATAATGATGGTTATGCAGCATTTGTTTTGCATACACAGCTTTTATGAGTGTGATTCATAGCAGTGAGGCAATGGGACTGAGTAGGTTGCATGCCCAGTTGTTTTGCTCATCTTATTTTCCAGTTCTGTAGGGTGGCCATATACTTTATTGTCCAAGTAGGGGTGCTTTGGGGGAATGAAAGGAGGCTCTATTAATAATTACATCATGAAAGTAGGCATAAACTGAGGTGGGTTGTCACCCTAGGTTTTCAGTATTTGGATACCACACACTACTATTATATTTTCTAGGTTTTTCACATAACAATGAGTGACAGTCAGTCTTTCTTGCCCCGATATGATAATCAAGTACATTAGGTCCATCCATTTTATGGGTTTAAAGAGGAAGTCATAAAATGACTCTTTTACTTGTGGCTGATGCCAAGCTTATGAAGGAAATAGCTGAGCCTAAGCTTGTAACCTCAGTACTGCCCTGAGGCTCTGGATGGTTAGGAAAATGGCAGAGAGGTCGGAAAGCTTTTTGCTTCCCTCTCTTCCTATCCACGTCCCTGCATGAGGACAGCGCCTCTTGAAAGGGAAGGGGTGGAGGTGGCAGGCAGATCATTTGCCTGATGGTCTCTGGTCAGACCACCTGCTAGTGACAGCGAAGGTGGAAAAGGAGTGATTCCCAAAACAATGAATCATTTACCACAGTGAGAACCTGTTGTGTGTGCCAATAAGCAAGGAACTGTCTCAAGGGGAAGGAATGATTGGGGTGAATCCAATTGATTACTCTTGGTAAAATAGATAACGCTGCGTATCCTCAATTGGCAATAATAATTTTTTATTATTCTTTAAGTTATTAGAAAATCTTTAAAAAGAGTCTTGGCTGAATGTTTGCTAATTTGCTTAAAGAGCACAAAACCATGGGATCAATTTAACACTGTATCCTGTCCTCCCTCCTCAACCCACACGTAAGCCAAAGTCTCTCAGTCAAGTTAAAGGTTTTCTTCAGATACTGAGTCACAGTGAATCTGCTGTTAAGAGAGTCTTTCGACTGGGATGACATTCTTGAAAATGCAAATTATTCCTAAGCAGGACCTGATGGTTTGTTTTTTCCAAGGACAACTTTTCTTCTTTAATATAAGAACTAACTGAGGCCTGCTGGGAAGAGAGTATTTAGTTCAGTAATTTAGACTAAGTATTTATACCACAATTCCCCACGAGGGTTTTAGTAAGTCAGGTCAACCCGCTGAGATGTTGACATTTACAGGGAAGCTCACCTAATCCTCCAAAGACCCATCTCCTCTTCTTCCTCCTGCCCACTCTTGTTCCTACCCTTTCCCACTGTAGTTTTGGAGCCTGCAAAACCTGAGCCGCCTTCTGTACCGGGAGAGCTATTCCCTCAAACCCGTTTGTGCTCAGTTCAGTGCAGCTCAGCCTGGAAGCAAATATTTTTGCGAAACAACTGGGATATAATTACATGACTAAGAAATAAGACAGGGATGGGGTTGTGGTTTGATTCTATGGAAAAATAACAAATTGCTGGTGTGAATCCATGGATGCAGGTTTAAGGATGCTTGACCCTTGAGGTGTTTTGCCATCTAGACCAGTGTCTACAAAAATATAATGTGAGCCACATATGCAATGTAAAATTTTCTGGTAGCCACATAAAAACAGGTGAAATTAATTTTAATAATTTATTTTATTTAACCCAATATGCATAAAATATTTTCATCCTAACATGTAATCAATTTGCAAAGTATTGATGAGATATTTGACATTCTTTTTCATGCTAAGCCTTTGATATCGGGAACACGTTTCAATCCAGACTAACCACATTTCACATGCTCAAGAGCTACACGTGGCTAGTGGTTACTGTATTGGAAAGGACAGTACAGATGCAGATCATTGCTACTCAAAACGTCCATATGCCAAAGATGACATACAGATGGCCAACAGGCACATGAAAAGGCGCTCAACATCACTAATCGTCAGGGCCATGCAAATCAAAATCACAATGAGATATCACCTCATCCCTGTCAGAATGGCTATTGTCAAAAAGACAAATAAGTGTTTGTGAGTCTGTGGAGAAAAGGGAACCCGAGTACACTGCTGGTGGGAATGCAAACTGGTACAGCTACTATGGAAAGCAGTATGAAAAATCTTCAAAACATTAAAAATAAAACTACTATATGATCCAACAATTCTACTCCTGGGTAATTTATCCAAAGAAAATGAAAGCACTCATTTGAAAAGCTATAAGCGCCGCAAAGTTCATAGCAGCATTATTTACAGTAGCCAAGATATGGAAGCAACCTAAGTACCCATCAACAGATGAATGGCTAAAGATGTAGTGTACACACACACACACACACACACACACACACAATGGAATATTGCTCAGCCGTAAAAAAAGAATGAGATCTTGCCATTTGCATCAACATGGATAGACCTGGAGGGTATTATGCTTAGTGAAATAAGTTAGACAGAGAAAGACAGATACTGTATGATTTCAATTATATGTGGAATCTAAAAAACAAAACAAACAAATGAATATAACAAAACAGAAATAGACTCACAGAGAACAAACTAGTGATTACCACAGGGGAGAGGGTGGGGGAGAGGGGCAAAATCGGTGAAGGGGATTAAGAGGTACAAACTGCCAGTTATAAAACAAACAAGTCACAGAGATGTAATGTTACAGCACAGGGAATATAGTCAATATTTTATAATAACTTTGTATGGTGTGTAATGTATAAAAATATCAAATTGCTATGTTATATACCTGAAACTAATATAATATTTTGTGTGTGTGTGTGTGTGTGTGTGAGTGCAGCTGTAACTTTTTTTTTTTGCGGTACGCGGGCCTCCCACTGTTGTGGCCTCTCCCGTTGCGGAGCACAGGCTCTGACGCGCAGGCTCAGCGGCCGTGGCTCACGGGCCCAGCCGCTCCGCGGCATGTGGGATCTTCCCGGACCGGGGCACGAACCCGCGTCCTGTGCATCGGCAGGCGGACTCTTAACCACTGCGCCACCAGGGAAGCCCTAATATAATATTTTAAGTCAACTATACTTCACCTGAAGAAAATGTGATCCATGGACACATGTGAGCTGTTTGCTACAGGTCCACAATGAGATAAATTCAGGAACTGAAAGGAAGTGTTTAAAAACTTTGATAGCAATGTGAAATTGCCGTGACATCCAAGCATGTGATCATTTAAAAAGTAAACCACCCTTATTGTATTTTAAAGAATATTGGTCTGCAATTGATTGGGGGTGAAAATGGAGGAGCAGCTTGAACCTTCCTCACAGAGAGCTTGAGAAGCCTTGTTCTGGGGCTTCCACTATTCCTGCTCTGCATTTCTCAACCTCAGGTTAGCCCAGCAAGCTGCAGAAATGGATCCCTCTGGGTCACTAGTACGGCTCACTGTGGAACTGTGGTGTCATTCGGGTTCTCATTATCCTCGATGTTTCGTGATATTTAACTGTTGATCATCTCTTTTTTTCTCTCCCTAAGATTAGTGGTTCTCTTATCTGATTCTCCTACCTTCTAAATCCGGGTTCATTAGGGAGTAGCATGGTTGGAAGTGAGCTAATTTAGAAAGGGTAATTTGTCCATTGAGCCTAATATGGTGAGAGTGGGAAGCTGAGAGATGGGTCAGCAGGGAGAGAAAGAGTACATGTGTTAGGATTCTCCAGAGACGTAGAACCAAAAGGATATATTTCTCTGTATAGATATATCTCTGTTGATCTAGTATCTATCTATCTATCTATCTATCATCTATCTATCATCTATCTATCTATCTGAGAAAGAGAGAGAAAGAGAATATAAAATATTGGCTCATGAGATTCTGGAGGCTGAGAAGTCCCAAGACAGGCAGTAGGCATGGTGGAGACCCGGGAGAGCTGGTGTGTAGTTTCATTCTGAGTCTGAAGGGCTGAGAATCAGAAGAGCCAATGGTGTAAGTTCCAATCCCCAAATCCACAGAGTCGAGACCCAAGAAGATCCAAAGTTCAGTCTGAGTCTGAAGGCCGGACTCAAATGTCTCAGCTCAGAGCAGTCAGGCAGGGGGAGTTCCTGCTTATTCTCGGAAGGGTCAGCCTTTTGTTCTAGTCAGACCTTCAACTGATTGGACGAGGCCCACCCACATTGGAGACAGCAATCTGCTTTATTCAGTTTACTGATTCAAATGTTCATCTCATTCAAAACACCTCACAGACATACTCAGGATAATGTTTGACAAGTACCTGGGTGCCTTATGGCCCAGTGATGTTGCCACATAAATTAACCATCACAGTGCATATGGAATTCAGATGAGAGGTGGTAGAGCCTGCATACAGGCAGTAGTCAGATGGTAGAGAGGAGAGGAAAGGACCAAGTTGGGAGACCCAGGAGATGGACAATGGCAGGATGTGTAAGGGAGGGAGCAGGTGAGGCTGACTCCAGGCTTGGTAAAGGGATTCCACTTTCCCCTGAAAGTCAAAGTATCCACAGTGGAACCCCTTCCCTCCTCCTCTCACAGTCCCTTCCTCTCAGCTGTGTCTCCTGAAGGCCATTCTGTGAGTGACATCACCAGTCTCCCAATCACATGGGCTCAAAACCTGGAGTCACCTTTGCTCCCCTTATCCTTTTCTGTCCCATCACTTGTGGCATCCTATAGACTATTTCCACAGACCCTGTCTCTTCCAGCCTCTCGTTTCCCTTCACATTCCTTAGCAACCCGCTAGACTAGACTCATTACCTTTAGCCAAGCTCTTGCAGTATTCTCCTAATGCGTTGTCTTGTTACCAGCCTCTCTGTGCTCCAAACTACCTCGCGTGTCACTGCCAAACAATCTTAAGAAACAGCTTCAAGGCTGTCTTCCCTTCCCCCAGTGTCCACTCACTGGCTGCTAATGATGTCGAGTCTCCCTCCTCAGGGATCCCCCATGCCCTGGCGCAAGCAGATGTTTCAAGGCTCATCCTCCCTGTGTTACGGAGCTCCCTGGGCGTTGGGCACTGTTTTCCTGAGGGTGCAGCCCTAATGGGGTGAGAGGTTGTGGAGGGAAAAGAAGGCCTCACTGGGAGCACATGGTAAGGGACTTTAACCTGACTCAGGGTTCTCAATAAACTGAAGCTTAAAGAATTTTTTGGAATTAGCCAGGAAGAGAAAACCATACATGCTAAGGCCTGGACATTAGAAAGAATGTGATGCATTTGAGGGCCTAGAAGTACGGCACATGGCTGGATCCACAGAGGGAAAGGACAAGCTTAAAATGATGCCAGGGAGGGGCATAAGACAACTCTCTTAAGCACGTGGGCTTAATTCTAAGAGTAGTGGAAAACCGTGGAAGGATTGTAAGTGGGGATGTGAAATGATCAGATTTGCCTTCTTAAAAGTTCACTCTAACTGCTGTAGAGTTTAACTATTGGTCACCTCTTTTTCTCACCCTAAAACTTTCTCTAACATTTTTAACCCTGGGTTAATGTCTCCACGTAAGTTAGGAATTCCAAAATGTATTTGTCCAAGAAGCTATTTCATGTAACATCTCTCTTACACTCCCCGTGCACTTTGGAACACCGTCTGAGAAATGCTGACTTAGATAACTTTCTCTGCCCGGGATGCCTCCTTGCCCTGTTCCCCTATTGAAGCCCAGTGCAGCTTGCCAGACCCAGATTCCACCCATCTTTCCAGTCCTGGCACAAATGGCTGGAGGCTCTCCCAGATCCCACTGTCAAGTGCCAAGTCAGTTGTCTTCATCCCTTAAGTCAAGGCTCCTCTCATATCTTAAAAGGCTGCAATTCTAGGGTATAAGAGAGCTCGGTCTTTTCTGAAATCCCGCAGTGCATTGTTGCAGTATCTCTTGGGCACTCATCAGTCAACTGTGCATTAGTGCGGAATGTGTGTCTGTCTTAATTCCCCATGAAGGCAAGGGTTGGGGGTTATTAGTTTCTGTATCTCTCGCATATCCCTACTACCTTGTCCAGGGGAGGAACTTGATTGCTATTTCATTAATTCTCTGCCCTCGAGAAGCCACGTTCCCACTATTCTAGGCCACATATAAGTACAGCTTCCTTGTGTCTTGGGCAGCACAGCAAGCCTCCCCACCTCATCTGGGAGTCAGTCTGTCAGCACCTGTGTCTGCAGGCGTGCTGCCGGGGAGAGCTTTCCCCACGCGCAGTCCACTGGGAGCCTGAAAGCCTTGGCAAACTCCTGCTACCTCCCCTCTATTGAGGCTCTGGAATGCTTTCCAGAGATCCCCAAGGACACCTGGAAAGCACAGACCAGGACAGGCATGCGAAGGGCTTGCTCATCTCTCCACCAAGCGCTTTCTCAGCTTCCTGGTCCATGAACCAGAGGGGATAAGGTCTGCTTCCTGTCGTGTCTTTGGGTATTTCTCAGCTTGCGCCTCAGAACAGGCATCCTTCGGTCCAAAGGGTATCACAGCTGCGTTTCCCCTTTTGTGATGGCATGTGTGTGGTGAAGGCAAGTGGGGAGTAATGGCTTTTGTCAAAGAGTCCATCCTCCCCCGCGTCAGTGTTGGCTCCCCTTACCCTGGCTTGTTCCTCTCTCTCTTTGTGGGAAGGACTGTGAAAGGATGTTAGGATAAATTCTCTGCTCCTGCTTGTGCCTTTTCTTCCTCTCTCCCTCTCTCTCCCTCCTCTCTTTTGATTCTGTCTTGATGTCATCTCTTCAAAGTATACTACCTGTAAAATATTGATTCACAGCAGGCTGCATCTGCCAGGATCAGATTTCTCTTCTGCTGGCAGCAGTAATAAACTACCACAGACACTGCAGACCCGGTGCCAGCTTCACTGCTGCTTCGCACACATCCGTCTGTCTTCTGCCTGACTCTTCATAATGAAACAGCATCCGGAGACATTTCAGAAGTAGAGAAACCAAGTAACAACCAATGGGGACATAAAAGACCCAGAGGAGCCTGCAGACGGAAGTTGTCACAGGTATCACCCCAAGCAGCAGATGAATCACAAGCTCCCTGGTTTCCTGACAGCAACTGGAAAAACAGCAATGGAAAACAAAGCTGCCCAGTTTACTGCTCATGGGAGCATAACGGCAATGGTTCTCCACCTCCTTCTGACTTTCTCCCTTTCCCCCAGCATCTTGGGCCAGCTTGTGGAATTGAACCTTCATACACTGATAACTTGTGAGCCCTGCTGGGAATATCAAACCTAGAGGAAGCTCTTATGTAACAGAGAAATGAATTTAGTTTGTGTAGAAAAAGAGAATAAATGGCGAGGCAGCAGGCTTGGCCTTGAAGAGCTTGGACTCTGGAGCCCAAGCCTGGGTTGGGTGCCTGGCTCGGCCACTTACAGTCTGTGTGACGTGGGGCAAATTACTACGTTTACATCCCAGTTTCCTTGTTGGTATTATAATGGGATTGTTACTGTGACAAGTTGCAAGGCATTTAGAATAGTGCCAGGCTTATAGCACTATTGAAATGTTTATAAAACACACTCACAGGGCTTCCTTGGTGGCGCAGTGGTTGAGCGCAGGGCAGGAGATGAGATGTTCTCCCGAATATGTGGTGTAGACGTGAACTATACAAGGGACACAGTCTTATATCAAGTCCTGTTCAGGCTTAAAATAACTGACTAGGTTGGGGTATAAACTTTTTCTGACTGACCACAAAGTTAATACCATTAAAACCTAACCATAGGGCTTCCCTGGTGGCGCAGTGGTTGAGACTCCGCCTGCCGATGCAGGGGACGCGGGTTCGTGCCCCGGTCCGGGAAGATCCCACGTGCCGCGGAGCGGCTGGGCCCGTGAGCCATGGCCGCTGAGCCTGCGCGTCCGGAGCCTGTGCTCCGCAACGGGAGAGGCCACAACAGTGAGAGGCCCGCGTACCGCAAAAAAACAAAACAAAACAAAAACAACAACAAAACACACTCACAAATTTCCCTGATGAGGAGTCAAAATCCCAGTTGGTGGGAACAGTGTGGGCTTTCCTCTTCCCTTTGGGGATGTGGGTGGTCATCCAGAAAGGCTTCCAGAGCAGATAGGCAGCTGGAGGTTGAGCAAACCCCATCCCCTCAAGCTGGTGGGGGAGCCTGAACATTCTCCTCTTGCTTCGTCTGCAAATGTGCACTTGTTCCAAGGTGTCCCACTCTCTGAGAAGGTGACTCTTTATTCTAAAGCACAGCAATTGTGGGAAGGGTTTTCTGAATCTCAGTGGCATGTGTCTGTGTCATTCGCATCCTGGCTGGGGAGGAAAGTATTAAAAAGAGAAGCGGCCATCGAAGTCAGTAAATCCGTCATCAGAGATGACAGCTGTGTGTCTGCATTCTGGTTTTACTGCGACTTTGAGCAAGTTGGTGAAGGTGGCAGTGGCATCCAGCTCTGGCCTGTGAAGAGTTATGATTTTCTACTGTATTAGCTACTGAAGGGACCCTACCACTTAGCACCCTCTGGGGAGCCTTCCCTTTGGCAGTTCCGGGAAATTTACCCCTTGTGACCAACTGTTAAGCTTCCTTTGAAGCCTCTCTTAATTCAGATTTGGTTCAGCTCACGACGGCTTCGGAGTCAGTGGGGAAAACGTTTACGATATGACAAACTAGCAACCTGTATTTTTTACGTACCGTTAGAGAAATCATGGGTCTTTTATTCTTGCATCCTTCTGCTCTTTTTGGGAGAGATGTCCTCTGAGAGCCCTCAGTTCCTCGCTTTATATTCTTTCTCCTCTTCAAGCCTCAAAGCCTCTGTGCACAGTATAGCAGGCTTCCCTTTGATAAGGCAGGCTGGAAAAAGTTTCATCTGAAGCCCGCCAGAGCCAATGGTCTGCAGGTCAAAAGGGAGACTGCTGAGTCAAGTGAGGCATCCATCCCATCCCTGGGGGTTTAGTTCCTCAGACCAAGGGGGTTTATTTCCCTTCCCCAAAGGCCTCGAAGGGCACTGTGATCTCATGGGCTACGTGTGGTCCCAACATGCCCAAGCTGTCACCCTCACCATGGCATGCTCCCAGAACCGTGCTGTTCTCCATTATGTCAGGATCCTGAATTATCGCGTGTGTCCCTTTTCGGAGATAGAGCAGGGGATTTAGCACTGTGCAAAGCATCCAAAGGTGGGGCTGTGGGAGAAAGAATGACTGAGCAAAGAGTGGCAAGAGAGGGGCCAGCAGCAAGACACGGGCCCTCAGTCTTGACCTTGAGCCAGGGTTTGCTGAATATATGATGTGGAGGCTGAATATCCCCTATGAAAAAGGGAGGAAGGTCAAACCACAAGGAGGGGTACAGTGGTGTGATTCATGGCCTGGGTGTGGAGATCACTTCTGCAGTCATGTGGCCTTGGGGAGAATGACTACACCTGTCTGTCTCCAGCTCATCTTCAAAATGGATTGTTAGGAGGGTTGGCTATGATAAGCCATGTAAAGCACTTAGTGCAGAGACTGATACATAGTAAGGCTCAGAGGAATGTTAAAACATGTTGATATAAAGAAGTATTGAGAGTAAGGGGCTCCTCAGGATATAACCCCTTGGGAACACAATGGGAAAACCATGGAGAAGGGATTTTTTAAAGGGCATTCAATAAAGAACTTAAAAGTCACCCTTGGCTTTATCCATACTCTTCCTCTTATTTACAGCCTCTGGTAAGCAGTAGGCACTCAATAAATATTTGTTCAATATATGAACAAATATTCAGTCTCATATTTCTATCCATGAGTTCAGCAATCATCAGTAGTGTAAAAAATTTCATGTGATTGCAATTGTATTGTTCCTGATAAATCTTCCTGTTATCTATTTTGTGCTTTTTCTGGTCTGAAGCTTAGGAGTCTGTGTTAATTTGTATATCTGGGTTAACCTAACGTTAACGGTTTCCTGTGCATTTACTTAGCCAGTATTTATTGAGCATCTTCCATATTATTTCACTAGGTGCTGCAGTTTAGTTTCCACCTCAACATCTGAAGTATATGCCTTGACAAGTGTTAAGACAGATACAAATAGAAGCTGCTATGGAAATACAAAGGGAAAG
>NW_006791304.1:815124-827019 GCF_000442215.2 Lipotes vexillifer | reverse complement strand
GGGAAAGAGCTTTACCCACCTTGTGAATGTGTGTGCATACAGGGACGGGGGGAGCTCAGGAAGCAGACGGTGGAGATGGTGGCTTCTCATACTCTGATAGTGATGCATTACATTTCAGTGAATAGGTGGATACCATGTTGAGAAAAAAATGTTTGGAGACTGACTAAACATTTAGTGAAATATACTCTGGTACAATGGGATGAAAATCTTTGGATGTGGAAATGTGACTCTCAACATCCAGCCTTGCAAAATATAAAAGAAAAAAAAAATACCCGTACTAAACTTCCCTAGTATGAGTCTTTTAAACACTTATTTGTTTGCTTGTTTGTTTTCCAGCTTTATTGCGATATAATTGATATCTTTAACTTTTAAAGGCATTTGGCTCTGTGATTGGCCTACTGGAAGGTCAACGAGAATGTGGAGCAGATTGATGGGGAGAAATGAGTCTTTTATGACGAACTAAATTACAATTCCAGCTTCTGGTGGCAGGAACTAACCAAAAAAGGCAAGGGTGTTGTGTAGGACATTTCTTTCATAGTTTCTGTTCCTGAAGGGAGAGAACAAGAGAGCTTTATTTTATATTGACTAATGTCTGTCAAAGAAGAACAATGCCAAGTGTTAAATAGAAATATCAGTAGATCACTTTTACTAATAACATTGAAATGAGACACAGACTGCCTGCCATATTACTTAGGAAATTGCTTGGATAACGGAAGCCCTTGTACTTCTTGAGTAAACACAGACAAGGGTACAGGAGTCACAGGGAAGCTAGTTCAGGTAATGGCCTGGCATTCACAATGGTAAAAAGAAGTGATGAAGGGTTGAAAAGCAAAGGGAAAACTCATTTGAAGAGTGAGGATCAATAATGTTTGCTAGCATATTTGCTCATCTGTAAAATGAGGAGTTTGGGACTGGATCAAGTCCAAGGTTCTTGCCATCTTTGACACATTATGGACCTATGGATCCAATAAGGAGCAGACAGGCAGCAGAGGGAAATGACTGGCTTATTAATTGGAACTTAGTATACTTTTCTTCTCAAGAATTAAGGTTCTATAAACAATGTTCAAATTCAGGGCATTTTTAAAGATAAAAATCAAACTATAACAATATGCAGGCAAAAGTTACAGAACACAGATAAGTGTCATACTATCAAACTGATGTTCCGCTCATGTGCAGTTTTCTCTGTGAGTGAGGTATATGTAAAGTTCATTAAATCTTTGGGACATTGAATAACTTTTAGTACACCATTTCTTTGTTGTGCTAAAGAGTATCCCCCAAACCTCAAAAAGTGGAGAATTTTAGAAAACTTAAGTAACTTATAATCATGGTGTATTGATATTGAGAGAATCTGCTTCAAAATAGAATATGAGATCAGTGCATGTCATTAGTTCATGAAAATTTCTATGTTCAGTTGAACATTTTGGAAGAGTGAGATGTTCACCAATATAAGTGCTCCCCGATCACAGAATTGTCACTGGGAAATGCCCAATCATGGACGTCTTTGCCAAACTCCTTGCTTCTTGGTAGGATCACATGACTATTCTTGTTGGTGGGCTATTAGTGGAAATGATATACATTTCTTGGCCCAGGGTATGGAGAATAGAGTGTGCCTTCACCAAAGTCTGTTTGTCCTTGTGATTGGATGTAGGGAACTCTGTAATCCTGGGGAATGGCAGAACCACAGGATGGAGGAAGCCCAGATCTCTTACTCACTGAATGCAAGAAATCTGCCCATCTACCAGAAATACTGCATAGTGCTGTTAAGTGAACAGGAAATAAACTTCTGTTGAACTTTTGGGGTTTATTTGTTATAGCAGTTACCTGATTGATATAGGCACCAAATCCCTTGGTCTTCAACAGGATGGTAAATTAGTTCATTGGAGAGAAACACACACACTCTGCTTTATGAGTAATGGAGCCTATTGGAAATCCTGACACGTTCTGTGGTCTAAAGCTATGAGGAAAGAGAACTCAGTAATCCTTTTTCTTTTCTTTTTGTGATGTTAAGATCTTGTAAAACAACTGGAGTTCTCTGGCTTTTTTCTTGCCTAAGTCAAGGTGGGATATTTTTCTTCAGCCATTCAAAAGCATCAAAGAGTTGCTTCTTGATAATTTGCCACCTTGATTTCAGAGAGAAACACAAGTTTTTGAGTTTTCTTTGGCCATACTTGATGAAAGGGGACAAGTATAATCAGTATGAGGTAGGCAAAAAAAATATGGTTAAGACTTGGGAAATAGCAGAAAATGCCATTTATTTTTATACTTAGTCCATGAGCGGAGAAAACGAATCATAGAATCTTCAACTGTCAATAGCCACATTACATTTTTAATGTTATTGCTAGCATTAAAAAACACAATGGACCAAATAACATGTGTGATAAATATATCTGCTAGTCAAAGGAATTTCCTATTAAGACTCAGTCTTCCCTCTTTTAGTCGGTACTCACTGTTCTATGTAGCGGCTAGTAGTCAGTACCCTTTAAGTACTGAGCTAACGGAAACCCAAGAGTGAGATAAACAGTCTCATACAGTCTTAAAGACAAAACTCTATATTCTGGTAAAGGTTAAGAATTGGCACCGTTGTAAAAATTGGTAGAAACTGATAGTATCTAAAACCTGGGCAAGGGAAAATGGATCACTGTAAAAAAATATTGTGTGGTAAAACAGTTTAATTGGTATGATGACAAGATGAAAGAAAAAGGGAATTGCAGTCAAATTGTTGTATTCACATCAATATATTAAATAAACCAGCTAGTTTGGGCAAAACTAATAGGAACCTATCTCCTAGGACAGAGATGAATGTTTCCAGATACCTCTGTGTTTTGAACACCTCAAAGAGTCCTGCTCTCTCTGGGATGACTGATTTTGTGTATAATTCACAGAAAGGCTTTATCAGTCAATGTCTGCTTCACTCAACTCCCTGTTTGTGTGAAGATTAAATATTTAATCATTGCTCTTTGAAAGTTTCCAAAACAACTCAGTACACATTTTGGTAGACTATTAAAAATTTATTTTCATTTTCTTTTTTAATGATTAGGGATTACTCAGAAATAACAAGTTCCACCAGGACCAGGACTAGGTTGAGGGAGGGAGGCAAGCAAGGTATACAGTTTAAGGAGGCACTCATCCTCACCCTTTACTTGCATGACTCTGAGAGTGAGTTCTTCCTTAAATGTGGTGCCCTAGGCACTTCACTTGCCCCACCCTAATCCCATCCCTGAATGCCACAGATAAACTATCATGAAAACGGTATATCTGAGGTGTGCAAGGCAATCTGGGACTGCTGAAACATAGTTTGTGTCTGAGTTTGGGTATCTGGTAGTAATTTCTTAATGAGAAATGCAGGAAAATCAGCTCCAATGTCAAGGTGAGTTCCTGCTGAGCAAATGACACCAGGAAAGAAAAGCTCCTCTTTTGGTCTTTGCTTGAATAATAATAATAATAATAATAATAAAAGATCTATAATTGGATTTCCTTAAAGATGTGGAGAACTCACATCTTTATAACTTTTCAGATTGAAAAGTAGTCCTTTTGAATTCTATTAACTTTGCAGCCTACATTTTTTAGAGAGTAAGATTATGTAGCTTCTGAAGGAAACCAGGAACAATGAAGGGAGCAATATTCACATTCACAAGTTATTCTGTGTTGGCAGATTGTCACCTTTTGTAGAAATATCACAATTTTTCAAAAGGACCACTTTGAAGATAAAGAATTATATTTAATCATTTTTTTTGTTGCTGTTAATAAAAAGTCATTTTGAATGCTCACTTTGCAATCGAAGATCCCATTGCCCTTTAGCATGGTGCAGCCCACTTCAGGTAGCCACACGGCAGTCAAGGGCACCATCCCCCTCTCATCTTCAACTCTGAGAGAATAATAGCCCACATGCACACCTCTGCCACTTAAGTTTCTAAAGATTCCTGTTAGCAGAGGAATGAGAACCCGGTCATCTAAGAAATTTTAGTAGTACAACATCTAAAGAGATGGCAGCTAATAGCTACAGTAGAAAAGAGTAGCTAGCAAATTTCATGCATGGGTCACAATTTTGTGGTTTTAGATTCCCATCTTAGTTTAAATTCCTAAGCCTCCAAAACCTGTAACATGTGAGAAAGAGTTGGCTACACTTGGGTCACTGATGACCCAAAACGAGATCTCCAGAAAGGTTGCCCTCTTATTACTGACAGAAGTTTCAAGGGATCAAGATTGGTAGATTGAATCTCCTCTCTTAGGAAACTAGATTCTTCACATCACATAAAGGATGGTGGCAGTTTTCATATATGTGATGTCACAGTCAGGGCTCAGGAGGTGATCACAAGTGTAACTGCCGTGCTGAATGCGTGGCTTCTAGGATGTGATGCAACCCTACTCTGCATTTCCTTCTACTCGTCCTTTAAAACTTAGGCAGGGAAGAGAATCTCTCTCTGCCTCTGGAGAGATGATCCCATGACTTCTATGGTTATTCTTAGATAAAAGATTGTTATAGGATCCCTCTAAGCTGAAAACAAAGTCTCAATTGCGAAATTAGATTTTTCTGGCCCAAGTGGTAAACTCTTGCTTTCATCCTCTTGCAAAGGGAAGACTTCAGCGCTGAAGCCCCACCCCCATGTTAAGGCCCGTATTGGCGTCTTTCATTTCCTGCTTGTTTCCTGCTTCTCATCTCCACGAGGGGGAGGGGGGAGAAGTGAGAAGCTCTTTCCTGGAGGGCACTTTCCTGGCTCTTCAGAGAGTCCCATCAGCGGGGCCTCCCACCTGCAGTTCCCACGGTGTAGGCAGGGTTCACGTGGCCTCTTCGTGGGCTCCTGGGCAGTGGTGGATGGGCTGCAGACTCCTCCTGGTGGCGTCTAGGACCCAACAGAATCTCGCTCCATCGTGGCCTCCTTCGGGTGCAGGGGAAACACGGGCGCTGCAGGTGCAGACTGACCGGGCACCTGCTCACCCGGCCATTGTGGTCCTCAGCGTGTTGGGCGCGGCTCTCAGGGGCTGCATCCCAGAGGGTGCCCTCACTAGGCGCCAAGTAAAGGAGTCACACCCCTGCTGAGGATCCTCACGCTACGAGTAGGTAACAGGTAACGGCTAACGGCTCCCTCCAAATCTCTTCACCAAGTCCCTTTGCTCTTCCTTCCAGCCCTGGTCCTTGTGTGTAGCAGCTCTCAGGCCAGGGCCCGTTGTATTAATGCCTCAGTCAAAACTGCAGCTGGAGGATTCCCATTTTAACACCGTGCTACATAAATGAAACAGAATGATCAAGAGATTTTCTATTAAACATAATTTATAGAATGTCTAATGATTTAATGATTTTTCTCTGCTTAATATGATCTATCTGGTAAAAATCCTTCGCTGAAGCCTGCTCTGTCCCGGCTATGGTACTGGTGCAGTTAGATGATGTAGAGTGTGATGATCTTGCTAATGTGCTTTCACCCAAACGCTCTCGAGCACAGAAATATGTGGTCCTTATTCACCAGGGCCAGCCAGGATGTGGGTCCTCCCCACCTCAGTCATTCACGCCCTGGCTGATTTTAGACAACCATGCCCACTTTCTCCAAAAATGGAGGTGCTTTCTAAGTGTCTCTTTCTTTTAAAAAGCAGTAAATATTTCCCCCATCTAGACACTATATTAAGTCTATAACTCACAAAGAATAATTTCATAACCTATTGGCCTAACACCCTTTACCCGCAATTTAGCGTCCTCAGGAAGGGTTCTTGTCAAGCATCAGTGATATAAATATACTTGCTAGATCACCAAAAGCTGCCATACCCATGTTTAGAAAAGTAAAGCCTGGCTGTCTAGGGGGCGGGAGATGCAGGCTTCTTTCCCTTATGGGGATCCAGGACCCACTGATGTTTGAGAACGCGGCACTTCTGGACAAAAGAATTATCTAGGAAACCTGGAGGAGCTACTTAAATAGCTGACACCTAAAGAACGTTCCCTCTTCATACTTTCCTTCTTTTTTTTCCTCTTAGTTTTGGAGCTTGGAAGATAGCACTCAAGGAGTATGTCAGCACTGTGGGGAGAAGCTGAAGCTGACTATTTGGAAGTGCTCCTGGCTGGAGGTTTTCAGCAGGCAGTTGTTGTTTCTGTCTAAGTTGTTCCCCTCAGCTCACCAGGGTGGGAAGTTGACAGGTACTGCAAAAAACACACAGAGAGAAGGGAGCCTAGCATAGAATACAGTTTTAAGGAAAATGGTAATTCACCCCATCAGTATTCAAACCGTGTACTTTCTGCTCGTGAAAGCTTTAATGCAGGGGAAAATCTTACGTAAGCAAAATATTTGCCTTGAAAGAAAAATATGAACAACCCAAATGAGGTCATTTCCTATAATTTTCTATTCTTTCCAGTAGACAATGCAACACATTTTACTGAATATCTTCTCTACGCTCACAATGGAGACATAAATTTGAATAGGTTGCAGGCCCTGCCTTCCAGGAGCTTACAAGGAGGAGGATATTAACTGGTATTTGATAGTTAACCATCTACTGCTTTAAATCAAAATTGATTTTCAGAGCAGCACTGAAACTACCGGTTTTCTACTATGTGACAATCATGACCAGGAAGGTGTTTCTAATGTTAATAATTTCTCCTACCCAAGGAACTCAGGGGATGTTCACAGCACAATGGCATCTAAAACCAAAAGCTATAGAGCCTGTTCTTTTATTCATGAGAAAAGACTGAAAATTTACCCGAGAATATGCGTGTCCCCTCTTTCCGGGGACTCTTTTATTATTATCTTCTAATTCCAAAAGGATACTTCCTGTCTCTGTGATTTAAGCAAAAAGTTATTCCTTAGAGCTCATCCTCAGGGCTTATTCTTTCGTTTATTTGGTGAACCTCGTTTCGTGGCCTATCGTGCAACCCCATTATCCATTCTATAACTTAGCGTATCATTTTACTCTTAGCTTATCCAGCTTACATGTTTGGTGTAGAGCAAATCCATCTTTTTTTCCAGCATAATGAAAAAACATGAACCTTGTGTTCCAATCAAGTAAGGCTCTTCCTTATCACACTGTTTGGAGCTTTCTTATCTCCATGCCTTTTTTCTCTCTTCTCTTTTCTCTCCATCTCCATTCATTTAACTCCTTCCCACCTTTCATGTATAACCCAAATGCTATCTTTCCTGGTTAAACCCAGTAGGTCTCCCCTGACCTTCTCACCAAAACCAAACATTTTTGTTGTGAACGCCCATTGTGTAAGGCATTAATGCTGTCCACTGCATTTGTTTCTCTCATTTAGGGCTTGTTAGAAGATTGTACCTCTCTACTCTGAGCTCAAGTGTGGTTGTGGCACATTTTCAGCCAACAAAATGTTAATGGAAGTGATTGTGTCACCTCCATGTGGAAGCTTACGAGCCAGTATGTGCTTTGTCGTGTTCTTTTTTCCCTCTGCCGTGGCGATCAGTGATAATCCACATGGTGCCACATCAGCCTGGATCGTAGACTGACAGTGATCATGATGTGGAATAACGTTTGTTGTTTAAGCCATCGAGATGGTGAGGTTGTTTGTTACTGCAGCAAAACCTAGTGTATTCTGACTGATAATGTGAACACATAATGCTGACGTCTCTTCATTCAGTTCACTTCTCAAATGTATACTTGATAATCAGTCCAGCTGAGACTTCAGATGATGGCAGCTAAGCCAGTATCTAATTGCAACCATAGGAGGGACTCCAAGGAAGAGCTAAGAAGGAAAGCAGGGTTTCTGGTCACCTATTTTCTCAGTGGCTATGGAATTTCTTTCCAAAGGAGTCCTTAATACATAAGGAGTGTGTACAAGTAGGAAGTGAGTAAGACAGACCTTCCTTGGCTGACTCTGTGAAGGCTGGTGTTCCCAGGGTTCTGCTCTTGACCCTCTCTATTCTCTGCACATTCTCTCTGAAAAATCTTATATTCCATGATTTCAATCACAAATTTTATGTCTATGACTTCCATATCTGTATTTCTAGCCCTAGAAAGACCTGCCCAACTGAGCCCTTTCTAAGTTTCTACGATACCATGAGCAACATAAAATGTTCTTTTTTTTTCACCACTAATTTTGGAATCATTTGTTACACAGCAAAGTAACCAGAATAGTGAATTACCTTCATTGTTCTTGCCCCTTCCCTCACTAGTGCCACTCCTGCAGCCTAGGGATGGGGCAGGCATCCTCCTTGACCTTATCCCACAGCCCCTTACCCATGGCCCCATCCTGACATTGACCCATCCTGACCTCCCCACACTTGGTGAGATTCTGATTCTGAGTAAGCTGAATGGCATCTCAAGTGTGGATGAATCTAATGAGTCCTTTGTGTTCTCAAAGGTCTTCAGAGTGGTGATGTGCAATTTTGCTTCCTTTCAGTGTATTGGTATGAAAAGAGGAGAGGTTTGGCATAGGGAAGAACCTATATAGTCTCTGATTTTCCTTTGATTCTGATAGTAAAAAACTTTAGGAAAAGTTTCTGAGAATCCATGTTCTGGACTGAATATCAGCATTTAGGAACATGGCAGCATGCCATTGCTCTGGATAATGAGCTTGCCTTGGCAAAGTATCAATGCTGGTGGATAGTGGGAAATGGTGTCAAGATAGGCTGTGTCCAGGATGGGAAGGACCTTGAAGACCAGGTTAAAACATTTCAACTTCATCCTGTGGGCATTTGGGAGACATCAACATTTTTTAGGCATCGAACGCATGATTATATGATTATAAGAAAGCAGAACTGGAGTTAGTGTGCAGGGTGGGGTGAATTCTAAGGGTATCAAGACTGGGGTCAGGAGACTATTGCAATAGTCCAGGTACCAACGTGAAGGGAATCTGTAGTAAGACTGGTGACAGGATAAAGAGGAAGGCAAAGACGTCAGAGACTCTGAAGAGGACTGAGAGGACCTGGTGGCCACCTACATTAATATATGGGACAGGCAGTGGCGGAGAAGAGATCCAGCATTAAACCTCCTCAATATATATAACTATTCCTACAATTAAGCATTTGTACAGTGTGTACTGTGTGCTGAGAACTTTATGTAGATACTTATATTAATTGTTACAATAACCTTGGAGGCAGGTACTCTCAAGATCACCATTTTACAGAAGTAATTCAATCACAGAAGTCAATGCCCAAAGTTTTATAGCTTTGGGTAGAAAGCTGGTAAGTGGTAGAGTGAGGATTTGAACCCAGGCAGTTCACCTTCACAGCTGGTGCTATTCACCATTATTCTTTATCCCCTCTATTTATTTTCAGAACTCCCAGTCTTCTTTCTTTTAGTCTGATCACACTTGGAGGGCTTAATAAAACGTTATTTGATGCTGAACCTCGTTTTTCAATTGCTAATAAATGACCATCCTTCCCTGACCGAGGAAATAAATCAATTATATTCTGGGTCTGTGGAAGCATTTTCTGAAATAGGGTCTGTGTGGGTCAGCCAAGAACATATTAAGCGGTATAACAATATCATTACCAACTCTTTCACCAGTCTGATTGTATATTGCTAGATATTTGCAAAAATAATTGCTCTATAAATCCACATGTGAAATTTGCTAAAGAGAGAGAGAAAGAGAGAGAGAGAACGTCAAAAAATGTGACTTCCATAGAGTTATTTATACGTAGTAAACACTTAGGTTTCAAGGTGACCTACCCCAATAATAGAAATATCATTCATGGAAAAGATGATCAAAAGCACAACTACAGACAGAAACAACCTGAAACCTGCATTGTTAAATATAGTACAATGAAATACATTTCTGTTGTTCCCTGAAATTTGTGAGATGTAATCCAATAAACCAAAGAACTTTAATGATGAAAATGTATGTGTTTTTGGAGGTGGAAACAGGCAAGAAGTGAATTTTGAAAATGATTTGTATAACTGCTTTACATATACCTGGTACCTTTGCTGCCAGGACTTTCACATACTTCAAGAACGACTTCTCAGATACACATTAATCATCCCAGGGTCCTCAGAGAATATGTGAGAAGTAAACAGTGTTTATCAATAAGTTTTGTTCTCTTGCAAAAAAGAAACCCAACCTTGGTAACAGAAAGGTGATAGCTCATTAACTGTGGACACAGCTGGAACAGCTGGACTGAACCTGCCAGGTTCGATAGACATTTGAATGAAATGGGGGGAGGGGAGTCTTCTCCCTCCCTCCCTCCCTCCCTTCCTGCCTTCCTCCTTTTCCCTTTTAGGACATTTTCTGAAATGGCTCAGATTCTGACTAAGCACTGGAAAAAACTAGTTCTTGCTTTTTCTCTTTTTTCTTCCTTTATACTTAATATGAAAACACAATTTCATCATAGTAGTTCCTGATTTACATTTCTGCTCCATTGGTGGATTTTTCCCCCTGTGTTCAGCAACAGCTCACTCCCAATGACTATTTATAGCCTCCCAGGGTCTCTGTGGCCCTAAGTATCACCGTTGAATTTATCAGAGTTCTTGCCTATCCTGATTGCCTAGGTGCACCTGCTGTGGGATTTATAGCCTTGAAAATAAGTACCAAACACCTAGTGGCTTCTAAACTTTTTTAAAATCAGTCTTTCAAGATAGGTTGTTTCCCACCCTTTGCCTCCTTAGGAGGTCCACAGTAGCTGTTTCTACATGATGTTGAATCATCCAGATGAAAAGTGAAAATGTTGCCAATCTCCTGTTCTCAGCTGTAGTTTAATGTAAGAGGCATTTGTGTGATTTTTGCAATGGAAACAAGGTTTCGTGGAGGGGAAGGAGCGAGATCTCTGCCTCCAGGCCCTTGTGTCTCTCATCCTGAATTACTCGGTCCCTTCATCCCACCACCAGCTCTTGGTGATCACCTCAAAGAGGCGCTGTCTGCTTTCAAGACCAAATTCTGGGTACCAATGTCTTCTGTCCCCAAACCTGCTGTCCTGTGCCATGCACCTTGTCCTGCCACACAATCCTTCTTTAGTCCTTTGCAGAAAGGCTGAATATTTGTTACATGAATCTACTCGCTTTTCCATTCACAAAGAATGAGGATCATCTCAGCTAAAGACCATCTGCATGTATGTGTTCTCCATCTGTCAGTTCAGAGCAGGGCACATGTGAAGAATGAGCGACTTCTGATGAGAGATGGTGGATACGTTGTTTAATCAAAGATTGTCGGCTCCATTGCTGATGTGGCGATGTGGGAGATTAAATGCATAAACCCTCAGGCCGAGCTGGTGAACGGGCTAATGTGGCAACTTGATGGTTAAAGAGATGCCAATGAGATCAACTCTGCTTTTCCGTGTAGCCCCAGGACCAGTTCATTCTGGGCATGGTCAGGCAGTGTGGCTGGAAGCATTTGAGAAGAACTCGCTTCCACGCATCACCTGTGTTTCTTTTCGAAGCAGCCACAAGTCTGCAATCATATTCCAAGGACCGAGGGGCAGGCTCTACCATTTTTCCTGTTGGGCGGACCTTTGGGGCCTCACTACGAGCTGAGGGGTCAAGAATGCTTGATTTGATGGCCCCTGCCTATGGAAGGGGGACCCTAAAGCAGCATTACTGTTAAAATCTGAAGGTCCCCTCCTTCTGTAACTCAGACCTAATGGGAGCCTCCTGTTACATTCAAGTTGACACGACTTAGTCTATAACCAAGTTCATCCCACCTCTTTTTGTCTTAAATAGGCAAATCTTGAGGTCCTTTCTGTCCCCATTGGCTTCTCAGTCCTTTGGAGCCCCTATCATATTTCTCGGAGCAAGTTCTTGCCATCTTGGGGATAGGCTTATTCCTTTGGCTTTAGGTCACTGCATTCCCTACTGGAAGTGCAGCCTGGCTCCCGGCACTTGGAGAAGAAGGCTTGTCAGTGTCTCGTGGCTCAGAAGAGGCAGTGCCTTAATTCTATAGTCTGGGATTTCTTTTTTTTTTTTTTTGCAGTACGCGGGCCTCTCACTCCTGTGGCCTCTCCCGCTGCGGAGCACAGGCTCCCGACGCCCCGGGTC
>NW_006791304.1:813749-814411 GCF_000442215.2 Lipotes vexillifer | reverse complement strand
GCGGCATGTGGGATCCTCCCGGACCGGGGCACGAACCCGCGTCCCCTGCATCGGCAGGCGGACTCTCAACCACTGCGCCACCAGGGAAGCCCTGGGATTTCTTTGCCTCTAGTATTTAGGGACATTTTGTTCTCCCCACTGTCTATGTTTCCCTGGCCCAATATAAGCTTTGCAGTCTCCCTTACTGCTTCCTGTGAGTTCTGCTTTGCTTTATGTATTATGTCTATTTGAGCTTTTCTACAATACTCAGTGTAAGTTACAACTGACTCTCGCTACCCAAGCTAATCCCTTTCACCATCCCCAAGCTCTTCCCTTCCACTTTGCTCTGCCTGAGCAGTCTTGGCTTATTGCATTGATCCTGTGTTCTGTATCCCGGTAAGTGTCATCATCAACAAAGACAATCCCCTTTACATGAACCATAAATAATTGTGTGTGGAGAATTGGAGTTTCTTCACAAGTCTTGTAAAATGCATTAGCGCCAACACAGGCCTAAGCAACCACTGAGGACCATCATACCGGAGGAAAACATCTGGCATGTGGGCTGTTGGCTATTTTTTCTTTTTTACTGTTTGAAAATTTTTTATTGAAGTATAGTTGATTTACAATGTTGTGTTAGTTTCTGGTGTACAGCAAAGTGATTCATATATATATATATATATATA
>NW_006791304.1:807825-813597 GCF_000442215.2 Lipotes vexillifer | reverse complement strand
ATATATATATATATATATATATATATATATATATATATATTATTTTTCATGTTTACTTTTGGTATTTTAACTGCAAATTTGGTGCTGTAAAGTCATAGACACGGTATACAAGAGCCCGTCCAAACCTGCCTACCTGGTTTGCTTTTGCCTTCTGGGCCAGACAATGACAGCAAAGGACACCTAGGAGAAGGACATGTTGTGCTTTGGACTCTTTAAATAAGCTGTTCACAGTGATTTCACTTCTTATTTTCATTCTAATTACAGAAATATTTCTGAAACGACCATTCCTGGTGGTTTATTCTGTTAGGTTGCAACCTCCTCTACTCTGACTTTGTCTCCCCATCTTTCATTCTTTTCCTGAAAGATCTGAGATCTAGGAGTAAGCAGTCATCACATGCTTCTCACTCATCTTGAAAGAGGTTGGGAGCGCTGACATGGAGGGCTTTCTGCATTCCAGTTAATCTCTTCACCATTTCCCCTGCCATTTCAGCCAGAGTAGAAGGCTGGTGGATGTCTCAGCACCCTTGAGGATGTCAACATGTGGTCTTGAAGCTGGCCAGACCTCCCCATACAGTCTGCACACTTTGCTTATTGGTAACATTCCCAGAAAAGGCCCAGCAAAAGGGCTTCTAGTCGTTTCTTTTGGTAAGATACACCCAAACAATGACATTAAATCTGTCAACAGAGCCAGGCACTGTGCTAGGAGCTTGTCTTGAAGTTGATTCTTCTTAGAACTGCTTTTGCTGCATCCCATAGATTATGGAGTGTTGTATTTCCATTTTCATTTGTCTCAAGGTATTTTCTGATTTCCTCTTCGATTTCTTCATGGACCTATTGGTTTTTCTAGTAGCATGTTGTTTAGTCTCCACATGTTTGTTCTTTCCCCATTTTTCTTTCTGTAATTGATTTCTAGTTTCATACTGTTGTGGTCAGAAAAAATGCTGGATATAATTTCTATATTCTTAAATTTGTTGAGACTTGCTTTGTGGCCTACCATGTGATCTATCCTGGAGAATGCTCCATGTGAACTTTTTGGATGTTTTTGGATGGAATGCCATGTAGATAGCTATTAAGTCCATCTGGTCTATTTTGTCATTTAAGACTACTAGCTCCAGGCAAGACAAATAGACTTTGGATTTGAGGATCTCTCTGTGGAGCTGTTCATTCCACATGTGACTAAGTTAACTAGTTCACTGAAACTACTAATTTGGATAATTTTATTGGTTATTTGGATGAATTGATCAAATGCCCATTTTGGCTTCAGATAACCAGAGTAAACCTTAACCAGTTTCAAGTAGCAACTAATATACTGTGCAATAGTTGAACTTCTTCTGACTTTTTAGTTTTTCAGCAAAGTAGTGGAAGTCCTAGATACATGAAAAATGCTTTGGGCCTCCTGGGATATTTCAACAGAATGATTAGCCTATTTGGAATTAATCTCTCACCCTTGACCTCCATTTTGTTTTATAAAGTCAGGCAGGTGGGAATGTTGGGTTATATTTTGATTTGTGTTGAAGACGGGTAACATGACACTTTGAACTTTCTGCTTTCCCCAGCAGTTCACTTTTTGTGCTGTTTCTCCCTTTCACTGAACCTTTCTGCCAAACACTCATCCTTCCCTTTTGCAATGCCTGATTCCTGCTCTGTCCTTGAAAGCATTCTTTGATCTTTCTTCTTTTTGTCAGCATTCCATTTTGATAGAGTTGCTCAATGAATTGCTGCATAAATGCTCTTATAGGAGTCTGAAATTATATCCCTGGAGATCTTTGTAGTTTTCTGGTTTCAATGAATATTCAACTACTTGTCCAAGAAGTCTCTTTCCTACTGCTGAGTAGTTTACATTTTTGCCATATGTAACTCAATTCCAATTATGCACACATACACACACACACACACACACACACACACACATAGTGTCATTGTTAGTGAGAGGAACACTATCCTGCCGTTAGCTATTGGCTTCACTCACTCATTGACAGCCTCTTAATTCATATACTCACATTCCAATATAGTGGATGAGCTACTTCAAAAGGTGATTATAGCACCATATTCATTCAATAGGTACTTACTAAACATTCCTTAAATTTCAGGCCTTTGTTAGTCACTGGGGGTAAAATGTTGATCAGACATGATAAATGCCCACATTATTAGAAAAGATAGAATTTAATCCAATAGTTACACTAATAAATGTAAAATTATACCAATAGCTGGAAAGTAGCAGTAGGTGTGATAGCCGGAAAGCCTGTGAGAGATAATATGATCTAGCAAGGATGTAAGAGAAGGCTTCTCTGTAGAAACATGGGTTGAGGTAATACCTGAAAGAAGAGTGGTTACCACACAGGTGGACAAGGTAGGAATATGGTGTAAGATGGTAGAAGAGCACGTGCAAAGGCCGGGGGGTTAGGAGGAAGGGTGGCACGTTTGAAGCCTGAAGAACTGGGTTAGATAAAACAAAATGTGTTTGAATGCATCAGAGAGCCATCAAGGAAGCCCAGGTTTGCAGGACCAAGGTCCAAGATGAAGGGCGGCACATTCAGGTAAGCCTCACTTGTGCATCTATTTTTACCTTCCAGCATTTGCTGATCCAAGAAATGGAGAAAAGAAACTAGGTAGATAGGGGCGACCTGAAGCTTTTTGCAGTTTCACTGGACTGAAAGATCAAAGTTGGAGTTTAGAGTTGCCAAGATAGCCAAGACTTGAAGGGCTAGGAGAGGAGGCAATTACAGAGAAGTGGTCCAGAAATTCTCTTTGAGGCATTTGTTCAGTTAGAAGCTGTGAAAATGTAAGGAGAGATGCCAAGACACCTGACGAATAGCAGCATCCAGGAAGATAAAGAGCTGAGCAAGATGTAGAAGCAGTTTCCTGGGTCTGGGAAAGCAGAGGGGCCCACCAAAATAGAGCCCACCATAATAGAGGCCACCAAAATAGAGGCCACCACAATAGAGGGGCACTGGGAAAGAACCCAAGTTTTCAGTTGAGACTCTAAGAGGACTACACTCTAGAGTAAGTATATGATAAGAGCAGGACTAAATCAGAAACATATCATCCCTAACAAAGCTTGACACTCCCCTTTGACTGGATCAAGGTGGTCTGTCTCCATTCTGCTTGCCAAAAGAAAATGAAAACTTTCCTGAAAAAAAGATACCATTTAGAACCACTATGATAATTACCAGGCATGCCGAGAAACTAGATCAAATGTCCAAAAACAAAAAGAAAAAAACATTAGAAACAGACCTACAGCTGATCCAGATATTAGAATTATCAAGCAGGGACTTAAAAATAGCTATGGCTAATACGTTCAAGAAAGAAGATGTAGGGAATTTCACAAGAGGACTGGAATATATTTTAAAAAATCAAATGGAAATTTACAACTAAATAATAGAAGAAATTAAGAACTCAGTAGATGGTTGTGTTAGTTTAGGTCCTCCTAGAAGATGACACCAACACAGTGATAGACGTGCAGGAGATTTATTGGGAGGAACACTTATGCAAGAAGGAGGAGGGAGCAGGAGAAGGTGCCAAGAGGCTTCCAATCACAATGCACGTCTGATTCCTGTGGAAGGAGAGGATGATCAATATAGATAAAGTCTCAGCGTTCAGAACAGCTCCAAGAAAGTTTCAGTCAGGTTGATGAAGAGTCCTTAGGTCAAAGTTGCTCTTTTGAAGAGTCCTGCATTTCATTGGAACGGACCTGATTTAGTAGGCCTCTGCGCTGGTCATTGGCTGGGACTTGCCCACGGAAAGTGTTGCCTCTGTGTAGACACAGTGGTGGATTCAGAGGGCAGCAGCCGGGGGGAGCGGTCAATTACGGTCCACACAACAGGAAACCTGACTGGTATATTTTCTGTGCCATTGCATTCTACCCATCGAGCCACACAGCTCTACTTTTCCATGCATGTTCAAGGAGCAGCTCCTTCATGATTCCTTGGGCTTTTCCTGAGGGGAAAATTAGACACGGGATTAATGGGACAAACTATAGACCTCATGGCTGCGATTGGTCTTGGGGTGTAACTGGCGCTTACCCTAACCCTTCCATGCTATCTTTTCTAAATTACCCTCATCCTCAGCTATCACCTCAGCAAGTCCTTGTGGCTATGTAGCCTCTATATCTGTCACTAAGGCCAGTTCATTTGTGTGCCCACCATGCCAGTTTGGGGTTAGCTGAGGATGAAGGCTGACCAGTGTCGTTTTGTCTACTCAGTTGTTCAGTGCCTCTTATGTGGTGGATTCTTTCTGGGGGGCATTAATATGTGATAAAAAAAATTCTCACTTTTCGGGACTTCCTCGGTGGTGCAGTGGTTAAGAATCCGCCTGCCAATGCAGGGGACACGGGTTCGAGCCCTGGTCTGGGAAGATCCCACATGCCGCGGAGCAGCTAAGCCCGTGTGCCACAACAACTACTGAGCCTGCGTGCCACAACTACTGAAGCCCATGCTCCTAGAGCCCGTGCTCCGCAACAAGAGAAGCCCATGCACCACAACGGAGAGTAGCCCCCTCTCGCCACAACTAGAGAAAGCCCGCACAGAGCAATGGAGACCCAGCGCAGCCAAAAATAAATAAATAAATTTATTAAAAAAAAAAAAATTCTCACTTTTCATGTTCATGTCCCTATATCCACCCATATGCCTTTACCTCAGACTTGTCTGTCTCTAAACTTTCAGGCATATTCCTTCCAAGCCCCTAACCAGCATCCAGGTCACTAGTCATTGCCTTAAACTTATACAGTGTCATATGTCCACTATATCTCAATAAAGCTGGAAAAAAGTAATAAGAAAATTTTAAATAATGGAAAGGATATATCATGCAAAGTTAAACCAAAGAAAGCTGCTATAGTTTTACTCATATCAAAGTTGGAATTTGACCTATCCTGTGCTGACTTCAACACTCAAAGAAAACCAAGTTTTCTAAAACTGAACTGCCAAAATAAGTAAATGCGTGTTTTTCAAAAATATCTTGAAAATTGTTTTGATGGATTGTCTAAATAAAAGATCAAATAAAGTAATTTGAAACATATTAACTATTTGAAATGCACATTGAGTAAATGCTGATAATGTTATTAATGATGTTCAACTTCGAATGGGATATTTTTAAGTAGGGAAGATTTGTGAAAGTTTAATCATTTAATTTCCAAGTGTGCAAATAAAGGTAAAATTATAAAGCATGCTATATAATTGTTTCCCAAAGCACTTTTCAAGTTTTAATGATAATGCTGTATATAGTGAAACCTCACATTACTTTGGAAAGGAGCATAAAGCTTTGGAAAGCTCTGAATGAATTAGATTTAGACTATCTAACACTTTAGTAAAGAACAATAGTCCATTTACTTGGTTAGAAAATAGCAATTGCTTCAACTTTATCCTGTGTTTTAACAAATCATTATCAGACTAACAAGGTGTAACTTACCTTAAGTAGTGATTAAACAATCAGTGCTTGTATTTCAGAATTTGTTTCAAAAGTTAAGGAAGGTTGGGACTTCCCTGGCGGCGCAGTGGTTAAGAATCTGCCCACCAATGCAGGGGCCACGGGTTCGAGCCCTGGTCTGGGAAGATCCCACATGCTGCGGAGCAACTAAGCCCATGCACCACAACTACTGAGCGTGCGCACTAGAGCCAGAGATCCACAACTGCTGAAGCCCATGCGCCTACAGCCCGTGCTCCACAATAAGAGAAGCCACTGCAATGAGAAGCCTGCGCACCACAACGAACAGTAGCCCCCGCTCGCTGCAACTAGAGAAAGCCTGTGTGCAGCAACGAGGACCCAACGTGGCCAAAA
>NW_006791304.1:757598-807313 GCF_000442215.2 Lipotes vexillifer | reverse complement strand
GCCCTTCCACTGTAGGGGCGTGTGTTCAATTCCTGGTTGGGTAACTAAGATCCTGTAAGCTGTGCGGTGGGGGCCAAAAAAAAAAAAAAAAAAGTTAAAGAAGGTTCATTAATATGACAAAGGAGATCAGGTCAGTGTTAGCTTGAGATGATCCTCAACTTGAAAGTGTTTTATCAGGCACAAGGATATTGGCACATTTTATACATTTGTTAATCTTGTGCGAAGGCTATATTCTGTCATAAAATAGTCTTCATTTGAGTAAAATGGGCAAGAGGCACAAACTCTTATGTCGGGTCTTCACAAAGAGAAACACAAATAAGTCAGAAATGGAGCTGCGTCACCAATGCTTTAGAATTTATTAGTTAGATGAGACCATGTGTATAAAGTGGCCAAGAGTATGGGCTCTGGAGTCAGACTGCCTGGCTTGCCATCCTGTTCTGCTACTTGCTGTGTGGCCTTGAGTAAGTTACCTAACCCCTACCTTCATTTTCTTACTGTGAAACAGGGCTGATAAAAGTAACCAATAAAACTTTCCCTGATCAAGTTCTAGGACAAGATTTTAAAAACACAGTGCCTGGCATTTAATAAGTGTTCAATAAGTATTAGTTCACTGTTCTTAGAAGTACCTGGCATGGGACTTCCCTGGTGGTCCAGTGGGTAAGGCTCTGCACTCCCAATGCAGGGGCCTGAGTTCGATCCGTGGTCAGGGAACTAGATCCCACATGCATGTTGCAACTAAGAGGTCACATGCCCCAACTAAGACCCACTGCAGCCAAAATAAATAAATAAATATTAAAAAAAAAATACTTGGCGTATGGTAGACCACTAAACATGCATCTACACACACAATCATATATATATTTATATAAGTTAATTTATTAATCAATATATATATTAAGATATATTGATATATTAAATCACATTGTATTATACAATATCTAATATTAGATTTACATGGTATTTTTATATACATTAGATATATATTAGGCTAGATTAGCTCTCCAGATGTCTTTAATTCACAGCAAAAATATGAAAGTCAAAGGATATCCGTATCTGACAGTCCCTTAACATGCCCAGCTTGAGGAAAGATTTATCCCAATAGTTTTTTATACTATTTACTGAAAATCCCTGGAAATCTCTACTAAGGAAGACTCAATTTTATTAGGAAATTCAAGAATCTAGATGTGCAAATGTTACCTTTTCTTGTAACTATTCACATTGTTAAATCTTCTCTATGTTGGGAAAAGAGAAGTAAGCAACTCCGCTCATATAAAAATGTGACCCACAGGCTATGTTTACCCTCATGAAAATCTCTGGATAGTTCAAGGGGAAAAGTGAGGTGGTCTCAAGTACACATAACAAGAATTACATAGGTAACTGCTTCAATTTTCTATCAAATGTTTACTAAAGGCACTTTCTAAAGCCTTTCATTATTCCTTAATAGATGGCCCTTTGAATAGTGCTTTTGTTATAGAGATTCTCCTGCAATGAAGTTTATAAATGTAATATGGCCTCACTCCCCAGTTAATAGGACAATAGCACATTTTATTAACCTATTCTTTGGGTGTTCCCTTGGAGAATCTTCTCAATTCAATTTGCTCTCCAACTCTTGGTGATACAGTTGTACAAAGGAGAAAAAAATGTTACCCACTTCTATGGGTAATTAAGATTTTATTTTAAAACTTAAGTAAGTAATACATCTTTTGTAGTATACATATATGGAAAACAGGGTTTTCCTGGCAGAAAATGAAACTGGCCTGGTAAAGATAGATCCAGAGAACCATACATCTCTAGTTAATACTTTACAAAATGCCTGGTACACAGTAAGTGCTAAATAAATAAGTCAGAGCTCTGAGATTGAAAATTTCAGAAACATTCTCTTCAAACCTTTCAATTCTCTCTCTCCAGGGTCCAGCTCAATGTCTGGCTAATTTAACTGAGGAATCAATTTTTAAAATATGCTAATGATTGACAATTCTTTTTTCCTTTCTTTTTTAAAAAGATATTTGTACCGTTGTGGACTTTTAGTAATAGTGTAGGAGGTATAATAGAATGGTGCTCAAAAGCCCAAGCTCTAGAGTCAATACAGCTCCTTCCCAGAGCATTCACTTACCTCAGGTTCTTTAACCCTAAAATGGGGAGAGCAGTATTGCCTCAAAATGAGATAACCTGTTTAGAGCACTTAGCTACATTATCATGACCAGTGGAAAATCTATGAATTGCTGAGATTCAGAAATCCAGAAATTTAGAGATATTTTAGAGCAATGGAACACTTCTCGAGCCCACAAATCATGCCTCCTAAGAAGTCATCTGGGCAGCCACTGTTCATTGCTGGCCTCAAAACTACTATAATCTATGGCTTCCCACCTGGTTCCCTATTGTGATTACACTGGAGATGAAAGAGTCTGACATTCATTCACCAACATTTATTCAGCACTTACTGTGTGTCCAGCATTTTGTAAGGTACTAGCTAGAGATATAAAAATGAATAAGACAAGGAGTAGGTAATTTGCAATTCAGCGTGATTAATGCTTTGGGATCCTACTTCCTCTCTTCCTGCTGGATCAGATTTATTCACTGAGAGAGTCCCCTGGAACAATTTACTTGGTTTAATGTAGACATTTTTCTGTAGTTCCTTTAGAGCTGAATTTACCTTAAAAAAATCTAGATGCATTTCTTTTCATTTTTCCAAAGTGGCAAAAGCTTTCTCTCATTTATTCCTAAGTTGCTGCTGGAGTATGACCCCTCACCACCCAGCGGAGACCCCTAATGAGGGCTGAATTGGCCATGTCTCATTCTGATGAATAATGGGACTCGTCACCCTTCAGTGCCCTCCAGATTTACTCACAGGTCACTGGGGACATTGCCAGCAAATAAATCCCCTGATCCTCTATAGGATCTTTTTCTCCCGCTGAGGCCCTTCCTGGGGCTTTTCACTGACTCCTTAGCTGGGTTCCCTCAGGCTTATCCAATCCGGATGTCAAACCCAGAATACCCTCAGTCCCCCAGATGCATGTCTGCACCAGGCAGATTTCTAGACTCTTTGGTCTGCTGTAGGCAGAGCCATGACCCTGTGAGTTTCCCCTTTTCACATCAGTGTCTCCTCAGTCTGTGATGTACTTGATAGTTAACATGCAAGAACAAGTTCAATACCCACACGGGCTGGCTCTTCACTTTGACTTAGGCTCAACGGAGTCAACTATGTCTCCATACATGCAGTACGGTGGATTGAGCCCTCCTGGCCCTTCTGAAAGCATCCCTGGTCAACCTTGACCTTGAGTGTTGCTGTTTCCAGACACAGCCTTGGGTCGGGTGTGAAATGGGAGAAAACTGAATAAATCATGGCGGCAGGGCTGATGAGTGGCTTTTTCATTGCTTAGGCTTGTCTCAGGGGCTCTGTGAAAATCTGTTGGTGCCAAACTCTGCCACTGCTACTGTCAGGCCCTTTGCAAGTAAATATTTTATCCTATTACTTTGGAAGATTACTTTTGCATTCAGAGCAGAAGTCTACTGAATAAACCGGAGGTACCGTAAAGAAATCACAGAACGTTGCTTCTTAGATTTGTTAGCTGTTCTGTGGCGTACCATCCCACACCCCCTTACAGATGATCTGAGAGTGATTTTTGGCTTTCAGTGCAGTAAGATCAAAGAAACGCCTATCAACTGTTGCCTCTAATCACTTTAGACAGTTCAAGCTTCTGGAATGCCCCGGCGTATCAGTTTAACATTTACTGTTGTGTGCCTTGTGCAAATAGATGCAGTTGAAATTTAAGCCTGTTATAATGGGGGGCTGACCACGTGGAGCAGGGGGAGGAAGATTTCTACCAAAATTTGAAGTGGCCAAATGCCAGCTCCATAGTTTGCCCTGGTCCTCCTGGCTAAACTCAGGGTACCAGCTCCCATGCATTTCCTTCCGCTGCAAGCCTAGAAGCCCCCGTTCGCAGTGACTACAGACTGGATAATATCTAAAGTCTCAGTGAATCACAGCTGACAGTGCTGCAATTTCTAAGCCACAGAACCACTCTTTGAACAAAATGCAAGCGCTGTGTCTTTTCAACCTGTTCTTCAATGGCGGAAGCAGCAGGATTCCAGCGCTGTATAATAACTGTCAGAAACAATTTCTGCTCTGTAAGTGAGGTGAAGCGAAATGTCAAAATATTTGAATACATTTCATTGAGGATATCTTCTTTTAAATTAGTGAAGGCTAGACAAGAAGAATCCCATTCTCTCGCATAATAAATATGCATGGAACCGGGGAGCCACGTGCATTCTAATAAAGCCGAGTCCTGTCTGGTTAATACGTTATAGGTCCACAACAATAAAACACAATAATTACTAGTTAAAGAGATGCCAGTGTTGGCCTTTTACCAACATCCCTGAACATATAATTCATAATAAATTTAGTAGGGCTGAAGTCGGCCTGTTAATTAACCTATTTTCCGCAATGACTGGGATGGAGGAAGCCATCGTGCCATCCAGCACGGCGCCCTCCCAGACGCGTGCATCTTGTTGCTGGTTGGACTCTGCAGTTTGGACTCACCAGCCTCACCACAGGATCCTTGCTTGTGTTCATACAGGTGAGAACGCTGTGGGAGAAGTGCTAAGGGAATATCTTACTCTGTAATTACCATATTTGAAAAAAGAGATTGCAGGATGGTATACACACTGACTGGTGGGTTTAGGGGACTTTTTTGGGAGCCAACAGTTTAGGTAGGAAAACCTGAGGAGAGGGGCTTAGTGACCCAGGGGACTGGAGTAAGATGATGGACTGAGGGCATACATTTTTCCTTTTTTTTTTCTTTTACTCAAAACCATTAACATGACAGAAAAGATATAAACATGTCATAGTGGTAGTAAACAGGAAAGGGTATCATTTTCTGGCAGAAATTAAGAAATTTCTGGACTATGGAAAATAGAAGGGATAAAACTGGCCAGAGCAGAGAGTGCCACAGTCTAACATAAACCAAGAAGAAAAACACCCTGAACTTACAGTTTTCTGAATCTGCTATTACTCCCTAGTAAATGAATAGGAAGAGGAAAAACAGGTCCTGGGAAATTATCAGGATTTTTTTTTCTTTCTTAAAAACCTGCTTTAGAACATTCCCCCTCCTTGCTCTCTCATACTGAACAGTACATAGCAGAGGTGCTTGCCACCAGCCTCCAAGTCAATAACTATTCTCTAAGGAAAGTGCTGGAATTGGGTGTAGACCTGAGGGAACACTAAATCCCATGACAGATGTCGGGTGGGAGGCAAAGACATTCATGTCGTCGAATAATATACTTCTTATTTTACCAATGGAGAGGAGGGCTTTGGAATATGTGGGCATAAACAGGCAGGCTGATGGAGACTCCTCCCGCCCTGCAAGGCAGGAGAGAGGCATGAGGGAGAAACAGAGGAAACCTATTCTAGTTCCATACATTCATCAGCCTCACTCATTATTCATAAAAATGATTGGGCAAATAAGGATAACCAGACATTGGGTAAAAACTAACAGTATAAAAGAGAAGAACCAAGTGAACCAGAAGAATGACTGGAAACAGAGATAATTCAGAGTGATAACATTAAATCAGAAAAAACCATTAAATCAGTCCTAATTAGTCTCGTCAGTGAAATTCTAAAGTTTATTTATCCATAAAAGTAGAACACACTGCTATGAAAAAGGAACAATCAGAAAATGAAGAATTTTTGGAAATTAAAATTTTCATCGCTGGAATTTAAAAATTAACAGAAGGCTAAATAATAGAAAGGACTTAGATACAAATATATTACTAATCTGGAAAATAAAGTTGAGGAAATGTCTTAGAACATAAAGGGCGTTAGAGACAAACATATTGTAAGAACTGAGTTTAGGCCCTTGTAAGATCAGTATCTAAGTTCCAGCATCCATCTAATTGGTATTCTTTTTGTAAGAGTCAGAGAGAAGTGAAGAAATAATAGGAAAAAAATTTTCCCCAATGTAAGTCACAAACTTCAAACTGAAAGAGTCTATTGAATGGTGAAGAAATTGAATGGGAGAACGAAATATCTGAGCTAAGATATTTCAACAGTAAGAAATTTGTTAATAAAATTGACTACTTTAATAGTTTAAAAGCTAAAAGCTGTGTTAATAGTCAATATGTTTGTACATATTCATCATTACTATTCACATTATGTAGAGTGGCTAAGTCTATAAAAGTAATTAGTAGATATAAATATTGGTGAGTCAACTTAAGATTTCAACCTACTGTCAATAGGAAAAAGCAAATTAAAACCGCTCAGTATGAGCACGTGTTCTTCCAATGAACATTTAAAAGTTTGGAAATGGGGAAGCAGGCAGTCTCAAACATTGTTGCTGGGAGTGTAAAATGGGAAAGCTTTGAGAAGGCGGAACTTGGTTCTGATTTTACTGAAACTTAAAATTCAGAGATTTTTAGAGAGAAGGTATTTTTCTAGATATTTACTGCAGAGAAATATTTGTGGGTGTGCATGAAACTTCGCGTGAAGGAGGTTCATTGCCATATTGTTTATCCAAAGAAGAGAAGGGCAGCAACCCAAATGTTAAAAACAGAGAAATGGGTCAAAGAAATGAAGATTATAACTACTGAGACAAAGGATGTAGTTGTAAAAAAAATTGAAATGTGGTTCTTTGAAATCCCCAGAGGAACAACAGCGTGATGTTTGGAAGGGAGCGGGAGAAACACTGGGGTTGTGGTTTCCTTCCCCAGCCTGTCTGGTCTGTAAGTTGCTGCTGCCTGTGGTGGGCAATGGTGGCCGTCTTCTGTATTCGGAATCACCCCAAATTCAGAATTCCAGGGAAAGTTCCCCTGGGTACCTCCCGCTTCAAACATCACCCCTCCCGCCAACTACAAAGCTCCCTCGAAGAAGGGACAACACAAGTTGTTCTTACCTTCCTTCTCACATTTTGTCTCCATGTTCTTCTGCCCGCCTTCATCTCTGTCACCACTGTGAAGCCTGGGTGCTGTGAATGGTACTTGAGAGTGTGCTTCCTTGAGCTTAGAATCTAAAGAATTCTGTTTTCATCCGTTCCTCTCCCCCACCCCTCAACTATGAACTCCCTCCACAGTAATCGATGCTCCTCCTGTTTAAAAATCAGATGGAGGAAGGTCCACAGGACAGAGCATCTTTAGTTATTTATTTATATCATCTCTTGCAGGAAGCAGGACTTAAAAGAATTCAGTGAATGAGAAATGAAGGAAAAAATTGAGATGTATAATGAGCAGCTTGCGTTGTTAAAGTGTTTTTCTTAAATAAAAATCTGCAGGGATCTGTGTTTTTGCAAGTTCCCTAGGTGAGTCCCTTGATGACCACGTTAGGAACGGCTCTCCTGTTGAACGTGTTCTCCTTGGTAGCAGAGCAATAGTGATGGACCAACAAGATGGACACTCCTGATTCCAGAGCATTTGTGGACATCTGGCATCTGGGTGGCTGCTTGCTTAGAATAAGAGAAGCAGAAAGGGAAAGATGGGCAGAGGAAGCTCAGGCAAGAGATGATGGAGCCAGCTGTTGGCTGAACGCCTTTGCAGTTCTTTTGAAGCCTGGCTGCACTCACTGTCACTGTGGGAGGTTCTCCAGGGTCTTTATGATGATCCCACTTTCCTCATCTTGCTTTGTTAGCATGGGTATCTCAGCCTTAATCTCACCAAAGGGGTGAAAGTTCGTTCTTGGGAGGGGAGTTAAAAGAATCTTAGATATAATAAAATCTTATTCCTTAATATTTAATTGCTCTCATTAGGGAGAAATTTAATCTAAAATTTAATTAATTAAGCAGAATGATTTAATTTAAATTCATTGATTAAAATAAGGTTTTCTCCTTAGGGGAATGATAGAGAAAAGGAAGGTTGAGAAATATGCAACACGACCTGACAGGGACAAGTACACTTTTCCCTGAATATTTAAAAAACAAACAAACACAAAGGAGAAAAGAAAAGCAATTCTTTCCCTCAGAGTTCCTAAGGTTCTTTTATAATATCCACAAAAGTGAATGTTAAATTCTATGATCCCAGTCCATTCTTAGAGCAGCAGGAAGAAATCCACATTCGTATCATCCTGTTAGAGAAAGAGAACTTAAAATTGTCTTATGTCCAATAATCAATGAGCCATCTAGCATAGGTTCAAGTTACCCAAACGTTGATTGCCACTTCTCTGTTTGCACTGAAAATATCGTAGGATCAGCAAGCTGATATGACAAGAAATAAAAATTGACTATAAAAATAATAAGCCAATCTCATAACTATTTTATAGCTTTTGGGGGGGGTTTAGGAAAATAATATTCTTACACCCAATATTGATAAAGCTTTAGAAAAAGGGACTTATTTCTCCCTGTGTTACCATAATTTTACATGTCATTCTCCTCTGACTATGAAAAAATTATCTGCAGGAGTTTGAAGTTTCTGTTAATGTGTGTGTTGACTTAAGGTAATATAGCCTTTTATAAAACCAAACTAAAGAATATACTACCTATGGAAGAAAACAAAAAGAAATTGTTTTGTTTGGACAAAACAATAGGACAACTCTCTTCTCTACATTATAATGATGTCCACAAGAATCATTTAAATTGGAAAATAAACCAGGTAGTGAAAGCCATTCTTCTGCCTCATTAAAAATCTCTGCCACTTGAAGGGATATTGGTCCTACCTACTTCTACATAATCTTAATCGTTTTATTGTTGTTCCATTAGAACTGTTACCCTCTTATGCATTTAAATAGCTGCAGAACCTCTTTAATGATATAAATGAGACTCTACTTGGATCCTCTCACATGTCTGGGTAATTTTAATTCTAAAGTATATTGTGGTCTCTTGGCTAATTGATTAAGAGGCTCTTTTCCCTTCCATTCACCTCTTTTAAAATTACCTTGAATTCTGAAAGCAGTAAAGGTGATCTTTCAAGTTGCCTTGTTCACTCCTCTTGAAATAAACTATAAATACTTACCTAAAAAAAACCCTGAAATATGGGATATTTTGAATTTAGTAGGAGACACGACAGGAGTGCTAACGGTAGGTAGACTTCTTGATTCATTGGCTTATCTCATCTATCCAAAATAAAAATATATCTAACTTTTCTTTAAAACTTTCACTTCATTATAGGGTAAAGTCTGAGTCCTACGTGTACTTATCAGTATTAGGTAGCATAGATGTCACAGATACTTATTTACAAATCAATAGGAAATATTGCCAGCTTAAAAAAAAAAAAAAAAAAAAAAAGAAAGAAAAAGGGAAAGCTTGATTCAAGAACAGAAGAGATAAGAATATTGAATATTTAGGGTCTTTCTCTGACATTACACATCAGGAATTGCAATTATTATCGATCACCCATGCCATAGGTAGGCATCATTTTTGTTCATAATAAGATTCCTTCCTCAGTAATGACAGGATTAGGATGGAGAGCCTACGTCATACCCATCTGAATGAAAAGGGTCTCTTTCAGCGGCAAGTAACAGAAAATCCCAAAGTGTAAGGAAATTTATTGGCTCCTGTAAAGCCCAGGGGTGGAAATGGCTTCCAGGTGCTTCGGGTGGAAATTTCCCTTTGTCTCTTAGCTGGGCTCTGCTCTTCTTTGTGAGTTGACCTTGTTTTCTTCAGGCTCTATTCTGTGGCAAGGAGACTGGAGAAAAGATTCTGAACCATGCCTGCCTGGACCCACAGCACTTGTTCCCTGTTCCCCTGGACATGCTTTGACCCCTAGCAATGTGACTTTACACTATGTCTCTTCAGACTTGTGGTACTTTCTGGTCCTGCTTAGCTGGAATCCTAGACTATTTCTTATTGACTAACTTATTTTATTGCTTTCTAGACATCAATGTGACATTCTATGAGCACCAAACACATGGTTGTTTTATTCTTTAAAGATCCATGATTCTTGATCCTGGTTGTATAATTAAACACCCAAGGAGTGTTTAAAAAATACTGTTGCCCAGGGCATACTCCAAGGCAAATAAATTAGGACATCTTGGAATGGGGCTCAGGCACGGTTATATTTAAAAAGCGCCCCCAACCATGATTCTAATATATGTCCTTAGTCAGCATTACGTTGGTAAATATTTAACAGTCAGCTCTCTGGAGTGGAGGGGTGGGGAGGAAGAGGCCCTGATTTGTAGGGTTTGCTGATTTCCATGGTGTAAATACTCCCACTGTGGCCAATTCAAGCTATGAACATGTGAAGATGGGAAGAGATGTACACGTCTGGCTCTGGTGAGTTGTGACCCATCTCCAGCGCACGATACACACTGATAGAATAGGTTTTTTGATCAGTAGCTAATTCTTTGCAGCACTTAACACTATTGACTAATTCCTTTTTCCTGAAAAGCTGTCTCCCCTTGGTTTCTGGGATACAACATTTCCTAGTTCTCTTCCTGTCTCCCTGGATGTTCTTTCAATTTTCATTTCAGACCTACCATCTTTTAACTGAACTTTCCATGTTGGATCTCCTCAGTACTTGATCCTGGGCTCTATTCTCCTTACCCTAAGTTCTCTCTTACCCTTAAGGTCTCATTCCTGCCCTTGCTCCAATTCCTATCCATGTAATTCATGACTGAGTATTAAGCCTTCAGCAGTGACCTTTCTCCTGGGCAGACCCCAATATCCAACTGCCTACTCCTCAACTCCACATGGATGGCTCAGGTCTCCCTGAAATTCAACATTATAAAAATGGTGCCTGTGGCTCTTCCTTCATCTTCCTAAATCCCATAGCTCTCTAGTTTTCTCTAGCGAGTGAATGGCACCACCATTCACACCGTTGGACAAGCCAGCATCCAGGGAGTCACTGTTGACACCTGTACACCTTCATATCAAACGATCACTACATCCTGCTGATCTTCATTTCCTTAAATTGTTCTTGAAACCATTCACTTCTCCCCATGTTCAGCGCTGAAATAAACCCTAGAGGAGAGAGAGGCTAACTTCCAGAGAGGTGCATTTGAATGAACGTGCAGGGTGAGTAGGAAATTGATGAAGAAGAAAGAGGAGGAAGGTGTTCTGGGCAGAGAAAGCCATGTACTTACCTTCACCACGACAGACTCCTCAATGCCATTTTGCACCTCTACCTGCCTGTCTACTAGGCATCTCAAGTTTAATGCCAGTAAAGCAGAAACTTGATTCTGCCCACATCTCTATAATTTGAACTATTCTTCCCTGTCTCGGGAAATGGCCCAACTCTCCATCCACCAGTTGCTAAATGCAAACACTTAGGAATCATCATGTTTTCACTCCCACATCCAGTTCCTCAGCAAGTTTTATTTGCTCTTCCTAAAAATATGCCCCAAATAGGTCTACTTTTCCCAACCTCCACAGCTACTACCCTTGTCTAAGCAACTGCATATACTGCTAGAATCATAGCAATACCCTTCTAAGCAGCCTCCCTCAAATCCTTTTTCAACATAGCCCGATGGCTTTTATAAAAATAATCAGATCATATTTCCCCTTAAAGTCTTCCAATTGTTTTCCATCATACTTAGAATAAATTGCAACTCCTAGCCCAGCCTATAAGTCTCTGCATGACCTAGACCCAGACCACCTTTCGTGCCGTGTCCACTGCCAACCTCACTCCAGTCTCCACTGGCACTGGCTTTCTATCTGTTTTACAAACACACAAAGCTCCCTTCCCCCTCCACAGTTCCCCTCTCTCCAGTCTGAGGAACTTCATTCTTGCTGTTCCTCTCCTAGAATGATCTGATCTCAACTCTTCATCTCCAGGAAGGCTTTCCTGGGCCATACAGACCTAATTAGTCACCAGCTTACCCACACATCTTACTGGCCATCGTATCACTCTGTTCTGTTTTCTTTACAGCGCTCCTCATTATCTGAACACTTATTCATTTATCTGTGTACTCCCCATTCTCTACGAGAATATGTTCCCCCTTCCACCTATAATAATGGCCTCCGTGGGTGCAGGGATCATATCTGTCTTATTTATCCCTATTTTCTCTAGAAATGTGCGTGGAATGTAGTAAGTCCTCAGTAAATACTTATGGTTGACAAATATTTACTGTTGAAAATGTTTTCAAAGACGGGGACAAGAAAAAGTAACCATTTACTCTAAATGTGTCTTGTTCAAATGACTTGTGTGACCTCAGGCAATCAGTTACATCTCTTCTTTATTTGGTTCCTTACTCTGTAAAATGCAAATAATAATATTTCCTATATATTTGCTAATATAAAGAATTTAACTATGACAATACAAAGTACCTTTGTAGCATAAATGTATGGTAACTAAATATGTGGTAGGGACACCAACTATTAAATAATGGTTGTCCACAGCCCACATCCCCTCCAGCTTCTAAGGAACCCAAGTCTTGGCCTGATCATGTAAATCAGGGTAAGGAGTGAGGAGGAAATTGAAGAGGAAAGGCGGTTAATTGGATCTATATTTTATTATTATTATTATTTTTTGCGGTACGCGGGCCTCTCACTGCTGTGGCCTCTCCCGTTGCGGAGCACAGGCTCCGGACGCGCAGCCTCAGCGGCCATGGCTCACGGGCACAGCCGCTCCGCGGCATGTGGGATCTTCCCGGACCGGGGCACGAACCCGTGTCCCCTGCATCGGCAGACGGACTCTCAGCCACTGCGCCACCAGGGAAGCCCCAATGGGATTTATATTGAAGATGGAGAGGATTACTCATTGAAAAGGGGGAAAAAAGAAAAAGAAGGCCAAAGAGAGTGGAAAAAAAAAAAAAAGAGCTAGAAACATGCTCTGGCTAAATCGGAGGGTGGGTCTTGGAGAGATGAGAAGGAAAGAGCAGTAGGATCAGCTCTGGCACAAGTAGCTCTCATGGGAAGGCAGGGGTGCAGAGAGGAAAAGAGGATTTCACAAAGATTTGCTGTGGCTTGTGAGTCCTTTTGTTGGCACTTCCAGATGACAGTAAAGACTTAATTTGATTTCCAATTAATTTTTTGGCCACCAGTTTGTTTTCTTTACTGTAAACACACAGCCCCTTCCTGGGGCTGACCTTGGGGAGAGAACAAGCCGGCCTGGCTTTGTGAGGATTGTAGAGGGAAATGTAAGTTTCATCAGCTGGCCCCTGGTCATCTTCCATATGATACATCCCATAGACTTAGCTGGGAAATCATGTCTCAAACGCAGCAACTTGCATGTGGAAGAATGGGAAGATATAGAGACAAAGAACTCAAATAAATGAACCTCTTCCATGTGGAAGGCACCGGGCTAGGAGCACAGGGACGGTTATTAACTTGCCACAAGGTTATACAAGCCAGGATTTCACTGGGCTCAATCTGACTCCAGAAAAGCCTTAGGACACAGTGCCTTCCGGCCGCTGATAATGTTAAGAAACTGTAGTCTTGGCACTGGAAAACTGGGTGATGAATCTGGCTTTGGCTTTTACCAGCCATGCAACTTTAGGAACAACATAGAAACCATATCCTCATTTCTAAAATAAAATGTTGAGCCAGGTCAGTGCCTTTCAGACACTAGTGTGAGAGGCAGCGTCAGTCTGTAAGGAATTTTTCATTGGTCAGTGAGTGTCGAATTAAAAAAAAAAAAATAACGTTACATCTACATCATTATATATTTGTAACTGGAAGATTGCTAAGCGCCTTTTCTTGGAAATGAATGTTCTATTTTTTTATTATAAAGATAATTGTATTTTATGATAGCGTGGTGATATAGGTAGTATTTTTGAAGAAAACAATTGTCTTGGCTTAACAATATAAAAAGTTCCAACCCTTTTGTTGGTCCATCAACAGCTGTGAATTCATTGAATTAGATTATTTCTTTAAAAAATTTTTTTAAAATTTTATATTGGACTATAGTTGATTTACAATGTTGTGTTACTTTCAGGTATAGAGCAAAGTGATTCAGTTATACATATGCATATATCTATTCTTTTTCAAAGAATTAGATTATTTCTAAAGTGCCTTCTAGCTTTGAAAATCTTGACTAGGGAAGAGAGTTTCAAACTCAAATGCTTGAAGAGTTTATTCAGGTAGTTAAATATTGAGTTAAGCGAGGTGTAGGACAACAGGTACTAAGCTGTTTATAGCAATCCCACTGTAAGATTTACTAGTTACACTGCCTTTTAGAAAGCATTGCCCATCTCAAGAAAATAATAGCCAAATAAATGTGTCAGTGGCTAGTACGTGACTGCTGGCTGCCACTTTGCAACCCCTGCTTAGTTAATTTCTAACAGTTTTCTTGCAGGTCTAATAGTCTAAATTCCTGGTTTCAATACCCCACAAAAATATTTAAGCACATAATTATTTAAAAAATTTTATTCATTAGTTAACCTGGCAATAAAATTACATTATATTGTGGTCTATAAGTGCTTCATATCATTCTGGTGATTGTTTGACAACAAGAGCATGTCTTTATAAGCTATTATATGCAGGCTTTTTGCTTGGGTAAAGATGTGGATTCGGGGCCTATTGAGGGTGTTTGAAAAAACATAGGTTGAATTTCTGTATTGATGATATCACAGCATCTGATTGAACAGCAGAACTGCTAGGTCTCATTCTTTACATTTGTATTTTACAGTTTCTTCATGAATATGGTAATATCATACCCCCAAAATTAATGAAATAAGCAGTCGGGCTACTGTCTGCATTATGAAATCTCAAAAGCAAGAATTGAAGCTCCTCTAACAATTTTCTAATTTCAGGAAGAGCAATGCAAGCTTTTTACTATTTTCCAAAAGTTTTAGCTTTGTAGATTTTCAACTGTATGAACTATCGGAAAGTATCCTGTCCTGTAATGTAGCTTTAATCCATCTTCCTTTCTCAGGGGGGAGAATAAAAAGAATCCGCTACAAAATAAATGATATCATGGAGGTATGTAGAATGAGAAGATGCCATCAACCTACTTAAGTCTTTGTTTTGATATATGATTGTAGATTAAGGGAAGCTTCCAGACACGGTAAGCATCCAGCTCCTTTGGTGTTGGTTCCCACAAAAGTCCAATAAGGGAAAAAAAACGTGATGGGTTTGAACATGATTTGAGTAACACTGAGAGACAAGAATAGGAAGCTTTGAGAGATAAGTGACCCTGAGTCTCTTGTTTAACGGCGAGGTCCTCCTAGGATAGGGGGTCTCTGGAAGTCCCCAGGGGGCTAGTGGCAGAGCAAATATGAGAGCACTCATCTCTCTTGTTAGTGTTCTCTTTACCACACCAGATTCATCACTAGACAATAGCTGTCCTTAACCATTTTGGCGGGTTTCAGCCCCTTCTAGTCTTTAGTCTCTGCTGTGATTATCCTTGAAGTTTTATCCTTGGTCCTATGCCCTTTGATCCATCTTTTAGATTTGAGCCTCTAGGAGAAGCCCTCTCTAGCTGTGCTGACTCCCCATCCTTGCCTTTGTATTGCTACAGTTTGCAGAGCTACCCATTGATTTATGTGTATTTGGGTATTCTCAGTTCTGAACCAGCTTTCCTTTTGTAGTCTCGAGGCATGGCAATCTTTCCTGATTTTTCTCTGAGTGTCCAGAAGCAAAACGTATTGACACTTAAGGCCACATTTCCCAAAGTGGGGTCCACAGAAAAATGAAGTTCCATGGGGTAATTCCATGAGCTTCTGTTGTTGTGGGGAGTGAGTAAGAAGTATTCCCTGATTGAATACATCTAAGGGACACTGGATTCAAATATTTTCAGACACTTTTTCCTGAATGATTTCCCAAGACATGAATTTCCAAGGAGGTGATATAGTAGGGCTGCCGGTATCTATTAATATTTTACTTTGGAAACTTTTTTTTTTTTTAAATTCCAGGAATTTATTTACGAAAATTCTAGTTTTATGACAATGGTAGCCAAATACTAGGGCATAGGGTATAACCTGGGGAGCTTAGCAAACATTCAGATTTGTAGGCCTCACCTTCTCAGTAAGTGATTCAATAGTTCTTCCAGGGAACTCAGGAATCTGCATTTTATGACTCATCCCAGAGCAGTGCTTCTCAAACTTTAACTTGAATGGGAATTACCTGGGATTTTGTTAAAATATAGATTCTGATTCCGTAGACCTGTGTTGGGGCTTTAGATCCTGCATTTCTAATAGTTTCCAGGTGAAGCTATTGTTTATTGGTCAGAAGTCCACAACTAGAATAGCAAGGCTGCAATGATTCTGACCATCCAGTGTTCTCCACTTCTGTTATTATCACAAATGTCACTGTCTTCTAAGATTTCTGTCACTTTCAGTTCATGAAGTGTTGCCTTATTGGTCATTATTAATTTCAGGATTGTAGTTTCCTTCATTGCTTATTCTACCATCTGAGAGGTAGAACAGTTAGCAAACACATCAGGATTTATCACATGCTCTTGTTCTAACCTAATGTGACGTGCAGATAGCTGCAGTCTTCATAACTCACTATTCTGTCACTAATCTGTGTCAGGATTTTGGTCTGACTCGGGTATTGCCATCCAGTCCTCCAGTCCTACTGATGCTGGGAGGAAAAAATTTTCCTCTACCCTTCTAGGTTCTTCTGGCTGGTCTAAGAATTAAAATGACATGAGAGAGATTAACGGGAGAAAATCAAACAAAGTGTAATAACATATATAAATGGGAGAGACCCAGGGAAAGTGAATAACTCTCCAAAACTGCTGAAACCCTCACTTTAAGTAACATCTTCAGCTAAAGATAAAAGAGGTTGTTGGGGGTAGTGGTTTGGGACTTCAAGGGGGAGGAAGGCAATTCATGTGGAGATGGAAAAGCAAATGTTTGGTAAACAAATACTTGCTGGGCCATGCAGAGACAATGGGACACAGAGTGGGCTCTGATTTCTAGACCCTGCCAAATGTCCCCCACCACACCTAGCCCTTGTTCTTTACAAGTATCTCTGGTGATAGCTCTATTTTGGGGACAGGATCTCTGTCTAAATTCTTTTAGGCAGTTAGGGGGATAGTCAAAGTTTCTTCATGAGTCCTTTGGGCCTTGATCGTTTTCAGTTCGAAATAATCCTCATGTCAGAGAGACATTTTGGGGTGGCGTATTTACTACTACCTTTTTTGCTATTGTTGTCATATATTTGCCTTCTAGATATGTGATTAACTCCATAATCATTATTAATGTTTGTGTTTGTAACATTAAGTTGCTTTTTAAAGAAATTAAGAAGTTCAGAAAAGAGGAAAATAATCTTTTATATGTGTTCTCATATTCACTATTTCTGGCCTTCTTTCTTCCTTTGTGTATATTCATATTTCCATGGTATTGTTTCCTTTTACCCTGAAGAACTTTCTCTGCATTTCTTGTAGTGTGGATGTGCTGCTGCAAAATTCTCTTGGCTTTTGTTTATCTGAAAATGTCTTTATTTAACCTTCATTTCTTCCCTTTGTTTCTTTTTCTTTCGAAATAATTATAGATTTACAGGATGTTCCAAAAAATATATACAAGGCAGTCCCATGTATCCTCCCCCAAAATCTACCTTCATTTTTTAATGTTATGTATGTGAATACATCCAGAACTTGAAGTCATGTGTGTTAGTCCACTTGGTGTCCTAGAAGTGACTGATGCTCTGTTGATTCTTCTTTAAGCCTTTTTCTTTTTCTGACTCAGTTTGAATAATTTCTATTGACCCATCTTCAAGGTCGTGGATGTTTTCTTCTGCAGTGTCTGATCTGCTGTAAAGTCTGTCCAATGGCTTTTTAAAAAATTTCAGATATTGCATTTTTCAATTCTAGCATTTTCCTTTGGTGTTTAAAAAAGTAGTTTTATTGTTCTCCTGCAATAATGCTTATCTTTCTCCATTATATCCATATTTTTCTGCAAATTCCTGGTATATTTTATGTTGTTTTAAAGTCTTCTTCTGGGGACTTCCGTGGTGGCACAGTGGTTAAGAATCCACCTGCCAATGCAGGGGACACGGGTTCGAGCACTGGTCTGGGAAGATCCCGCATGCCACAGAGCAACGAAGCCTGTGTGCCACAACTACTGAGCCCATGTGCCACAACTACTGAAGCCCGTGTACCTAGAGCCTGTGCTCCACAACAAGAGAAGCCACCACAGTGAGAAGCCTGTGCACTGCAATGAAGAGTAGCCCCCGCTCGCCACAACTAGAGCAAGGCTGCATGCAGCAACGAAGACCCAATGCAGCCAAAAATAAATAAATAAATTTATTAAAAGAAAATCTATAAAGTCTTCTGCAAATTACCATATCTGTTTTTATTGAATGTTTTTCCTTTTAATATAGTTCACATTTTCTTATTGATTCTCAAGTCTTATAAGTTTGTATTGTACTCTGAACATTGTATATAATAAGCAGTGGGAACTGAGGAAAAGGATTTTTGTTCATTTTACTCATTTCCCAGAACATTGAAACCTTTCCTCCACCTGGTCCTTAGACTGAGGCCAATTCACTCATATTTCTCCCAGAGCGGAGTTGAGCAGGAGCCAGGCTGCAACTTTTAATTCGATTGGGATCACCTGTGATTAGCCCAACCCCCAGACTCCTGTGCCACCACTGTGGTTTACATCTTGTCAGTATTTAAGCAGGGAGGGAGTTGGGCAGCAGTTTCAGATATTTTTAGTTGACCTTTGGATTCATCTCCAGTGCGGCAAGTGCAAGACTGTGATTTCTCTGATTTCAAGCCCTTCTTCATTACATTTCTTTGCATAATTCAGAGTAGGCTTAGGTAGGGATGGGAAGAGAAGAATTGTCAGGCAGTTTGCATTTGAGTCTTTTTGAGATTCGAATCCTTTCTGCCAGCCCAGACTGTCAGAATGTCCCTGCGAAGTCTCCTCATCTATGGTGAAACTATGACAACTTCTCCATCTATCGTCCACAGATCAGGCATCTGCCCCCAGAGGTGGAAGCGTCTACCATTCTCTTCTCACCCTTGTAGTGCTCGTTTCCCTCTGGAGCTCAACTAATCCAGGCTTCCTTGCTTCCTCTGTTCTTTGCTAGCCCCATTGACAAGTGTAATTTTAAAATTTTCAGGTGTGTTGTTGTTATTTTTACAATGAGAACAGAGGTCTTTTGCTTCCTTCTTTATCCTAACCATCTTAAGTAATCACAAAGCAAGCGAATACTCCCCCCACTTTTTATTTGAAACAGGTAAACCTAGAGTACATTTAATTGCTATGTAAATAATTCTTACTAGCAAACTTTTTGAATAAACTCCATGACTATGCACTGGATAATGGTTACCATTCAATTTTCCTTGATTTCTAGGTAACAGCTGAAGTCCATCTTGAGGCATATGAAGTCCTTGCTGGCTACATTGGGTGTCCAGGGCCATTGTTGATTCTGTGTGGGGTGGCTGGGTACTTTAGCTGGGATAATTTGTTACTACTTTCTTAAGAGCTTTCCGAGGAAAGAATTCCCTTGAGTATTTTCCCCTTTACCATTCTTCCTTTGCTTTTTCTATGTAACTAAAGCAAAAAGAGAAATTACCTAAGATAGAATCTCACCCCAAAGCCACTTCCCATGACTATCAGAAGCCTTTAATTTCTTCTTGACTTTTGGGGAAAAAGGTAAATATCTCTCGTCCTGTAAGTTTCCCAGCTGGAAATGACTACCATTAATGTCATTAAAATTCATTGATAATTGCTCTGTTGGCAGATCTTTAGTAATAATTCTTCTAGCCTCAAATTCAAAACTTCCATGGGTGTTTTCTGAAAGAATTTGTAACTCTTTTAAAAAGTATACACTGAATGAAATTTAAATCTATGTTTAAAAAATTAATTTAAAATGGCTTTATGACATCGCTGTTTGAATTATAGTCATCATTGTTATCTTACATTTAAATTGACTGTTTATGTTAATATCATTCAATTTCTGCATACTACGAAAAGCAATTTAAAATGGAAATCACACCCAAGGATATATATTAATGATAGTTGTTGCAAACAGCAAACCCCACTGCTCTCTATGACCATGAGAAGATGATTTAGGGCTCTTCTTCCTTTCCCTTCTATCTTGAGTCCTCTTCTGGTTGTTGAGCAATGCTTACAATCATGGCCCCATATATTTTTCCACAGTCTATGTCTCACTGTGGCCAAGGAAGAGGCAAAAAAAAAGGAGGACCATGACAGAGGGGAACGAAGGTTTTGTGGCTGCCTAGTACCTGGAGTCATGGGATAACTGGCAAGATTCTCTTTTGTTTTCTCCTCCATACTATCTCCATCCAAATCTTTCTTTTTGCATGTGTGTTTATACTCATTGCCTTCTAAGAAATGGTCATACATTACACAGACTAATGAGACCATGGACGTCAGCCCATTTCTTCTTTTAGCTTTTGTCTCTTGGACCTTCACTTCAGCCTCTGTCTTTGTTACAACCAAACCATCCTTCTTCTGACAATTACAGAGAGGATTAAAAAGAATTTGTTAGTTTCCAAGTAGACTATCAAATGTATGATCAACTCTGAGTGTTTGGTATATACCAGGCGGGGGTGTTAGCTGAATACAAGGTTATACGGATTATCACACAAATCAAGAAATTTATCTCTAAAACAATTGATTATATATACTTTGATTATATGTACTTTATATGGGTTTTTTTGTTGACAGGTCATTCTTTTTGTCTGTTAAGAGTTTGTCATATATTCAGGCAAGATCCTGGTAGGGCAGGAATAACTAATAATTATTCTCTGTTAGCACTAGTGGGTATGACCCCTGTATCTCTTAGGAATTGCATTAAACAATTAGTAAAAAAGTAAAACTATTAAAAAAAAACAACAACAGCAGAAATAGCACTGGCTTACATAAAACATAAATTTACTTCTCTCACACCTGAAAGAAGTCTGGAAATTAGGCAGCTCAGCCCGGGTATGGAAGGTTCATGGTTATTAGACACTAGACTTCTTTTAGCTTTCAGTTTTGCTATTCTCAGACATGATTTCCAACCACAAGTTAACCTCATAGTCCAAGAGGGCTGGTGAGGTCCCAGCCATCGTGTGTTGGAAATAAGAAAGGGAAAGAACAAAAGGGATGTTCATGCCAGCTGAGTCAACTCCCATTAAGCTGGAATTCCACAGAACACTTCCAGTTACATCCTATTGGCCAGAATGGCGGTAATTCCCACAACTAGCTGCAAAGGAGGTTGGGAAATGTAGTGTTTTGTATTTGGTCATAATGCTGTCTTCTGTCACTAAGGGAGAATAGAATGGATAGTGGGGAAAAACTAGCAATCTCTGCCCCATCCACCCAAGCCTAAAAATTGAAGATGGCCTTTTGGATCATTCTGAACATCAGTTGAAATTACACATTTGAAACCTATGAAAATGTACAACATCTGTGTATCTCTACCTTATACTTTAAACTGTCTAAAGAGAGAAGGAACTATCAGGGAATACCTGGAGAAGGGTCAACAGGAAGTGGGAAATGTAAGAAGCATATTTTTTGAGAAATTATAATTTTCATCTGTTATCAAGTATGTGAAAAGCTCTAGCCCCAAAGTGGAATTAGACTTATTCCATGAAAATAAAAAGTAGCTTTTATTTGAATTGGACCTGTCCAACAATGAAAAAGTTTGTCTTGGGATATACAAAACTTCCCACAACTAGAAAAGTTCAAGATGGAGCTGAGCAACCAGAAATTTTTTCAAAGAAATAACTGGAGAGGTTTTCAAAGGTTATGATCATAATTCCAATGTTTGAAATGTCAGGAATATGGAATAATATATTTACTTAATAATAAAGGACTTGGCTGAATACGTTATGGTGTTATGGTAGATCCACACGCTATACAGGCTTTAAAGTGACTACATAAATACTTATTGGAAGAGAAAGAGGTTCATGCTATGTAGTAGATTACACAAATGAATTACAGAACAAACCTTATAGTATGGTTTTATATGTGTCTATAAATAGATAGCTATGCACCCAAGGTTAATCCAGGTGGTGAGATCGTGGGAACGTATTTTTCTTCTTTAAGAACATATTGTATGAAAAACAGTTATTTGGATATTTGGCAATGTGTATGGATAGTAATATCTAATGTATGTAAGAAGAAAAAGCGAAATAATTATTTGTCAGGGACAAGGAAGAAGAGATTGTGTAGAAGTTTAGGCTGGCTGTCCTTTACAGGTTTCTTCCAAATCTAAGATTAGATGACACAAAATCCATGTTTATGACTCAAGTGCATTGGGGATTGCCAGAATGAATAATTCACTTACCCACAGGTAATCAAATAGACATCCTCTGGGTACTGCTGGTAAAGCTCAGATGGGCTGATCTTTGAGCCCATTACAGCCCACGATCTTGGTGGCATGCTTTTACACATTCTTTATTTTCACCCTAAATTCTTCAACACAGTGACCTCTTCAACAACTGACAGCTGTCGTTTTCTAAGAAAACAATCTACGTAAACCTGTTTTATTTGCACATCGTTTCCTTTCTTCCTTCAAAAGCTACAACCCAACACCTAAAAACATACTGGCTAGAAACTGACATCTTAGAATAGCTCTCTTAGCACAGCTGAAGGGAGCCTTGGCAAGAGAGATGGCTGTCTAAAACCCGGTTACATTGAGAGGGGGCAAAACAACAATAACAAACAAACCACAAACCTGAAAAACTTCTGAAGGATGGACCAAAATGGTGATTTGGGGAAATTTAATATTCTCTTTAGAAACCTTAGTAGTTTGGGATGATAAAGAATGTACTACTTACTTCCTTCTTAGAACTCTGAACCAGTAAATGCGCCCATCCTTATGCACCCCGAGGTTCTTTCCCCAGGGATGCTGATGTGTTTCTGCATATCAATTCACCCATACTCTCTGACCTACTTCTGTTCTTGAAACGCGAGCAAAATGACTAGCTGGGTTTATGCATATATACATACATACATACATAATTAACGAAAAAGATTTGTGCTAATTCCATTTCAGTATCTCACCCACAATCTTGGGTAATAAATCAGATTCTTTTTCTTTTTTTTTACATCTTTATTAGAGTATAATTGCTTTACAGTGGTGTGTTAGTTTCTGCTTTATAACAAAGTGAATCAGTTATACATATACATATGTTCTCATATCTCTGCCTCAATGAACATTTTGGTACATGACTCTTTCTGAATTCTGGTTTCCTCAGGGTATATACCTAGTAGTGGGATTGCTGGGTCATATGGTAGTTCTATTTGTAGTTTTTTAAGGAACCTCCATACTGTTCTCCATAGTGGCTGAACCAATTCACATTCCCACCAGCAGTGCAAGAGTGTTCCCTTTTCTCCACACCCTCTCCAGCATTTATTGTTTCTAGATTTTTTGATGATGGCCATTCTGACTGGTGTGAGATGATATCTCATTGTAGTTTTGATTTGCATTTCTCTAATGATTAATGATGTTGAGCATTCTTTCATGTGTTTGTTGGCAGTCTGTATATCTTCTTTGGAGAAATGTCTATTTAGGTCTTCTGCCCATTTTTGGATTGGGTTGTTTATTTTTTTGTTATTGAGCTGCATGAGCTGCCTGTAAATTTTAGAGATTAATCCTTTGTCAGTTGATTCATTTGCAAATATTTTCTCCCATTCTGAGGGTTGTCTTTTGGTCTTGTTTATGGTTTCCTTTGCTGTGCAAAAGCTTTGAAGTTTCATTAGGTCCCATTTGTTTATTTTTGTTTTTATCTCCATTACTCTAGGAGATGGGTCCTCCATACTGTTCTCCATAGTGGCTGTACCAATTCACATTCCCACCAGCATTGCAAGAGTGTTTCCTTTTCTCCACACCCTCTCCAGCATTTATTGTTTCTAGATTTTTTGATGATGCCCATTCTGACTGGTGTGAGATGAACCAGCTTTTAGTTTTATTGATCTTTTATTGATCCAGCACCACTTACTGAAGAGGCTGTCCTTTCTCCACTGTACATTCCTGCCTCCTTTATCAAAGACAAGGGGACCATATGGGCATGGGTTTATCTCTGGGCTTTCTATCCTGTTCCATTGATCTATATTTCTGTTTTTGTGCCAGTACCATACTGTCTTGATTACTGTAGCTTTGTAGTATAATCTGAAGTCAGGGAGCCAGATTCCTCCAGCTCTGTTTTTCATTCTCAAGATTGCTTTGGCTATTCGGGGTCTTTTGTGTTTCCATACAAATTGTGAACTTTTTTGTTCTAGTTCTGTGAAAAATGCCAGTGGTAGTTTGATAGGGATTGCATGGAATCTGTAGATTGCTTTGGGTAGTAGAGTCATTTTCACAATGTTGATTCTTCCAATCCAAGAACATGGTATATCTCTCCATCTATTTGTATCATCTTTAATTTCTTTCATCAGTGTCTTATAATTTTCTGCATACAGGTCTTTTGTCTCCTTAGGTAGGTTTATTCCTAGATACTTTATTCTTTTTGTTGCAATGGTAAATGGGAGTGTTTTCTTGATTTCACTTTCAGATTTTTCATCATTAGTGTATAGGAATGCCAGAGAGTTCTGCCAGAGATTAATTTTGTATCCTGCTATTTTACCAAATTCATTGATTAGCTCTAGTAATTTTCTGGTAGCATCTTTAGGATTCTCTATGTATAGTATCATGTCATCTGCAAACAGTGACAGCTTTACTTCTTCTTTTCCGATTTGGATTCCTTTTATTTCCTTTTCTTCTCTGATTGCTGTGGCTAAAACTTCCAAAACTATGTTGAATAAGAGTGGTGAGAGTGGGCAACCTTGTCTTGTTCCTGACCTTAGTGGAAATGCTTTCAGTTTTTCGCCATTGAGGATGATGTTGGCTGTGGGCTTGTCATATACGGCCTTTATTATATTGAGGAAAGTTCCCTCTACACCTACTTTCTGCAGGGTTTTTATCATAAATGGGTGTTGAATTTTGTCAAAAGCTTTCTCTGCATCTATTGAGATGATCATATGGTTTTTCTCCTTCAATTTGTTAATATGGTTAATCACATTGATAGATTTGCGTATATTGAAGAATCCTTGCATTCCTGGAATAAACCCCACTTGATCATGGTGTATGATCCTTTTAATGTGCTGTTGGATTCTGTTTGCTAGTATTTGGTTGAGGATTTTTGCATCTATGTTCATCAGTGATATTGGCCTGTAGTTTTCTTTCTTTGTGACATCCTTGTCTGGTTTTGGTATCAAGGTGATGGTGGCCTTGTAGAATGAGTTTGGGAGTGTTCCTTCCTCTGCTATACTTTGGAAGAGTGTGAGAAGGATAGGTGTTAGCTCTTCTCTAAATGTTTGATAGAATTCGCCTGTGAAGCCATCTGGTCCTGGGCTTTTGTTTGTTGGAAGATTTTTAATCACAGTTTCAATTTCAGTGTTTGTGATTGGTCTGTTCATATTTTCTATTTCTTCCTGATTCAGTCTTGGCAGTTTGTGCATTTCTAAGAATTTGTCCATTTCTTCCAGATTGTCCATTTTATTGGCATAGAGTTGCTTGTAGTAATCCCTCATGATTTTTTTTATTTCTGCAGTGTCAGTTGTTACTTCTCCTTTTTCATTTCTGATTCTATTGATTTGAGTCTTCTCCCTTTTTTTCTTGATGAGTCTGGCTAATGGTTTATCTATTTTGTTTATCTTCTCAAAGAACCAGCTTTTAGTTTTATTGATCTTTGCTATTGTTTCCTTCATTTCTTTTTCATTTATTTCTGATCTGATTTTTATGATTTCTTTCCTTCTGCTAACTCTGGGGTTTTTTTGTTCTTCTTTCTCTAATTGCTTGAGGTGCAAGGTTAGGTTGTTTATTCGAGATGTTTCCTGCTTCTTAAGGTGGGCTTGTATTGCTATAAACTTCCCTCTTAGAACTGCTTTTGCTGCATCCCATAGGTTTTGGGTCGTTGTATCTCCATTGTCATTTGTTTCTAGGTATTTTTTAATTTCCTCTTTGATTTCTTCAGTGATCACTTCGTTATTAAGTAGTGTATTGTTTAGCCTCCATGTGTTTGTATTTTTTACAGATCTTTTCCTATAATTGATATCTAGTCTCATGGCGTTGTGGTCGGAAAAGATACTTGATACAATTTCAATTTTCTTAAATTTACCAAGGCTTGATTTGTGACCCAAGATATGATCTATCCTGGAGAATGTTCCATGAGCACTTGAGAAAAATGTGTATTCTGTTGTTTTTGGATGGAGTGTCCTATAAATATCAATTAAGTCCATCCTGTTTAATGTATCATTTAAAGCTTGTGTTTCCTTATTTATTTTCATTTTGGATGATCTGTCCATTGGTGAAAGTGGGGTGTTGAAGTCCCCTACTATGAATGTGTTACTGTCGATTTCCCCTTTTATGGCTGCTAGTTTTTGCCTTATGTATTGAGGTGCTCCTATGTTGGGTGCATAAATATTTACAATTGTTATATCTTCTTCTTGGATCGATCCCTTAATCATTATGTAGTGTCCTTCTTTGTCTCTTCTGATAGTCCTTATTTTAAAGTCTATTTTGTCTGATATGAGAATTGCTACTCCAGCTTTCTTTTGGTTTCCATTTGCATGGAATATCTTTTTCCATCCCCTTACTTTCAGTCTGTATGTGTCTCTAGGTCTGAAGTGGGTCTCTTGTAGACAGCATATATATGGGTCTTGTTTTTGTATCCATTCAGCCAATCTGTGTCTTTTGGTGGGAGCATTTAGTCCATTTACATTTAAGGTAATTATCGATATGTATGTTCCTATTCCCATTTTCTAAATTGTTTTGGGTTCGTTATTATAGGACTTTTCCTTCTCTTGTGTTTTTGTCTAGAGAAGTTCCTTTAGCATTTGTTGTAAAGCTGGTTTGGTGGTGCTGAACTCTCTCAGCTTTTGCTTGTCTGTAAAGGTTTTAATTTCTCCATCAAATCTGAATGAGATCCTTGCTGGGTAGAGTAATCTTGGTTGCAGGTTTTTCTCCTTCATCACTTTCAGTATGTCCTGCCACTCCCTTCTGGCTTGTAGAGTTTCTGCTGAGAGATCAGCTGTTAACCTTATGGGGATTCCCTTGTGTGTTATTTGTTGTTTTTCCCTTGCTGCTTTTAATATGCTTTCTTTGTATTTAGTTTTTGACAGTTTGATTAATATGTGTCTTGGCGTATTTCTCCTTGAATTTATCCTGTATGGGACTCTCTGTGCTTCCTGGACTTGATTAACGATTTCCTTTCCCATATTAGGGAAGTTTTCAACTATAATCTCTTCAAATATAGATTTTCGCTGTTTGATATTATGTGGAGCTGGGAGGTCTCTTGTTGACCAGTGTCCTGAAGTTGGCTCTCCCACCTCAGAGGCACAGCACTGACTCCTGGCTGCAGCACCAAGAGCCTTTCATCCACACGGCTCAGAATAAAAGGGAGAAAAAGTAGAAAGAAAGAATTAGTAGAAGTAGAAAGAAAGAAAGAAGGAAAGAAAGAAAGAAAGGAGGGAGGGAGGGAGGGAGGGAGGTAGGGAGGAAGGAAGGAGGGAAGCAAGGAAAAAAAGAAAAAGAAATAAGATAAAGTAAAATAAAATAAAGTAAGATAAAATATAATAAAGTTATTAAAATAAAAAATAATTGTTAAGAAAAAAAGGACGGATAGAACCCTAGGACAAATGGTGGAAGCAAAGCTATACAGACAAAATCTCACACAGAAGCATACACATACACACTCACAAAAAGAGGAAAAGGGGAAAAAATCATAAATCTTGCTCTTAAAGTCCACCTCCTCAATTTGGGATGATTGGCTGTCTATTCATGTATTCCACAGATGCAGAGTACAGCACGTTGATTGTGGAGCTTTAATCCGCTGCTTCTGAGGCAGCTGGGAGAGATTTCCCTTTCTCTTCTTTGTTCTCACGGCTCCCAGGGGCTCAGCTTTGGATTTGGCCCCGCCTCTGCGTGCGTGTAGGGCATCTCTTCGGGGGCTCTGGCGCACTCAGGCCGGGGTGGGGAGGGAGGGGCACGGAGTGCGGGGCGGGCCTGCGGCGGCAGAGGCCGCATGACGTTGCACCAGCCTGAGGCGCACCGTGCGTTCTCCCGGGGTAGTTGTTCCTGGGTCCTGGGACCCTGGCAGTGGCGGGCTGCACAGGCTCCTCGGAAGGGGGGTGTGGATAGTGGACTGTGCTCGCACACAGGCTTCTTGGTGGCGGCAGCGGCAGCCTTAGCGTTTCATGCACGTCTCTGGGGTCCGCGCTTTTAGCCGCGGCTTGCTCCTGTCTCTGGAGCTCCTTTTAGCAGCGCTCTTAATCCCCACTCTCAGGTACGTGGGGAGTTTCTTGACTTTTGGGAGGTCTGAGGTCTTCTGCCAGCTCTCAGTAGGTGTTCTGTAGGAGTTGTTCCACGTGTTGATGTATTTCTGGTGTATCCGTGGGGAGGAAGGTGATCTCCGCGTCTTACTCTTCCGCCATCTTCCCCTCGTAATAAATCAGATTCTTGATGGCAAATAATATTGTGCTTTGAATCAACACACACGCATATACAAAACAGCTAAAATTGGTAAACATCTAAGAAAATATAGGAAAAGCCTAATGAGAATATTTTACCAAGAGTTATTTTAAATGTAAGCTTACTAGAGTAAGTTGCTCTGAAGTCAAAACATGGACATAATATAGGACTATTTTGAGATGCAAACAGTTGTATTATTGAGGAATTTTAATGAATAGTGAGCCCATTTGTTATTTATTTTCTTCCAAACGTTAATAACTCCAATTATAATTGCTGATTTTCTATATGGAAAACTGGCATTTCATATCAAATTGTGATATCATCTACTTGTATGCTGGTTTTTCTATGAATATATAAATTTAGTAATTACCTCTAGAAATGTGAGTTAATTTTTTGTGTGTGGATAAATCAGGAAGGAGAATGACAAATCTGTTAAAATGGTAGAATTTTTTTTTTTAAGCATGGATCATTCTTTTTTTTTTTAAATTTTATTTATTTATTTATTTATGGCTGTGTTGGGTCTTCATTTCTGTGCGAGGGCTTTCTCTAGTTGTGGCAAGTGGGGGCCACTCTTCATCGCGGTGCGCGGGCCTCTCACTATCGCGGCCCCTTTTGTTGCGGAGCACAGGCTCCAGACACGCAGGCTCAGTAGTTGTGGCTCACGGGCCTAGCTGCTCTGTGGCATGTGGGATCTTCTGAGACCAGGGCTCGACCCCGTGTTCCCTGCATTGGCAGGCAGATTCTCAACCACTGTGCCACCAGGGAAGCCCCAAATAGTAGAATCTTAAACATCCTTTTCATTGTTCTTTTTAAGGATTTATCTAAAATGATGTCATGGAGTGGCAGAGAAAAATCTAGGATACAAGAGTTTTCTATTAAAGCCACCAAGATGTTCGTCAAAACTAGGTCAACATGCAGGCATCGGACAGGGACAGTGCAGAGAGCTTTCTCAAAAGACCAAAAGGTTAGGAAGACTTTATAGGTCCCAAATAATCAATGTTTAAAGGAAAACAAGTGTACAGAGGTTATATTAATTCAAACTAGCAAAGGATTTCTTATTAAAAGGAAGTTTTAGCTTATTTTAATTCCAGGGAAAAGAAATTCTCACTTGATATGTTTACTATTATAATGTATTCTGTTGGATAGTATTGGCAGAAACTCCCCATTAATATTTATCTTTAGAACTTTGCTCCATTTCATGGCTCAGTAGAGAATTAATGTTTAGCAAATGTGTGATTAGCCTTTTTATTTTTGTCTTATGGCTCAAATTCACCAAAGTCCTTCATATGCAGAATTTATTTTTGTTATGAGTTTTATAATGAGTACATATTTTACTCTACATTGTAGTAAAATATTTTATTATGGGCTGCAAACTTTCTTTCAAAGTTAAGTCACGTCAAAATGGAATGTTTTAGTAGCTAAGGGAAAAAGTTGAATCATTGGCTGGAAGAAACTTGATCTGCTGTTTATGACTCTGATGTCCTAAAATACATGAGACTGGCCAATACTGAAATAATTATCCCAAATCATGGTAACATCTTTAAAAAGGCTTAAAAGAAGCTAGACCCTATTTTGAGCAGCATCAAAATTTTCTATAATAGGTAGACTATGTGTTTCATCGAACCACAGTTTTAAAGAGGTCTTTAAATCCAACTGGACATTGACACCTGTGCTATGAAGGATAGTTTTAGTGTGGTGAGGGATCACCTACGGTAAGTAAGTTCTGTCTGTTAACAGAGAGACTACTAAACGGACAAAAACCATGCAGTCATGAATTCAGGAAGCAATTCCAAGGTCAAAATTTCCCTTTTGTCAGAGGAACATATCCTCTTTGTAAACGGTTCACAAATAACCCAGATGAAGCCTGTTTACAATCCAGGTGATGATGCCAACTTTACCTCCCAGAAGCATCTTAACCAACAGGTGGGAGCACATCTGTGTTCCACAACCTCCTCAGGTAGAGTTAGAGCCCCACCCAAAGAGCTGGCTAGAACAGGAGTCCAGCTGGAGCTAATCAGTCAGAAAATGCCCACCATGTTTTTTTTTATTAGGAAATGAAAGATAATTACTTGTGTACTTAAAATCAAATATGGCCCAAGTGAAATTTGGAATGCTTCAGAAAACACGGTTTTTGGATCCAGTTCTCTGTGTCTAGAAACTGATCAAAACATTGGCTCTGGCTTTGGTCTTCAGAGTTTTTTTTCTTAAAACAAGTCAATTAAGTGGTTTCCTGAGATGTATATTAACATAAGGTGAATATTGATTGTGCCTCTGCAGACCCCTGCACAATATTTACCATCTCTGTGTTTTCAGTAGCAATCAAGTTCAAGCTCTAGAATGCGTATTGAACACGATGGAGGCAAACTTTTGACTCTCAGAGTGTGTTTGTGCTCAGGACAGATAGAATTTTCCTTAAGTGGTCTCCTGAATCCTAACCCACATGTTGCTTCAGCAAGGGTTTCGTCTGTTTTCTGGTGGTTTTTGTTTGCTTAAAATCTTTCAAATTGCAACTGGATTTTTATCTTTTTTTTTTTTTCGGTACGCGGGCCTCTCACTGTTGTGGCCTCTCCCGTTGCAGAGTACAGGCTCTGGACGCGCAGGCTCAGCGGCCATGGCTCACGCGCCCAGCCGCTCCGCAGCACGTGGGATCTTCCCGGACCGGGGCACGAACCCGTGTCCCCTGCATCGGCAGGCGGACTCTCAACCACTGCGCCACCAGGGAAGCCCTATCTTCTCTTTTTTGTTTTAGAACTCCTGTCCTTAATTTTATCCTACACATTGGCTTTGATTTTATGGGATTTCTTGGAGCTTCAGAGTCGCACAAAATGGTTATTGGCAAGGTTGTTCATTATTGACAGAGGTGGCTTCTCCACCTTAACACGCCACAAGAAGTCCAAACTTCTAATAGTTCACAGATGCTCTTCATAATTTTATCATAGGAACTTTCTTCCTATGAAGAAAAAGCATAGTGAATACTTTCCATGGTATATAAAATGTTCCAATAATTATTTTCATCGTCCTACTTCTGTGGGTATCTCCGTGGTTCCACACAAGTGGGCTTGGTCTGGTAAAAATAATCACAGCCTCTAATTAACATCTTCTTTGTTGACCATTGTCTTCATAGCCAATAAATAACTGGTACAGATAACTGCCTCACCTAGCCCTCAGGGCAGTCTTTAGGGGCCACGTTTTCAGGCTTCAATATTGCTCAAATATTGATTCCCTACTTGACATGCTGATGTGAATCCACAAGGCTTCTTGAAGGTAATGATGCTGGTTTTTTAATCCTGAAAATTCATGGGGCTGCACGTAAGTGAGATATCAACTTTTGAACCTATATTCATGTATGGATTTTTAGCTCAGCTTGCCCTTAAAGTTGAATATCACTAGATAACTCGGAGTATTGACTGCATCTAAATCACAAGTTTTCAAGAAGTATAAGCTCATTTCTCTTCATTGACTGTGAATCAATGTGGGGACCATGAGTATGTAGGACCCCGAATAACAATAACAATAACAACAGCTACTAACACTTATCAAGGACTCATTATAGATTAACTCTTAATGCTCAAACAACTATTATTTTAGAAATGAGAAAATATTACTCATGGACGTAAAGAAACTTGTTCAAGTCTGAAGAACTAGTCAGGGGCGGACCTGGCATTTAAACCCGGCAGTTGGATCCCAGACCACGGAGCTTTCAACACTGTCTTCTTAACAGCTAAGTCTTTCTGTGAAATGGGTTCTATCTGGTCTGGAGGCCCTCAAAGAGCAACTCATCCACTTGAACGAAAGGAGCATTTATTTTGTGTCCTTCCTGCCAATAGAGGAGTCTAAGCTGAACCTCATTACAGGGAGTGGGGTCAGCAGGACCTTTCTCTTCGGGTCAGAAGGAAGGATGAGGTTTGTTGAATTCCACTTTCAAAAACAAAAGCAGAACAGGTTATCAATAGGGTTTCCAGCTGCCATCTTTGTTTGGCCAAGATATTAGGAATTAGAGCATGAGGCTATATTTTCTGAACTTTCTGAGATTTATGAAATTCTACAATTTTCCATGTTTCTTGTGTTTGGCAATTTCTGTTTTCCCATGGTTTTTGGTAGTAAAATCCTTAAAATTAAATGTTTATTGTTATTTGGAGGCATCAGGAAACTAGGGCTCTGGGAGGCAGAAAGAATAATCCCAGAGGATGGTGTGAGTGATGAACAGCTTTAAAGAAGAAAGAGAATATATATGAAAAGATTAAAAAAATAGTATTGATTGAAAAAAAAGCAAGATGCAAAATGATACACACAGGGCTTCCCTGGTGGTGCAATGGTTAAGAATCCGCCTGCCAATGCAGGGGACACAGGTTTGAGCCCTGGTCCGTGAAGATCCCACATGCCGTAGAGCAACTAAGCTTGTGCGACACAATTACTGAGCCTGCGCTTTAGAGAGCCCACAAGCCACAACTACTGAGCCCACGCGCCTAGAGCCCGTCCTCTGCAATAAGAGAAGCCACCGTGATGAGAAGCCCACGCACCGCAGTGAAGAGTAGCGCCCACAGCACCCACTCACCACAACTAGAGAAAGCCCGTGCAAAGCAAAGACCCAGTGCAGCCAAAAATAAATAAATAAAATAAATAACTTTATTTAAAAAAATGATACATACCGAATGATTCCCTTTGTTTAAATATAAATCTATAAAATAGCATGGTAGAATATTTGTGGATTCATATATGTATGGAAAGAACAAAAAATGGAATGGAAACATATACAACAAAGTCGTGACAGCGGCTGCTTCTGGGGAGGTGGAAGAGGGACTTTGGTTATAGTTGCAATATTCAATTTTTTGTAACAGAAGGAAATGTGATACGTGTTATTTTTGGATGGTAGAATGTGATGTTATTTTTTTTAACTTTTCTATAATTTAAAATTGTCTCAAAATAAACTAACTTTTAAAAGTAAAAGGAAACAAAAAATAGAAGGAAAGAAAGGAGACAACTGGGAACTTCAAAAGAAAAGTGAGGATGTAGAGCATGAGTCTGGGTTTGACCGTTGGTCCTGCTGTTCTTTGGAGCTGACTCTAATCTAGACTATCAGTGGGACCTCCCTGGAGGTTCAGTGGTTAAGTCTCTGTGCTTCTACTGCAGGGGGCACGGGTTCGATCCCTGGTTGGGGAACTAAGATCCCACATGCTGAGTGGCACGGCCCAAAATAAAGTAAAATAGACTTTCAATAACTATGAAAATTCCTATGCAGTGTTTCGTATTATTTTACAGGTTAAAAAGTAGGACTCTTGTTTGTATGTGTGTGGGGAAGGGTTTATTTATTTTTTTGAGGGGGTTGTTTTTGATGGGGAAGCATATTTTTTGGAGAAGGGGCTGGATCACATGCACACACAGAATTACTAACAATCCAAGTCTTTACTCTTGAAATCAAAAAGTCAAAAACAGTAGTCTGATTAATATTTGACTTCAGTATGTGAACATTCTTGTTTCCTTTGATTCTTTACAGCCCTCTTTTCCTCCTTAAACGATGAACAGTGCATTCCCCAGGGGTTTAATGTGTGATGTAGGATAGTAAGTTCCCTGAGAGCAAGTGGATTCAACAAATGCTATTAATTGCCCTGAGTTTCTTTTGCTTCAGTGGATTTATACAATTCCTACTCTGTTTCTATATTCATGCAAAATGCTTTGCCCTTTCACTTAAATCCCGATGAAAGAGGAAGCAGAATCTTAGGAAAGGTCAGGCTGGAAAAATTAGATATGGCATCAGAGAACAGTGTGATTAAACAAACTGTACAGAATAATGCATTTTCATACCAGCCCTTGATTCAGTAGCATGTGGTAGAAACTTAAGGGGCTTTTTCTTTTATCTTTAGTATCTCCTAAAGATATACAATGAAAACTGCCCCCCAAGCTAAGCAAACAAACAAAAACAAACAAAAAATCCCACGGTCTGATGTTTGCAATGGAAGAGTGTTCTCTAATCTGCAACATGTTATGTATACAGATACCTGCCCAGAAAGAAGGCGCCATCTCAGGGTTTAAACTATGACTTTCATTCTGAATATAATAATTCAAGTGAGACGGCCTTAAAACTCTCAGAGCATTGCAAGAAACCAGCAGGCAACATTTTCTTGCTTTTTTTTTGATGGTACGTGGGCCTCTCACTGTTGTGGCCTCTCCCATTGTGGAGCACAGGCTCTGGATGCGCAGGCTCAGCGGCCACGGCTCACGGGCCCAGCCGCTCCGCGGCATGTGGGATCCTCCCAGACCGGGGCACGAACCCGTGTCCCCTGCATCGGCAGGCGGACTCTCAACCATTGCGCCACCAGGGAGGCCCCATTTTCTTGCTTTTTGATGTAAGTGACACTCACAAGGGCAAGGCAGAGGAATCCAGTGGTAATCCTGACTCGCAAAGGAATACAGAGAGTATTGTAATAAGTGCCTCCCCTTTCCTCGCAAGCTGGTCTGTTTCAGATAAAGGTTGATCCAGTGTCCTCACAGGGCCCAAACTAGGCCAGTGTGTTAGGATCCAGAACCGGCCGTGCCCCTCACTGATCTCCCTTCTTAGTGAGAAGCCTGAAGCAGGGGTCAGCAAAATATATCCTGTGGGCCAAATCTGGTTCCCCACCTGTTTTTGTATTTGGCCAACCTCAAGCCAAGAATGTTTTTTACATTTTTAAACCATTGAAAAAAGAATCAGAAGATTATTTTTGATGAAATGTGAACATTATAAAAATTCAAATTGTAGTGACCATAAATACTATTATTGGAACACAGCCATGTCCATTCATGTTACATATGATCTCTGACTGCTTTCACACTATAATGGGAGAGCTGAGTAGTTGTAACAGAGATCTGTGTGGCCTATGAAGCCAAAAGTATTTACTATATGGCGTTTTACCGAAAAATCTTGCAGATCTGTGCCCTAAAACACTTTTCTATCGCTGGAAAGGCCTTAAGCAATTGCAGCCAATTAGACTGACCATTTTGAAAACTGTCTAGCTTGCTTTGGTATTGTAGGTAAAGTGCCATTGGAGTGCTCCAGAAACTCTCAAGCAGCATCCCATTCTGTGAATAAAAACTCTGCAGGCTTGAGCAGTGGGACAAGATGGTAGATTCGGAAGATCCCGGCCTTGTCTCTTCCCACGGACACACCAAAATTACAACTACACATAGAGACACTATCTCTGAGAATGACCTGAAGACAAGCAGAAAAGATTTTCTGCAACTAAAGATGAAAAGAAAAAGCCACACTGAGACAGGTAGGAGGGGTGGACATATGATCTGGCTGGGACACACGCCCCAGCACTGAGACCCACAGGTGGGTGGGATATCACAGCCCCGGAGGAGTGGGAGCTCCAAACCCCACAAAGGGCTCCCCAGCCTGGGGTAGCTGCACGGGAAAGACGAGCGCCCATACCTCTGGCTCTGAAAAACAGCAGGGCTTACATCCAGGAGAGCCAGGGGTCTGTAGGAAACTGCGTCTTCAGTCTTAAATGGAGTGCACAAAAACTCACTTGCTCTAAGTCCTAGCGCAGAGGCAGCAGTTTGAAAAGAGCCTGGGTCATACATGAAGGAGGTCATTGAATAATTTTAGGGCGTGTGCCCATGGAGCAGGGAACTGTTTGAAGTTTCTTCCGGTATGGAAGAGCTGGTGGGTGCCAGTGTTTTGTTTTTGTTTTCATTTTTGGCTCACCTTCTACCTAGCTGGTCCAGCGCTGGCAGGTGCCATTTCCAACTCTTCCCCATCTAACTTACTAGCACAGATCTCCCTGTTCCGGGTTCACCTGTGGGCCTGACCCAACCAGCGCTCCTTCAAAGTGGCCCCCTGCCCCACCAGATGTGGCAGATGACCTTAGCCAGCATTGGCATCACTCCAAAGTGGCTCCCACACCAGGGGCTTGCCCTGTACACCAGAGCAGATGCAACAGTTTCAGCTGGGCCTCACAGCCATCCGTACGGGGGACCAGCTCGGCTAATGCCCATAGCAATTTGGCCCAGTTACAACAGGAGGGTACATGCAGCCCACATAGGGGACACTTCTGCAGCACCTGTGACCAGGGAGGACCATTCTTATGGGCTCAACGGGACAGCTTCTACACAAAGCCACTATTTTCAAGACTGGAGATGTAGCTGATCTACGTAATACGTACAAACAAACAGAAGAGAGTTAGGCAAGACGAAGAGACAAAGGAATATGTTCCAAAAGAAAGAATAAAGAAAAAAAAAAGTCAGAAAAAAGACTAAATGCAATGGAGGTAAGCAATCCACCTGATAAAGAGCTCAAAGTAATGGTCATTAGATGTTGAATGGAGGCACACAGTGAGAACTTCAACAAAGAGGTAGAAGACATAAAAAAAGAACCAATCAGACCTGAAGAATACAATAACTTAAAAGAAAAATGCACTGGAGGGAAACAACAGCAGATTAGATGATGCAGAAGAACAAATCGGCGATCTGGAAGATAGGCTGTTACCCAATTGGAACAGCAAAAGGAAAAAGAAATAAACATACAAAAAAATGAGGATAGTTTAAGGGACCTCAGGGACAACATCAGGCTTACTAACATTGGCATTATAGGGGTTCCAGAATGAGAAGAGAGGGAGAAAAGGACAGAAAACCTATTTGAAGACATAATGGCTGAAAACTTCCCTAACCTGGTAAGGAAACAGACAGCTGAGTCTAGAAAGCACAGAGTCCCAAACAAGATGAACCCAAAGAGACCCACACCAAGACTTATTATAATTAAAATGTCAAAAGTTAAAGAGAGAATCTTAAAAGCAACAAGTGAAAGCAACTAGTTATATTAGGAGAGAGCCCATAAGACTATCAGCTGACTTTTTAGCCGAAGCTTTACAGTCCAGAAAGGAGTAGACAATTTATTTAAAGTATTGAAAGATAAAAACTTATGACCAAAAATACTCTATCTGGCAAGGTTATAATTCAGACTTGAAGGAGAGATAAAAAGTTTTCTAGACAGGTAGAAGCTAAAGGAGTTCATCACCACTAAACCAACCTTACAAGAAATGTAAAAGGGATTTTTTTAAGTAGAAAAAAAAAAGCCCATAACTAGAAATGTGAAAACTCTGAAGGAAAGAAAAATCTCACCAGTAAAGGCAAACATAGAGTAAAGGTAGCAGATTAACCATCTATATAATTAGTATGAAGGTTAAAAGACAAAACTAGAAAATCACATGTATCTATAACAATTAGTTAAGGGATATACAAAATAAAAATATGTAAAATATGATGTCAAAAATATCATGGGGGAGTAAAAACATAGTGCTTTTAGAACCTGCTCAGCCTTCAGCAACCATCAACTTAAAATAGACTACCATAACATAGATTGTTACATCAGAACCTCATGGTAACCACAAACCAAAAACTGATAATAGATACACAGAAAAATAATGAGAAAGGAATACAAATGTAACACTAAAGAGAGTCATCAAATCACAAGGGAAGAGAGGAATAGAGAACAACAAAAATAACCAGAAAACAAAAAAAGGCAATAAGTGCATACCTATCAATAATTACTTTGACTGTAAATGGATGACATAGGGTGGCTGAATGGATTAAAAAAAAAAAGCCCAAGACCCATATATGTGCTGTCTATAAGAGATCCACTTCAGATCTAAAGACAAACACACAGGCTGAAAATGAGGTGAAGGGAAAAGAGGTTACATACAAATGGAAATGAAAATAAAGCTGGGGTAGCAATACTTATATCAGACAAAATAGGCTTTAAAACAAAGACTGTAACAAGAGACAAAGAAGGACATTACAGTGATAAAGGAATCAATTCAACAAGAAGATGTAACACTTGTAAATATACATGCACCCAACATAGGAGCACTGAAATATGTGAGTCAAAAATTAACAGACATAAAGGGAGACATTAACAGTAATACAATAATAGTATTGATACAATAATACTAGGGGACTTTAACACCCCACTTATATCAATAGATAGATCATCCAGACAGTAAGGAAACATTAGCCTTAAAAGACACATTGTATATATTAGATATATATAAGACATTTCACCCCCAAATAGCAGAATACACATTCTTTTCAAGTGTACATGGATTATTCCCCAGGATAGATCACATGTTAGGTCACAAACAAGGATTAATACATTCATACAGACAATGATGTGAATGGCGCCCCCTTCTGTTGTGCGTCACAGTGGCCTTCCGCCTAAAATTTGTGAGAAGAAATACCTATAAATTAGGAGTGGGGCAGGGAGTAAAGGTGTTAGTTTGGGTCTTTGGAAAAGCAGATACCAAGACAGACTGAAATGTGCAGGATATTTATTGGGGGAAACACCTGTGAAGGATAAAGTTGGGAGGGGGCAGGAGTCGGTGGAGAGACCTTCAGATTGAGATGAAGGTCTGACGTGATGAGAAAGGGGAGGAAAGTGAACTGGGAAAGAAAAGCCCCAGACTACAGGCTGACGGGGGGGCCCCAGAGCAAAGGTTTCTTGTTAGGTGAGTCCCTAACTTACAAACTCCTGGACTTATTTCCACCGCTTTGCTCTATTATCAGCTGGGAGCAACCCTGGAAGAACATAATCTTGGTGTGAACACCAAATTGGATCCAGAGGTGTCCAAAGTGGATCCAAGATCGCAGCTGGAGTCTGTCTACACTCCTCAGGGAAGGTTCTCTTGTAGGGAGATATAGCAGCACACTCCCAGAAACCACAGTGATTGTGAACCGGGGGTGTGTGTGCGCGAGTGTGAATTGGAGAGGTAGAGAGTTGATTGTAGGAAAGAGATGTGAAGACACAGTTTGGAGCTGCCCTGGGTCCATTAGTTTGCAAGTGATTGAAGTCATCTGCACCAACACTGCAGAAGGTCTAATAGCCATAGTCCTTTCTAATCAGGAGATATTACAAGGTCATCCATACTTCCCATAAAATCCCTAATTATACCAATATCGTTCCAATTTTCCAAATGCAATCTTTGATTTCCCAGGTAGATTCCCTTTCCCACAACTCCTACGGTCCATTCAAGGTGATCAAGAGGTACCTCCCTTTAGCAGGTCAAGGATCTCTTAAACCTCATATCATGTACAGTTCCCCTTACGTTGGAGAGCACTACTGCTTTCTCAAAGCACAGGCATTTCTATGATATGATTTTATTTTTATATAGTCCTGAGAGGAAAATGACAGATATTATTTTACTCATTCTACAGACGAGAACTTCAAGGCTCAAAGATTAATTTTTCCTCAGTCAGACTGCAGATGTTTGGTTCCTGGCCCTTTGCTCTTTTCAAGGGACCAAGCAGCCATCTGTTGAAATAAGCCCCTCATCAGGTGATGAGGGCAATGGGTAAGGGTTTGTGTTGACCTAACTAACGCTCTAAAACGCTCTCTGCCTTTCTCAGGAAATTTCATTCTATCGATAGGCAAAGTGACCCAAAACTGTAGCTATATGTGCATCACTTAAAACTTACAAAGATAGAATTCCTAGAAAGGAATTTCATACCTGCAAAGAGCAAACATGGTGCGAAAGTATGCTCCCCACTCCCAGAAATGTATCCTTCAAGAGAGAAAATAGAAAAAATAAAAATATAATGAGATGGGATGGCTGAATAACCATTTAAGGAAAAAAATAAAGCTGACTCCTTAAGCAAAATGTATTTTAGAGGAATCAAAGATTTACATGTGAAAAATAAAACCATAAAATACTAGATTAAAGTATAGGAGAATAATTTGACAGCTCTGAGTAGAGGAGGTTTTTTTTCCTACGCATGACAGGTAGTAAGATTCTCCATCAGACCAGCATTTCTCTGATTCCCTGGTCACCAAATAATCTGATCGTGATTTATTTCTCCACACAGCAATAGTAGTAAATACGCATTCAGCATGAACTTATCATCATGATGAACATTTTACATGAATTTTTTCATTTAATTCTTAAAACAGCCTCATGAAAAACACTGTTATTGCACCAACCGCAACTTTTTGGACACGAAAGTAGAGTTTAGTTGACCAGGATCACGCAGCCACTGAGCGGCAGGTGAGATGTGAATTCCAGCTCCATCTGAGGCTAGGTCGCCTGCTCTACTCCACCAGGTGGATTTCCCTACAGGAGAATGTGCTGAATTCCTGATCCACTGTGAAGCTGGGCTTCTCGTGGCAAATTAATAAACTGGCATTTCCTTTATCATCGTCTCCAGCACAGTCAAGGTGAGCTCAGCTTCCAAGACCGATCGACGCTGGGTGCCCAGACTGAAATAAAGTCCTGAGGCACAGAACTCAGGGTGGAGGGAATCGTGGAAGAAAATGACTGTTTGGCCTAGAATGGCTGTCTTGCCTCTCCTGCTGACAACTTTATATCATCTCTCCTGCGATTTAACTGTAGATTATGACTTCTAAAAGGGCAAAACACATAGTAGATAAAACATAACATAGATAGCAGAGGATGAGGTTGCTAGTCTGATATGTTACAGCCCTTTCCTTGGAGTAAATTTCTGCCTTCCCCAAGGGGACATCATATCAACTGAATGGTCCCCAAGCTTATTGTAATGTGGCAGAGCACGTGCACAAAGTTGGTTATTTCTATAGAATACAATTAACATTAGATTAAGCTTGAAGTTTGGTGAACCTCCAATCAACTAAGAGGCAGATTTGGTGTGCCCTAAAACCAGGGCGTTTTGGTGATTTCGCAATGTTGACTGAAGTCTATTGAGAGCTTTATGTGATACACTATATTCTGACAATTTACTATACAGGGTATCATGGTTGTTTGTCACAGCTTTCTGAAATCAATAAATAGCACTGGCAAATTTTCCTGGCAGGGGAATTATTTTCAGTACATTCTAGAAGGGCAGCTGCTGAGTGGCAAGGAGGGAGCCAGAACCACAGTGCCGATGTTGACCTTAGAAAAGGGTTGATTTCCAAGCCTGATCCTGACTGCAAAGAATCCTGACTGTACAAACACTGAATTGATTAATTTGGTGGGAGAAAGTGTGATTTTCAAATATACAGCTAGGAGGTTCCTAAAATGTCTTGAAACAAAATGTGTGCCTATTATTTTATTCAATGAGCAACAATTGGGATTCCTGGTTAGTGAGTATGTTGCAAACCAGGTTTGGGTCCTTTGCCATTTTTCTAGAACATCTGACTTTCTGAAAGCGTAGTCTTTGTGCTCTGTCTTCTTTAGTACCCACTCGCGTCCTAACTCCTTAATATCCGGCTTCTGGCCCCCTGTTCTATACACAGCGTTCTCTTGACTGAGCTGGCAGCTGTCAGATTCCATATCTCTTTTTTTCCTGCTGTTATCCTTGACCTCTCAACAGCATTTGGTAATGTTTAAACTCCTTTTTTGGGTGTCACTCAACCACTGCACCACCAGGAAAGCCCCATAACCTTCTTTTTTATTGATTCCATATATATGTATTAGCATATGGTATTTGTTTTTCTCTTTCTGACTTCCTTCACTCTGTATGACAGACTTTAGCTCCATCCACCTCACTACAAATAACTCAATTTTGTTTCTTTTTATGGCTGAGTAATATTCTAGTGTATATATGTGCCACATCTCCTTTATCCATTCATCTGTCAATGGACCCTTAGGTTGCTTCCATGTCCTGGCTATTGTAAAGAGAACTGCAATGAACATTGTGGTACATGCCTCTTTTTGAATTATGGTATTCTCGGGCTATATTCCCAGTAGTGGGATTGCTGGGTTGTATGGTAGTTCTATTTTTAGTTTCTTTTCAATAAATTTATTTATTTATTTTTGACTGTGTTGTGTCTTCGTTGCTGTGTGCAGTCTTTCTCCAGTTGCGGTGCGCGGGGGCTACTTTTCTTTGCAGTGCATGGGCTCTAGGCACATAGACTTCAGTAGTTGTGGCACGCGGGCTCAGTAGTTGTGGCACTCGGGCCTCGTTGCTCCATGGCATGTGGGATCTTCCAGGACCAGGGCTCGAACCTGTGTCCCCTGCATTGGCAAGCAGATTCTTAACCACTGTGCCACCGGGGAAGTCCTATTTTTAGTTTTTTAAGGAATCTCCATATTGTTCTCCATAGTGGCTGTATCAATTTACATTCCCACCAACAGTGCAAGAGGGTTCCCTTTTCTCCATATCCTCTCCAGCATTTATTTGTAGATTTTTTGATGATGGCCATTCTGACAGGTGTGAGGTGATATCTCATTGTAGTTTTGATTTGCATTTCTCTAATGATTAGTGATGTTGAGCATCCTTTCATGTGTTTGTTGGCAATCTGTATATCCTCTTTGCGGAAATGTCTATTTAGAACTTCTGCCCATTTTTGGATTGGGTTGTTTGTTTTCTTTGATATTGAACTGCATGAGCTTCTTATAAATTTTGAAGATTTATCTTTTGTCAGTTGCTTCATTTGCAAATATTTTCTCCCATTCCGAGGGTTGTCTTTTCATCTTGTTTATAGTTTCCTTTGCTGTGCAAAAGCTTTTAAGTTTCATTAGGTCCCATCTATTTATTTTTATTTCCATTTCTCTAAGAGGTAGGTCAAAAGGATCTTGCTGTGATTTATGTCATAGAGTGTTCTGCCTCTGTTTATCTCTAAGAGTTTTATCGTGTCTGGCCTTACATTTCGGTCTTTAATCTATTTTGAGTTTATTTTTGTGTATGGTGTTAGGAATGCTCTAATTTCATTCTTTTACATGTAGCTGTCCAGTTTTCCCAGCACCACTTATTGAAGAGGCTGTCTTTTCTCCATTGTATATTCTTGCCTCCTTTATCAAAGATAAGGTGATCATATATGTGTGAGTTTATCTCTGGGCTTTCTATCCTATTCCACTGATCTATCTTTCTGTTTTTGTGCCAGTACCATACTGCCTTGATTACTGTAGCTTTGTAGTATAAACTGAAGTCTGGGAGCCTGATTCCTCCAGCTCCTGTTTTCTTTCTCAAGATTGCTTTGGCTATTCAGGGTCTTTTGTGTTTCCATACAAATTGTGAAATTTTTTGTTCTAGTTCTGTGAAAAATGCCATTGGTAGTTTGACAGGGATTGCATTGAATCTGTAGATTGCTTTGGGTAGTAGAGTCATTTTCACGATGTGATTCTTCTAATTGTAGAACATGGTATATCTCTCCATATCTTTGTATCATCTTTAATTTCTTTCATCAATGTCTTATAATTTTCTGCATACACGTCTCTTGTCTCCTTAGGTAGGTTTATTCTGATGTATTTTATTCTCTTTGTTGCAGTGGTAAATGGGAGTGTTTCCTTAATTTCTCTTTCAGATTTTTCATCATTAGTGTATAGGAATGCAAGAGATTTCTGTGCGTTAATTTTGTGTCCTGCTAGTTTACCAAATTCACTGTTTAGCTCTAGTAGTTTTCTGGTAGCATCTTTGGGATTCTCTATGTATAGTACCATGTCATCTGCAAACAGTGACAGTTTTACCTCTTTTCTGATTTGGATTCCTTTTATTTCTTTTTCTTCTCTGATGGCTGTGGCTAAAACTTCCAAAACTATGTTGAATAATAGTGGTGAGAGTGGGAAACCTTGTCTTATTCCTGATCTTAGTGGAAGTGGTTTCAGTTTTTCACCATTAAGAACGATGTTGCCTGTGGGTTTGTCATACATGGCCTTTATTATGTTGAGGTAAGTTCCCTCTATGCCTACTTTCTGCAGGGTTTTTATCATAAATGGGTGTTGAATTTTGTCGAAAGCTTTTTCTGCATCTGTTGAGATGATTATATGGTTTTTATCCTTCAGTTTGTTAATGTGGTTTATCACATTGATTGATTTGCCTATATTGAAGAATCCTTGCATTCCTCGGATAAACCCCACTTGATCATGGTATATGATCCTTTTATTGTGCTATTGGATTCTGTTTGCTAGTATTTTGTTGAGGATTTTTGCATCTATGTTCATCAGTGGTATTGGCCTGTAGTTTTCTTTCTTTGTGGCATTTGTCTGGTTTTGGTATCAGGGTGATGGTGACCTCATAGAATGAGTTTGGGAGTGTCCCTCCTTCTGCTATATTTTGGAAGAGTTTGAGAAGGATAGATGTTAGGTCTTCTCTAAATGTTTGATAGAATTCGCCTGTGAAGCCATCTGGTCCTGGGCTTTTGTTTGTTGGAAGATTTTAAATCACAGTTTCAATTTCAGTGCTTGTGATTTGTCTGTTTATATTTTCTATTTCTTCTTGGTTCAGTCTCAGAAGGTTGTGCTTTTCTAAGAATCTGTCCATTTGTTCCAGGTTGTCCATTTTATTGACATATAATTGCTTGTAGTAATCTCTCATGATCCTTTGTATTTCTGCAGTGTCAGTTGTTACTTCTCATTTTTTCATTTCTAATTCTATTGATTTGAGTCTTGTCCCTTTTTTTCTTGATGAGTCTGGCTAGTGGTTTACCAATTTTGTTTATCTTCTCAAAGAAACAGATTTTAGTTTTATTGATCTTAGCTATTGTTTCCTTCATTTCTTTTTCATTTATTTCTGATCTGATCTTTATAATTTCTTTCCTTCTGCTAACTTTGGAGTTTTTTTGTTCTCCTTTCTCTAATTGCTTTAGGTGTAAGGTTAGGTTGTTTGTTTGAGATGTTTCTTGTCTCCTGAGGTAGGATTGTATTGCTGTAAACTTCCCTCTTAGAACTGTTATTGCTGCATCCCATAGGTGTTAGGTCATCGTGTTTTCATTGTCATTTGTTTCTAGGTATTTTTTGTTTTCCTCAGTGAACTCTTGGTTATTTAGTAGCATATTGTTTAGCCTCCATGTGTTTGTATTTGTTTACAGTTGTTTTCCTGTAATTGATATCTAGTCTCATAGCGTTGTGGTCAGAAAAGATACTTGATACAATTTCAATTTTCTTAAATTTACCAGGGCTTGGTTTGTGACCCAAGATATGATCTATCCTGGAGAATGTTCCATGAGCACTTGAGAAGAAAGTGTATTCTGTTGTTTTTGGATGGAATGTTCTATAAATATCAATTAAGTCCATGTTGTCTAATGTGTCATTTAAAACTTGTGTTTCCTTATTTATTTTCATTTTGGATGATCTGTCCATTGGTGAAAGTGAGGTGTTAATGTCCCTTACTATGATTGTGTTACTGTCAATTTCCCCTTTTATGGCTGTTAGCATTTGCCTTATGTATTGAGGTGCTCCTATGTTGGGTGCATAAATATTCACAATTGTTATATCTTCTTCTTGGATTGATCCCTTGATCATTATGTAGTGTCTGTCTTTGTCTCTTGTAATAGCCTTTATATTGAAGTCTATTTTATGGGATATGAGAATTGCTACTCCAGCTTTCTTCTGATTTCCATTTCATGCAGTACCTTTTTCCATCCCCTCACTTGCAGTCTGTATGTGTCCCTAGGTCTGAAGTGGGTCTCCTGTAGACAGCATATATATGGGTCTTGCTTTTGTATCCATTCAGCCAGTCTATGTCTTTTGGTTGTAGCATTTAACCCATTTACATTTAAGGTAGTTGTCAGTATGTATGTTCCTATTACCATTTTCTTAATTGTTTTGGGTTTGTTATTGTAGGTCTTTCCCTTCTCTTGTGTTTCCTGCCTAAAGAAGTTCCTTTGGCATTTGTTGTAAAGCTGTTTTGGTGGTGCTGAATTCTCTTAGTTTTTGTTTGTCTGTAAAGGTTTTAATTTCTCCATTGAATCTGAATGAGATCCTTTCTGGGTAGAGTAATCTTTGTGGTAGCTTTTTCCCTTTCACCACTTTAAATATGTCCTGCCACTCCCTTCTGGCTTGCAGAGTTTCTACTGAAAGATAAGCTGTTAACCTTATGGGGATTCCCTTGTATGTTATTTGTTGCTTTTCCCTTGCTGTTTTTAATAGTTTTTCTTTGTATTTAATTTTTGATAACTTGATTAATACGTGTCTTGGCGTGTTTCTCCTTGGATTTCTCCTGTATGGGAGTCTCTGCGCTTCCTGGACTTGATTATTTCCTTTCCCATATATTAGGGAAGTTTTCAACTATAATCTCTTCAAATATTTTCTCAGTCCCCTTTTTTTTCTCTTCTTCTTCTAGGACCTCTATAATTTGAATGTTGGTGCATTTAATGTTGCCCCAGAGGTCTCTGAGACTGTCCTCAATTCTTTTCATTCTTTTTTCTTTATTCTGCTCTGCGGTTGTTATTTCCCCTCTTTTATCTTCCGGGTCACTTATCCGTTATTCTGCTATTGGTTCCTTCTAGAGAATTTTTAATTTCATTTATTTTGTTGTTCTTCATTGTTTGTTTGCCCTTTAATTCTTCTAGGTCCTTGTTAGACATTTCTTGTATTTTCTCCATTCTATTTCAAAGGTTTTGGATCATCTTTACTCTGATTACTCTGAAATTTTTTCAGGTAGACTGCCTATTTCCTCTTCATTTGTTTGGTCTGGTGGGTTTTTACCTTGCTCCTTCATCTGCTGTGTATTTCTCTGTCTTCTCGTTTTACTTAACTTACTGTGTTTGGGGTCTCCCTTTCACAGGCTGCAGGTTCGTGGTTCCCATTGTTTTTGCTGTCTGCCCTCAGTGGGTAAGGTTGGTTCAGTGGGTTGTGTAGGCTTCCTGGTGGAGGGGACTGGTGCCTGTGTTCTGGTGGATGAGGCTGGATCTTGTCTTTCTGGTGGGCAGGACCGCATCTGGTGGTGTATTTTGGGATGTCTGTGAACTCAGTATGATTTTAGGCAGCCTCTCTGCTAATGGGTTGGGTTGTATTCCTGTCTTACTAGTTGTTTGGCATGGGGTGTCCAGCACTGCAGCTTGCTGTTCGTTGAGTGGAGCTGGGTGTTAGTGTTGAGATGGAGATCTCTGGGAGAGCTTTTGCCATTTGATATTATGTGGGGCAGGGAGGTCTCTGGTGGACCAATGTCCTGAACTCGGCTCTCCCACCTCAGAGGCTCAGGCTTAACACCCAGCCGGAGCATCAAGACCCTGTCAGCCACACGGCTCGATTTCCCCTCTGTTATGTGGTCAAGGAAACTGAGACTCAGACATGCTGGGTGACTTGCTTATGGCCCATGGCTGGTGAGTCAGAGTGAGATGTAAACCTGGGGAAACTCCAAGAGCACTTGTGGTGTTCTTCCCACAAGTCTGTGACCTATGGTTGGCCAAGGGGCTGGCTCCATCCACTGAGAAAGCTGCTGTCTCTGTTTCTTCGTTATAGTTGCAGACTTTTCCCATCTCATTCTCTGCTCTCTCCAAAGACAGCAATTTTTCTGAAACTGTTATGCTTCCCTTTTCCTTGTGCAGACACCGCAGTGCCAACCTGGTTCTGACTGACACTGTGAGGAGGGAAGGAACACCAAACCACCCTCACCAACAGAGAGAGAGAGGCAAGTGCCCCTCCTTTGTCTTTCAAAATTTCATGTGAGTAATTAAAATAGCCAAATAAACATAAAGGCAGCTATATGAAGCCTGGCTGTCAGTTTGCCTCCTCCAATTTAAAGAATTACAAGAGGAATTTATTTTATTTTATTTTATTTTACTTTAATTTTATTTTTTCATTTTGCTTTGTTTTAATTATTTTATTTTGCAGGTACTAGGTCACCTCTAATCTAGTCTTTGGGCATAACTCCATCCTCTACAAAGTCTCCCAATGCTGGGGAAGATCCCAGAAGTTATGATTGATATGCAAGTCCCTATTTGAGGACTTCTTTCTTTTATATATATAAAAGTTATTTATTTATTTATTTTTGGATGTGTTGGGTCTCCGTTGCTAAGTGGGGGCTTTCTCTACTTGCGGCGCGCGGGCTTCTCATCACGGTGGCTTCTCTTGTTGCGGAGCACGGGCTCTAGGCATGCGGGCTTCAGTAGTTGTGGCATGCAGACTCAGTAGTTGTGGCTCATTGGCTCTCTAGAGGGCAGACTCAATAGTTGTGGCGCATGGGCTTAGTTGCTCCGTGGCATGTGGGATATTCCTGGGACAAGGCTTGAACCCATGTCCCCTGCATTGTCTGGCGGATTCTTAACCACTGCGCCACCAGGGAGGTCCCAGGACTTCTTCACCAGCTCTTCCTATACACAGATTATCAGTTCTTTTTAGTCCTTACAGTATTTGCTTTATTAGCAGCTATCAAATGGATCTGCAAAGACTCATACAAAATACGGCAAAGAAGGTAGGTCAGGGCTTGGGAGTGGTTATCAGTGGAAGTGACATAGTGAGAACTGCTCATCTTTAGGCTGGAGGAGACAGAGTTGGGCCAGGGCAGGGTCTGTCACTGCCCAGGACCCCGGGTGAGGAGCAAAGGCATAGATTGTGCAGAGAAGACCCTGTATGCTTGGGAAAGCAGAGGCATGCCAGCTTCATACACAGCTGTGAGGCACGTTTATGCTTCATGTCTTCACTAGATTTCAAAATAGCCCTGGGCATATTTATAAGAAAGGAAGTTTGGGGATCCATGGGGGTTTAGAATAGGTAAAGGATCATGGAAATACCATATTTCCTTGAAATGGAGGAAGAAGAAGTGCTGCTAATTAAACTAAGATATCTCATAAATTTTGACCCTAATTTCAGAGATGTTAAATGGTTCAGAAAAAGGAAATCTAAGAACTGATGACATATGGTAAAGCATTCCATCATGCAAAAAAAAGAAAAAAGACAACCCTAAAGAGAAAGTTCTTTTTAATTCCCTGCCACTTTAGGTGGGCAGCTAAGATAAAAAAATGCTGTAAAAAATTGATAATTCATGAAAGGTGACATTCTTTGGTTGACACTGTGAGTTAATGGAATCCTTTCTTCACCTGTGAATTTTAGGCAACTTCTCTTTAAATATAAGATAAAACTTTTTTTTCCTAGGGAGCACAAATGGATGTGTATCTGAATATAACTTTGTTCTTTGGTTTTTGAGGGAATTTAGATCTCTTAAAAAAATTAAGAGTCACAGGAGACCTTTTCAAAGATGCAGCCCATGTCCTGTCATGATCAGCATGCTTCTCCCGCTGCTATGAGTCAGGACGAACCTGCTCCATCAGTGGGTACCGCCTGGGAAGGGTGCTCTCTCCACACCTCCTGACAAACCTGGAATCACACCATATGGTGATTTCCATGATTTTGACTGATTTCTAGCCAAGGTGATAGTAATTTCCCACTGGGCCATGTTCAAGTGAGTACTGCCACAGAGCAGGCGAACACACAAGCAGTCAGTAGGTGAAGTTTGCTTCTAAATTAGCAACTGCCAAATACACATGAGTTTTCAAAGCTGTTTTCCTGACTGATATGACTGCACCTGATTTCCATGGTCCTTGATTACAGCAGTTCTCAAAAATAAAAAATCCTTCCAAATGCTGCCGGTGCTAAATTGCAGATTATCTGCTTGACTCCAGTGGTGGTGGCTTGAGAATGAGCTCTGAGGACATCAGAGGCTCACCTTGGTCGGCTACTCTCAGGCCCAGCATAGCTCAGGAGTTGAGTTTTTGAACCATTCCTGGACTCATCACTAGGTTCTTTAAAAGAGACGTTTGGGAAACTTTCTAATCAGAGAGGAGATTTACAACTCATGTCTTTTCTTCTAACTGCCAGTAAAATTTGGAGGACTCTTGTTGGGTGCAGACACATCTTTCCC
>NW_006791304.1:753130-757558 GCF_000442215.2 Lipotes vexillifer | reverse complement strand
CTTTCCCTATCTAATCTCTTACCTCACGAGGGAGAGAAGTGCAGCAAGCAGGGTGATGATTTGTTTTGACAACATCAAAGCAAGTGAAGGAAAAAGTTACTTTTTTCTCTAAGTGGCACACATCGTAAAATTATAATCTTGCACCTCTTCTTGTTTTGATGCTGTAAACCCAAGAGAGATGCTTTTATTGAAAACGTAATTCTCAAATACTTGATATCAGAGGGAGATATTTTGTTGTCTGGCATTTTGCTGAGCTACGGCTTCCAGAGTCACTTAAGTATATTTTTCCCCCATGTTCTGTGGATAAGAGAGAGGATTACAATGCAACATTCAATTCCATTTTTATACAAGTGTCCTTAATGTCCCTGATATGTACTATCACCATATTTATGTTTGGGGACTGAAAATATAAATGAAACTGAATTCTTAAGAAGGTGCTTTGATCAAATTTTCATACTCTAAACCAGGAGTGATAAAGCAATGCAGAAATTGCAAGACTGTTTCAACCTTCTCCTGTTTACTAATAAAAGCAGCATTTTTATGCAATCAAGCTTTTGTGTTCTGAGGTGAGCATAATATAATGATTGCATTTGCATTTTCAAGTATTGATCATGGTACCGTCTTCTGCAGCACACCTGTGAAATTTCTACTTTGAAGAAATTGCTTTGCAACGTGAGGAGACTCCATTCTGGTTTAGTTATCTGAGGGTCTCATTACAGAGTGGTGGTTTAGAACATGGGCAGGCTTTGGAGCCAAGCAGAACTGGGCTGGAATCCCAGCTTGGCCCTACCTGCTGTGTGACCCTGGACACATAAATTACCCTTCCTTAACATGTTTTCCCATCTGTAGAATGGAGTTGATAGTAACACCTATTTATGAGACTGTTTCGTGATTAAATGAGATAATGCACATACAGCACTTCGCATAGAAACATGCACTCAATAATACTGCCATTGGTTTCTGATGTGCTGCTGCTGTTGGGATTGTCATTGACATGACTAGTAAGCAAAGTCAGACTAGTTGTAGATGGGGGGGCTATGACACCTAAACCCGTGGAGAGAAATGGTCTACAGTTTGGGAGAGAGAGCTGCAGAGGAGGTATTCTGCCTATGTAGACTTGGATTTATTTGTTCTGTGCCAGCAAAATGAAAGATTTTTCTTGAAAAGGAAGGAGGATGGAAGGCAAGAGACGGTTGCAGGGTGCACTGCAAACAGAATGAGGGTTAGAGGGTTCTCAGTCTTAACACCTGTGTCGGGACCCTGTACAAGGTAGTCACCTGGGGACCTGTAGCTAATTTAGACTACACCATGTTGTTGTTTTTTGCAACAGGAAAAACTTTCTCTTTTCTTGTTTTCAAAAAGTAGGTAAAAAATTGTTATCCCTTCAGCAAACCTGTCCTCACTGGGTTGGACCAAAGGTGCTGGTGATTTTGAGCCACACTCACATATAAAAATAAGAGGAGTCAGTTGTAGAAACTCTTTATTTCAAGGGTCCTTAATCTTGGGAGTGTCGTAGACAACTTTGAAAGTTTCATGAAGTTTAAGTGCTCTTTCCCCTAGAAAAAAGGCTAACATGCAACTGTAGATACAATTGTGAGTATAACGATGGGAGTACCAAATCCTCCTAAGCCCACCCACGGGACTCCAGGCTAAGAGCCCTTGATATAGCGATTTCCTCACCTTAGGTATCAAGAAGGATCTGGTCCTTAGAATCCACAACTTTGATTCTGTTGGCTTCTGAGGACAAGGTGGGTAAAACGTAGAATAATTGAACCGTGGACACAGACTAGGGATAAGAAAAGTGATTATATCTTCTTCAAGGGGTGGATGGCTGATGCTTGAATCCAAGAATGGGTTCAATGTTTGTGTCTCAGTTAAGGAACTAATTATACTTCAAAGTAGAGAAGACTGTCAAAGCGTTGGTCATCTTGCTTAGGTTGTGTCCATAATGCCACGGGAACTTTGTGAAAGAGACTGAAATTCTTCACAGGGAATATTGCAAAATGAGCCCTAGGGTGATTGAGCTGTATGTCTGAGGTTACAGAATGGAAGAGACAAATAAAAACAACAGCAGAGTACTTTTGTGTATTCCTCTGCATGTGTGCTCCATGAGGAAAGAGGGCAGTTCTAACTGCTGGGTTGAGTTTTTTAGAGAGGTTTTCTTCATTTCTTGAGAAAGAAGGGAAATTGTTCAAGGACAAAATTGCTCTGTGAAGAACACAGTAAAAAGGAGTTTTCTGACTAAGAGGGAAATTAGAGAAATTAGAGATTGTGCCTCTTAATTTATATGTTCAAATTTTAAAACGATTGTTTCTTCCGCTTTGTAAAATATTTTCTAATTATTTCTCTTAGCGTACTGTTTTAAATAGCATCACTTCAGATCTTCAGGGTCGTGTGTGTGTGAGGGTGGAATGTGTTATCATTGTGAATACATTTTTTTCTTACTAATATTGGTCTAGACTTGCCTAAGGGGATAGGTATGTGAGATTTTGCCAGGAAAGGTGAGGATATATTCTGACTGGGCTACAGTGTCAAGCTCTGGGGTCCTGGCGCATGCCATTCTGTGTCCTTCACTCAGTCAGCCCCAGGAAGGCCTGTGATCACCACACAAAAGGTGCCCTCAGTAAGGTATGAGGCTTCATAAACAAAGGTAGGGAGTGTCCTTGGTAAGCCCCTCCTTCTACTGTTGGGGTATGTGAAAGCCTCCTTGCTCCTTTTTCCCCTTTTTTTTTTTTTTTTTTTTTTTTTCATATTGAGGTTCTGTTTTTCCCAATTGGCTCTGAAGTTACACAGAGTGCCTGTAAATAGATCTTTGTGGAATTTGTATACACCCCCAAATCCATCTACTTCTCTAAAATTCTTTTTTTTTCCCCAAACTGTACACCTAAATTCTGCTTATGTCCTCCCACAGCCCTTTCAGAGAGAGAAAAGCAGCCTGCAAGGCCCCACTGTTTTTATGATAATGCTACAGCTCACAGAACAACATCTCATAGAATTTCCACAGCAAACCTCCAGGTAGCACTTTAGAATGCCCATGGGTTCCATATTATAATCTTAGCATGATGGATTTCTTTAAATTTATTTTATGTTTAGACAAAATTGAGATAGCCTGTGTTGTTTCTGGCCCATGTTCATGGAGAATTTTTGAAAGCTTGAGAATCCAAATGCTATGGGAGACCTGGGATTCATTTCACCCCCTCAGGGAAAAGCTTCCTCATAGCTCTTGCCCAGGTATGGCAGGCCCAAACCCATTATGACGACCAAAGCCGCATCTCTTCATCATATGTAGCCTCAAAGGGGGCAGGAGAAAGGGAGATGGGAAGACCACAACGCCAGGAAAGACACAGTGTCTCAGACATGGGAAGATCTGTCTTATGGCACTGTCTCCAGGAGAAAACCATGTTTTCCATGGGGAGAAAGAAAGTACCAAAAGTAACTCTTTAGAGCAAAATTATTCCCTGCATACCACACAGGGCGACCATGCACAGATTTAAGAGAGATGTTTCGGGCTTCCCTGGTGGCGCAGTGGTTGAGAGTCCGCCTGCCGATGCAGGGGACACGGGTTCGTGCCCTGGTCCAGGAAGATCCCACATGCCGCGGAGCAGCTGGGCCCGTGAGCCATGGCCACTGAGCCTGCGCGTCCGGAGCCTGTGCTCCGCAACGGGAGAGGCCACAACAGTGAGAGGCCGGCGTACCGCAAAAAAAAAAAAAAAAAAAAAAGAGAGATGTTTCTTGCTTGTTTGTTTTTTAAGAAGTGGTTTAAAGTGTAGAGAACTCTAGAGGTCAGTTAGCAGCCTCTGGACAAGAGTTCTAGTTATCACACTGGACAAGCTCCTCATCTTCCTGGCCCTTTGCATTTTCCTCTGGCGGTGGGTTACACAGCATCCCACATTTCAAAGTGTAAAGTCCCATGTTGGGCTCCACTGATTTGCCACTTCTATTCTCTGGCTTTATCCTCATTTTAGTCCAGTCACCCCTGCAGTGACCTCTTCTTCTTTGAGCTTCATAAAATTGTAGGCAGGTAAAGTCTACCCAGGTAAAATGGATCCAGATTGTGACCGATTGCACAAGTGTGCAATAAGGAAGCCATTGAGTGTTGACCGTGGCAGGCAGGTGAGCACTTGGGGTGAAGCAGTGAACAAGACAAAGCTCCCTGCCAGGGGCCTTACACCTGAGAGAGGAGCCATGTAATGATAAATGTAATGAATAATTACATTATATAGGATGCTTTAAAAGTATTATGGGGCGGGGAGGAGGAAAACAAAGAAACCTAGAGTGATGAAGGAGTTGGTTGTAACTTCAGATAGGATGGTCAGAGTGGGTCTCATTGAGAAGGTGGTACTTGCAGCAAAGACTCAAAGGAGAGTTAGCATTAGACTGGGTGTAGAGAATCACTCCAGGTGGAGGGAACAGTGCATTGAAGAGCGT
>NW_006791304.1:700367-753067 GCF_000442215.2 Lipotes vexillifer | reverse complement strand
AGAGCGTCAGGGCATGTTCATGTTCAAGAAACAACAAGGAGGCTGGTGTGGGGGACTTGAAGGGGCAAGGGTCATGTAGTAGACAAGAGGTCCCAGAGATTACGTGGGAGGGTCAATCCCTGCACGAATCATTCCCTGCCATCGGACTAAGGCCTTTTGCTGATTGGCCCAAGCCTGGGTTTCTAAACCAGTTACTGGCAAGAGAGATGAGAAAAACACCACAATCCCACCCTTGGCTTATGTGTCTCAGAACCTGAGCTTGGAGCTAAGCCCCCAAACCACAGGGCGGCTGAACATCTGGGAAGGGTAAGGTGGATGCTGAGACTCAACCATGACATCCTCCACTGTGACTGAACCTTAAGAAAGTTTCCCTGCACAGTCTCTAAAGTTTGAGTCCCAATCTTGGCCAAACAGCTTCTCTTTTGGCTATTATACCACTGGCTGTCATCAAATATTTTTCAACCACAGGAACTGGAAGAAAAGGAGCAAGGCATAGATGATGTGGATGGTCAAGGAGATACATAAGGAAGACCTTACTGGCAGCAGATAGCCGTTTCTGAAAAGCATGCTGAAGCCCCTTCTCTGGGCGTCTACAGAGACACGGGGACAAGGCTGTGGGGCTGAGGTGAGACTGTGCAGGAACACCTCTGACAGTGGCCCCATGAGCTTTCCACATTCTCCCCAGCTCTTATCTTGTGTGACCTGGAACCCAGGGGTGGTGGTTCAGAGGTGACAGGAGCCTGCTTTATTCCCTTTCTTCCTGCTGGCTTCCTGTTGTCTCCACATTCACAGCTTTCCTTTAGATCTCAGCTTGAAAGATGAGACTCAGAAACTGTGAGACTTTGGGGATGATCTAATGCTAATCCAACGCCCTTGGATTTCAAATGTGAAAACTGAGCTCGGGGAAGGGCACTGACTTGCCCAAATGTACACTCTTGGGGGTTCATTTCCACCCTACTTAATCCAGTAATCTGACTACAATAACACTAAAATGGCTCTTATTCAATTTCTTAGAAGTTGTCTGTTCTTACAAATTTGCTGAATCCTGGCTATAAACAAAGTTATTTAGAAGATGACAGTGACTCTTGCAGACAGAAGGGATTATCTAAGACTCGAGTCATCAAGGTTCATTAGGTGGTCATTACCTACTTAAAAGCCAGATAGAGGACACAGGAAAGTGTGTAGGATACATATTACCTCAGGAAATGAAAACAAATAAAGGTGAAATTCTACCTTGAGTAACATCGTAATAGCAATGCACTCTAGATTCTGAGACAGGAGACGTGGGTTTTAGGTGTAAAGCCTGCTCTTTCTGTGTGACCTTGAGCCAAGGCACTTCATCTTTCTGAACTGCAATGTGTTCATCTGTAAATGGGGACAGTGGGGTTAAACTGGTCGGTTATTGTGAAAATTCAGCTAGAAATTGATGTGAAAGCACTTTGTAAACTTGAAAGCTCCTCACAAACGAAAGATAGTATATCATGGTCAAGTGGAGATGACAGCACATTGCCCTGGTGGAGGTAGAAAGGTGATATGGTCGTCATCAACTCAGGCTGGAGATTAAATAAATTACTGTAAATCGTTCACTATTATAACTTCTGAGTCTCATAATATGATAATTTACAAAGTAATCCATGTAGTTCAAAGACATTTGGGGTGATGTGCTTCCCTGTAAGGTTTGTAACTGCCTCCCTGAGAGGTGCTATGATATGGCCTCACCTGTGTTACCGCAGGAGCCGTTGGTGGGATCTGGGTGTCTACTCTGGTCACGGCTGGGTGGTGAGGAAGGTGCAGGACCTGTGCCCTGGAGACCAAACATATGCTGGGTGGTGGGAGGTTGAGGGCTGTCTGGCCAACAGCCAAGGCTGATTTGGTTGGGGAGGATGAATTGCTGTCTCACAACGAGAAGGCTTGGCGCCATTTTTATAGAGGGCTGGAAGCTGGTGCCACAGAAAACATTCTTTATTCTTGAAGGCAGTGTGCTTCATGGTTAAGAGTGTAGGCTCTAGAACCAGATTGCTTAGATTCTAATCCTAGTCCTTTTACGTTTTAGTGGTGTAACCTTGTGTAAGTTATTAAATACCTCTAAGGGTTAGTTTTCTCATCTGTAAAATGGCGATAACAGTAGTCCTAAGGTTTATTGTGAGGATTAACTGAAATAATTCATAAAATATGCTTATGTTAGCACCTGGCATGTAGAAAGTAAACGGTCAATGTCCCTGTAAATTCATTCAGGTAAGTTTCTTTCCCTACATACAGCAACAGGTATGAATACCACATATTTAAAAACCATAATTGTTATTCCTTCTTGTATTTGAATATTTAGCATAAAAAATTGACCCTAAGGCTAAATTTTAAAATCTCTCCTTTATAGAAAAGAAAAAAATGATAAATAAGAAAACTACTTTTTTTTTTAACATCTTTATTGGAGTATAATTGCTTTACAATGGTGTGTTAGTTTCTGCTTTATAACAAAGTGAATCAGCTATACGTATACATATATCCCCATATATCCTCCCTCTTGCATCTCCCTCCCACCCTCCCTATCCCACCCCTCTAGGTGGTCACAGAGCACGGAGCTGATCTCCCTGTGCTGTGTGGCAGAGTCTCAATTTTGAAAAGTGGGAGATTCTTACTTACATTATACAATTAAGTAAAGTCAATAAAAGAAGAAATAACAGATAGTTACTGTCTCTAAATTGGCTAATTGAAATTGTTTTTTAACTCCACTGGAAACAACAGAATAGGGAAATGAAAATAAGTTGAAGTTTCCATGAAAAGAAAGAAGAAAGAGGTGTACTTTTAGGAATCTTGAACGAAAAGGAAAGCATTTGTACTCTGTGAGGAAACCCCCATGAGAATCAGAGGACAGCCCATCATCCCAGCTCATTCCCAGAGGGCCACCCTGTCACCTCTTCCTGAACCATAGTAAGATCTACTCTGGGGAGTAATTCACATCGTTGCCCTTCCTTATGGAGCTAGTGACTCGGAGACGTGGCTTTTAGTGAAAAACTACAAAGTATGACTTTGCTCAAATTCTGGTTAAGCAGAAGCCAGTGAGCCTTCGTGATACCAACAGCCTCTTCTGGGTAGAAGCGTAACTACAGCTCACCTGTGAGCCCCCAGTGGGATTGTAAATCCCTCTGCATACATTCTAACAGACCACTCTGCCAAGCTGCTCTGTTATACACCATGCTCTGAAATATTTAACGTTTCCATCATAAAGCCCATCTGGGGTCAGCTCCTCTTCCATTTTGTAACTCCTTTAATCTAATGTCACAGAGAAGCTTCTAATGAATTCACACTTTAGGTCTTTTCTTCCTTAAGGATAAAGTCGGATTAATCTGGTCCTGCTTCTTTTTGAATTAATCATCTTCAAATGCAGTTGATCTCCCAACTTCCTTCCTTCTTTGGAATATTTACTGCCCACCCACAGAGAACTAGAGAGGAAGGAAGTTCCCTGAGAATCAGATTCTAGGAGCACAAAGCAAGAGTTGGAAGGATGAGATTTCCCAATTTCTACTCTAACCAGCAGCCACTCAAGCCTCTATTTCATCATCCATCCAGAGAATTTTTGTGGTAATCAAATCCAGACCCGGTCCTACCACAGATCACTGGCCTTGTCCAGAGTTCTAGTTTATTCTTTAAAAGTTTGTTTCTTGTAAGCAGCATGTAGTTGGGTCTTATGGTTTTTTTCGTTTTTTTTTTTTTTTGCGGTATGTAGGCCTCTCACTGTTGTGGCCTTTCCTGTTGCGGAGCACAGGCTCCGGACGTGCAGGCTCAGCGGTCCTGGCTCCCAGGCCCAGCCGCTCCGCGGCATGTGGGATCTTCCCGGACCAGGGCACGAACCCGTGTCCCCTGCATCGGCAGGCGGACTCTCAACCACTGCGCCACCTGGGAAGCCCAGAAATCACACTTTTATTATTCCTGCCCAATGGCACATTCTGAGTTGTGGCTTCTGCTATACTTCATTCTAAGGAGAGCACACACCAGCCACAAGGACAGGGGAGAAACAGGTATTTGTTGAGCACATTATTGCCAGTATTATTCTACCTCATTATATATAAAGGGAACAGCTAACATTTTTTTGGAAGCTTATTTTCCTTAGTCACTGGGATAAGGTTTTCAGAATATCTAGATAGGTTGGAATTGCAGGAAAAGTCGCCATTGGTGATGTCAACTTTCTGCAGCACAAATTGATTGATTCTTAGGTGGATGCCTGGAAGCTGCCAGCAAAATTCCATGTGTTTTGCCTGCTAATGTCAGTACACTAGCCATTGCCAGGGACTAATGTTTTCTCTTCTCTTTCACCTTCTAAATTTCATGGGAGTGCCTCTCACTGATGGAATCTAATCTGCATCCCTTCAGACAAAAAATTCTGGAAAATAGAGTTCCCAGGCTTCTCCCCTGTGATGCAAGGGAGAGTTCAGAAGGAACTGGGGACGGTGCTGAGTTGACCACAGTCTGTTCTAGTCACTACTTTCTACAGCCTTCCAGTAAAAGACACTTTTCCACTGTAGTGAATAGTACCAACACCCATTCCTCAGGCAAATAGTGAACATCCACAGATGATAGACACACGGATCTGATGGTTTTAAAATCTGATATTCCTAGCCTCAGGTGCTCATCACACTACCTATTAATCTTATTCAGATGCCTGGAAATTTTCCTACTGTGCCATCCTTTACTATAGAATTTATTTAGTGAATGCATCAATTCCCATCAGATTGGTAAGAATTGTAATTATTACAATCATTGTTGATTCTCCCCCCCTCCCTCAGGTTTACTTGTTACTGTTTATCTTGAATGGTCTTCTCTGATGGAGTGAATACGGGAATTTCTCCTGTTAGGGTTTTTAGTATCAGTTCCTCGTTAGAGATTGTTTTGTGGTTTATGAATTTTTATTAAATCAGTGGCTCTGGCACCTACATTAGACCCCTCCTCTGTCAGATTGCATTATTCCCACACGGCCTTCAGGGTCCTGAATTCTGGAAGAAGACCAAAGAGTCAAACCATAACTTAGGTGTCATGGGTAGATCTGGTATGAGTAACAGAAGAAGGAACATTGGGGAAAAGACTAGAGAATAAGGTAAGTGAGAAGTAGAAGGGAAAGGAGAAAGGAGAAAGATAAACCAGAACCGTGTGTCTCAGAAAACGGGTGCAGTAACACCACCAACTGGCTTTAAGTTGCCCAGAAAATTGAGGAAATAGATTCTATCCCCTTAATATATCTTCACTCTGTCCTTTCCTCCCCCTCAATACCACCATTCATCACCAACCTCTTGGGTTATTGCAAAAACTTCCTTATTTTTTGCCATGTCTCCAACTTCACTCCCACAAATGCATTCTGCTGAGGACAATCTCACAAAAAAAGAAATCTAATTATTTTAACCTTCCTTGGCCCCTTGCCAAGCTTACTCATAATCTGTTAATGTTTATAAAAGTTTTGAATGGGGCAAAGTTTATGGGATTAACTTTTAAAAGGTGTGTATAAAATTGCTTTTACAGTAAAATCTCAGATAGGTAAAATAAAAAATGTAGAAAAATATTGGAAGTCATCTGCCAAAATGTTAATTGATGCCTCTGCATGGTAAGATTATGGATGATTATTTTTTCCTTTCCAATTTTCTACAATGAGCATATACTACTTTCATAATCAGAAAAGAGCAAAATTTTTCTTTAAATGAAAAAAAATTAACCAAGTTTTCATGTTAAGTTAAAACTCAGCCATTGTCTCTTCATCAACATTATAAAGTGGGGCAATCAGTTTTACTGATCAATTCTTCTTGGGAAAATGGATGGAGACATTAGAACAAAATTATTCATTTGTATTATTTGTTATCAACTTTCTAATGAATTTAGGACCCACGGTAAGAAGTAAAAAAAAAAGTATATATATAGCTATGTATATACACATAGAGTATACATATATGTATACATATATGTATATGTTTGCTTATGTGTGTTATAGAGCAGTTAAAGTCATCATATAAATTCTGCCTATACAAAGTATGAATTCCAAAAAACAGGGAAAATGGAGGCCCAGAGAAGTTCTGAAATCTTTGTGAGGTTTCCCAGTAGCTACTGCCTCATGAACGTTACTCAGTACTGCTGACACCAGCGCTCTGTTAGTTCCCTGATCGTTGCTACCTGTCAGGTAAAAGAATGTCAGAATTCTCTAATCTCTGAGTCACTTTGATATTGTCAAAATTTATTGGAGGTACTTATTGTTCTGGTCAGTCTTCAAAATCCAGGAGATAAAAAATAATCTGATCCAATTAAAAGGATGTTTCTCCTCTACTGTGAGAAATTAGCATCTTTTCTTTGTTCCAATTTCCCTTGGAAGTTTTACAAGTTCCAGACCTGGGCCAGTTTATGGCTCTCTTGGTACTTAATTGATTTTTTTTTTTTCCTGTCTAGGCAAAGATTAATAAGGATCCATCCTTTCTGTGTCAATTCCAATGCAATTCATTCCATAGTGGTAAAATTTAAAAGGTACAGAAGAAAATAACAGAATGTTATTTCTTACTAAATTCACAGTGATACACACACACACACACACACACACACACACACATCTTAATCTCCAAATATCCCTGAATTTTTCTCATTTTAACCCAATGTTGTATAGACTTGCTATTTAATTGGTATTTTCACTCTAATTGTTTTCCCCTCTGTATTTGATGGCATCTTTTTCTTCCCATCTTTTTTTTTTTTTTTCCTGTAGTAGACGTAACCAATATAGGAAATTATTTTTAAGGTAAATTTTTAAGGTAAGCTTTTACTCGCTTTATTTCCCATGTTATTTTGCATCTGTAGTTGAATGTGAATGAATTATTTTAAATGAGTTTCCAAATTATTATAGTGTATATTTCTGTCAAATGGTTTGTTTTCACACAGAACAGTCATAAGTTAGTGCTTCTTTCATCTCAGCACTTTTGGGTACGTCTTTCTCCCTTCAGAATTGATTGTTAATACATAATAACAGCCACATCCACCTACTCTAATGAAGTTATCAGTCACTTCATCAGATGCCTCAGAAGAAAGCTAAAATTAATGTTGAGTTTGTCTGCCCAGCAGCAGAATGGGCTCCAGAAATGAATTTGACTATAACTTTTCATAGAATTATTTTATCACGGGGACCTTTAGAGTAAGAAATTTTGTCAAATTAATGTAATTTAACTTGACAAAATTTTTTTTTGTTCTATGCCATCAAAACAACTTGGATTTTGAGGCCTTGACAATTTTTTTTTGCTGTGTGAAGGGCTCCTATATAATCTACCTGATACAAAGACTAATGAAAGAATAGCCCTGAAACCCTGACTAAACATAGTCCTGAAGGTTGACTTCCTGGTCCAACAGTAGAAGGAAAATAAATCCCAAAATTCTGAGGAAATATTTAGGATTTTTCAATATGCATGTTAGGATTATTGTTTTGGATTTTAAAATATTTTTTCCCTCATTTCTCTTTTTTATTCTACAGTTTTTACTTTCACATTTCCATTATATATTTGTCAAAATGTCATTGGATTAGGAAAGAAATGAAGACACGAAGGAAATAGTGAATAGCGAAGAGGGCGTGAAGTCAATGCATTGGGGGTCCCAAGTGAAATGTTATGGAAATCAGGGTACTAGAGCGAATAAGCAGAAAAGATAGAGGGAGGCTTGTAATTGAGATTATGGGGGGGTTACAGATATTGGTAATGACCAAGTCTGGAATATGACCACAAGAAAAAATGACTGAGATAAGGTAGAGGACAAGTCATTGGAGAGAGAAGCTGGTATATCAGAAGTGTCATCCCCTTGGATATAAGAATCACCAAGACTGAAGTAGGTGTGAAGAGGGGACAGCCAGCCAGGTGTAGCATCTTTGAGGAATGAATGGGACGACTGGGGGATGGTAGAAATTCTGGTTGGTATGGATGATAGCAAGAGCCTCAAAAGCGCTGAAGGCTTAAAGTCGGGAGAGAGGGTGAGTGATCTGGAAGGAAATGAGGAGGAAGGAGGCTACCTCAGCTCCAGGTCCATCTGTGGGTAGAATGCAAGAAAAATAGCTTCCACTCCTTAAGGCTGCAGGGGAGGCAGTGCCTTCAGGGTATGGTCAGATTTTATTTAGAATAAGAAAGAGGAAGGAATGCTGGGAGAGGAAGTGAAGGATAAAGGGGAGTTGGGTGTGATCCAGAGAATGCAGTGGAAGCGTTTAGGGGTCCATCAGAGGAATGGAGCCCAATTAGGAGATGCACAGAGGTCCAGGGGATGAGGATGGTGTGCCCTCCAGTCTAGTGACACAATGATGGGGTCATCTACGTTAGCAGAATAGCTGTGCTGGGCTGGTACTCAGTTCGAAGCTGAGGGCCCTTGGAGTTGACTTCTCACCTTCTGTGCGCTCGGCAGTCTTTGTGTAGCTCTGCTGGTAGCCCTGATCTGGGACCTTTGGGTCAGTGCTGAGCTGGGGCAGCTGAAGAGGGCCAGGACACAAAAGGCAGCTGGACCAGAGGGCAGACAGCAGAATGGACACCAAAGGGGGAAAGTGGCGGGGGGCGGGTGGTGAGGGGTGGTGATGGTGGTGGGATGAATTGGGAGATTGGGATTGACATATATACACTAATATGTATAAAATAGATAATTATAAGGATCTGCTGTATAAAAAAAAAAAAAAAGGCTGCTGGTCCACTGCACTCACATTCCAGCAGTTTCACTGTTGCTCCTTCACTCGGTAAACCTTCTTGAGCCTCCACCACGCTCTACACATTAGGTGAGTGTTGGAGTTATGCCAGATCCCTGCCCTCGGGGTACTCATACTGAGACATGCAAATACATGATTGCAATTTAATGAGACAGGTGAAAGATAAAGACATTAGTTTAGTTTGTTTGGTTTAGGTTTTTCTGGCATGAATTTTAGGTACTAATGGAACATACAGCTAGAATTCTTTAAAGGACAGTTGGTATATGGATATGAAGCTCAGCACAGAGTAACGGATAGAAGTATAGGTTTGTAAGTTTGGAGGGTTTGAGGGGGTCCAACAGAAAATAAATAAGACCCGTCTGCTTCATCTGAGATCTGAATCAATTAAATAAAACGAAAGAGAAAGAGAGAAAGAAGACCAAACGGATAAAAGTCGCAGTGGAGAATCTGGCTCAAATCTGCAGACAAGGAGACCTGTAACACTAAGCACAGAATTAGACAGAATTACCAGCCCCGTGATGGGCAACTGCCAGGGACCATACCTCCTGGCTCAGGGCCTTTACCGTGGAGCTTGTCGTGTGCTTGGGAGTAACAATGACACGTGGCACTGAGACAATGAGGGAATCGTTGGGCCAAGCACACCCAGTTCATCCTTTCCACATTTACCAGTGTGATAAGTGACTCCACCTTCCAAACGGCGGAGTGAGTGAGAGAGGGAACGGGACCAGGAGGGTTTCACCGGCAGGGACATTTCCACATGGAAGGAAACATCAGTAGTGGGGCAGAAACACCCTCTCGACCACTCCCCCCTTAATCAAGTCAGGCCAATCAAGGGCCCAGGAGAAGACAAGAAGCTAGACCAGGAACTCTGAGTGTGAGACACCAGGAGACGGGCAGCTGGGAGCACCTGGGTAGAGTGAAGGGAAGAAAGATCTCAAGCTGAATAAGCTTCTCCCATTTAAGGGACTACATCTGACTCTGCCTGTCGCTCCAAGGACTCCTTTAATGTGAGATTTTATGTTAATAAAATTTTGACTGCATCACTGTCAGTGTTTTCTAAGACCGTCCTATATGTTTTTTCATGACTACTCACCACTTAGAAAACTCTAAGATAAATAGTATTTTACTGCTATCATATAGATGAGGCCACTGGGATCCAGAGAACTTGAGTCTCTAAAGCATAATCACTCAGCCACTCAGGGGGAAGCTGAGACCTCAATCCAGGCTTCTGATGCAGCCCCTCACTAGGTACATACAGAGCTGAAAAAATGTATGTGATGATCTCTTTTGATCTGGTGATCGTTTAAAAGGATGACTGAAATGATCATCTGTTATTAGTTGTGGCTCCTCAGGTCCTAATAGGACAATTAAAAAGAAAACACAGGATCTTCTATTCTTTATAAGAGTGAAATAATTGTCATAAATTATTTGTTTGAGGTTAAATCAGTAATACTCTAACTCTGAGACATATTGGGTTCCTTTGGGCTCTTTGGTAAAGGGGGAAACTCAAAGCTGAGACAAAAGTCATGACACATCTGAGAAAACATATATTTAGCATCAGTGCTAAGTTGTGATGTGTATGGCAATTTCACTTACTAATTCAGAAAGAGCATTTAACATAAAAAAGCTGAACCTCGGATTTTTTTTTTCCCCAAAGTGTGCTTGTCCCCAGTCTTCAGTTCTTCCAATGTTCTTTAGGCCTTAATTAAATAAGAGCAAGAGAGAGCACTGGGCTTGGTTTCAGGATAAATATCCCAGGCTTGAGCAGGAGATGTTGCTTTAATGACTTGGAATACATCCAGAAAGCTCAGACTGGCTAGCGGGCAAATCTGACAGCTACTGAATCTCACAGCAGTAACATTCTAACCAATTAAAAACAGAGCTAGAAATAATGGTTTGTCGCTGAGTGGTGTTTCAGAAACCAATTGGTCCAGATTAACCAGAGGATTAACTTTTCTAACTGAATTTAAAGGTCATGGGGAGCTGACTTTAATGAAAGAAAGAGAAAAGCATTCAGGTAGAAGGGGAAGACTTACATAGAGAAATTAGTTTAATAGATCTTGCTTTATTATTTATAGACAACTATCCAAATTGCTATCTTATTTTACGGCAGGAGTTCACAGTCAAGGATAAATATGTTCAGTATACAAAAGAAAGTTAAATGAGCAATCAGGTGTTTCTAAGGGATCCCTCTAATGGAAAGGGCATAGATGGCCTTCCAACATCCTTAAGTATGTTCATTTTTAAAAAAGGATTTTTGCTAGGTAAACCAGCCTACTTTCGACTGATACCTAAGTTGGATGGGATTGAAGTCAAGTTAGTGACAGACCATTGACTTGTGTACGTACCTGAGATCAACTCGTCAGATGGCACTTGTGTGGATAAGACCACAGTAGCCTGTTCTTATCAGGGCCACCGAAACATGTGCACGAAGAGAAGACTTTGGTATCACTGTGGCAAAGCTTTTCACAGCTGTGTAACGGATGGCTTTTCCTTGTTGTAAGGATCTTTCCTCCAACATTCACTCTTCCTACAGTAACCTACCTCCACAGCATGCATCTCCCGTTGTGCGCATCATCCTCGCACCCACAGAGTGAAAGCGGTTTGCTGTGGGTGCGAGGATCTTGGGTTGGACCTTGGATGAAATACTGGTGTGCAATTAAGTGTTAAAATGACCTCCTGTTTAAAGTTACTTCCTGTCCCTAGCACATAGTTGGTTTTAATAAACATTGTGGAGAGAAGGTTGGGTGTGTGTGGCAGGGCGGGGGGAGTTGAAGGGAAGGAGAGGGAGGAAGGTTAGTCCGACGGAAGGAAGATGTTGCTACTGACTGTAAGGGATTAGAATGGCTAAATAACCGAGGCAGTGTCAATTCTGTCATTTACGCGTAGAGCTTGCATTACGTTCTGGAACTGGATTTCGAGAGCTGGGTTTTGCTGCAAAGAGTAACCTTGTGTCAGAGATGTGCGAAGAACCTTCCAGAAGCATGACACCCCAATTGCTGATTATTTAAAGGGAGCCCTTTGATTCCTCTGTGTGATATGTGTCAACAGCCTCCAACAGGCACCACTCAATCCTACTGAAGCCAGGCAGGGATTAGAGTTTCAGGCAGGATCTGAGATTGTATGTGGGATCTAGTCACAGACATACAGGGCCCAGTCAATTTTATGGACTCTCCCCTCTGGTCGGTTGGTCTAATGTTGAGTCTGGCTGGGATGTTCTGCTGAATGGGACTGCGTACTCATTAAAACTCCTCCTGGGTAGAAACCAGATTCTATACCAATATTCAAGGATAATTTTCAGTTGGGTTGCACTGGTTTGACTGACCGTTAAGAGATCACTGCTTTTGTGCCAGTGGTAAATGGCTGCTGCCATAAGCACGCCTGCCTCACACCTACTGCCCCCTACACCTGCTGCCCTGGCCTCTCCCTCACTGTCCTGCAACTAAAGGCCTGGCCCAGAAGGGGACCCTCAGGACTCTGAACCACGACCTGCAACCGGCGCCCGTTCTTAGGGTCTGTGTCGAACACTTGGCATATTGCTCCTGCCTACATCTGTGCGAGGCTCTTAGCAGTCACTAATGTTTGTTCTGTGTGCCCTTCATCGTCTCAGTTTAGAGGGGTCACCTCACTGACTCCTATTCACTCAGAAGCCCATAAGTAAATTACCTGCAGCTATCAAGGAATGAAAGAGTCGCTTAACATCTTCATCCTAGATACACCACAGCTAGGCCTATATATCTCAAAGAGAAGCTTAGAGGTACTGTTATCTGGCTTACTTAGATGTGAAGGTAGTCAAATGAGTTTTCTGCATATAAAATGCACTTTCTGACCGAATATTTAAATTGGCTAGTTCGGGGGACTGAATTAACCAGACAGCTGACAATCTCACCTCCTTAGGTATAACCTTATCGTTAGCATCTTACAGCTAGAAACACAAGCATTTCAAACATTCTTAGCATTAGCAAAATGCCTTTGTTGATAGTTCATTTTTCTGCTGGTCATTTAAGTTTTCTTCCCTTTTAAATCAGTTTCACCCAAAACATAAGAAATAACTGTGACCAAATTAATTGACAAAAGTTCATATTTTAAACCCCTAGTAAAAAGCAATTGTCCTTCTAGTGACATTTCATCTCAAACTGAAGTTATCCCTCCAGTATGAGGGCAGCAGAAAGATGAGCCGTGTTTGTTCCACTTCTGAGACTTGGCTGAGCTACAGTTGATAGGTTTTGTGACAAGTGCACTTAGATGCCAATGGAGTTCCTATTATGAGCCACGCACTCTTCTGAGTGGTAGGGATTCAACAAGGAGCAAAACAAAGTCCCTCCCCTCCTGGGCCTTAAAATCATCCCAAACTATTGTGCTGTTTGTGGGAAAAGAATCATGAATTCCCCAGATGTTTTGAGGATCTTAAAAAAGAAATTCTGCGAAATTATTTTTTATCTTCTTTTTTGTTCATTCTAGTGATCCTATTTTTCTATTGTATATTATACTGGAAAGAAAACCTGGAAAGAAGAAAAAAAATTTCACAAAGATACTTCTGGTTATATTTACCATTTCTTTACACTACAAATCCTTGGGTGTAATCATAGTAAACTACTCCCCTGTACATTTTTCACAAAAGGAGTGCCTTCTTTGTTGGCTTTGGTAAAATGCACAGTGCCTAAGAAGGGTGTCTCTGTCCCAGAATCCTCCCTGCCCTGGACTGGACCAGCCCTCCCTCCTGCTGGAAAGCTCTTCCCCAAACACCTCCACTTGTGCAAGTTCTATTTTCCCGGTCATTTGCAAACACACTCCTTTGGTGTGTTTTTCCTCCATATATGGTGTATCCTTTAAAATCGAGGATTTACAGCCACGTGTAGACCCCGCGCATTCTTCAAAGTCTTGCTCTGACATTGCTAGCTCCGGCAGTCCCTCCCTTTCAGAGCCCCTGGGATGGAGCACATTCTCTTTCTTCTCTCATGGCTCATTGTTTATTTTTATTTTTTATTTATTTATTTTTTTTGCGGTACACGGGCCTCTCACTGTTGTGGCCCCTCCAGTTGCGGAGGCTCCGGATGCGCAGGCTCAGCGGCCATGGCTCACGGGCGCAGCTGCTCCGCCGCATGTGGGATCTTCCCGGACCGGGGCACGAACCCGTGTCCCCTGCATCGGCAGGCAGACTCTCAACCACTGCGCCACCAGGGAAGCCCGGCTCATTGTTTAATATTTCCTCCAGTCTATCATGAATTAGGGCTCTTTGTGTATGCATTTGCCTCTTTCTCTAAAGCATGAGCTTCTGGAGAACTAAGACTGTATTTGAATCATTTGTGTATTTCCCAGAGTATCTAGCACGTGAGTTACACAGAGTAGCCACTTAATAAATGCTTACTGAATTGAGTAGAATAAAATAATTTAGTGTCACTGCAATCCTTTATCACTGACTTGAAAAGGTAGAGAGGGAAGAAATTGGGTTAAGCTAAACATATTCATTTTTGCAATATACTCTATCAGACAGAAAGATTATTCAATATATTTGTTTCCAGTTTCTTATAGAATATTCCTTCAATTCGTAGATATACTGTATATTGGAGTGTGGAAGTAAATTACACATGAGGCACCCTGTCTAAAGTATATGGAGTTTACAGAATTGCCTAGGCTTCGTGGGACCGCCCCCCCCCCAAAATGAGGGCAATAAAGCCCATCCAAATATTTTTGAAAGCCACTGGAGAGGAATAAAATACAAAAAGGTAATCATGCAGTAGCAATAGCAACCAGACTCCCTAAGTTTTGTTAAACTACCTGACTAGTTAGAGCCATGTTCAGGGCGTCTCCCGCATTTTTCTCTACCCACGGCTACATTCCCTCTGCTCCCTTGGGAAGCTTGCTCTCATTAAAAGGGATGGGAAACTAGCCACATCATTACATTCACTTAAGGCAGAGCTTAGCTGGTCAGTACCCACTGCTGTCAGCAACAAGGGCCGCTTTGGGATTTTGAGCCCTTATAGGCATCTTGGTTGGGATTTTTATTTGTCTTACTTCGAAATTTACATGTCTTTAGAACAACTAAAATTCACAAGAACGAACTAATTAATGGATTCCATTTTTGACAGCTACAAGAAGACGGATGAGAAAGTAACATGCTTCTGGCAGCGTGTTATCAATTGGGAGGCAACAGTGCATTCTCTCTATGTGGAACAGTGAGCTGGAACCGACACTGACAGATGACACGGCCCTTTGACAGTGACGCCTGTACGAGCTGACAGCTCCACTTGCAGTCAGTCAAGTCCACGCTTTGCAGTGGAATTTTAACGGGCTTGATTTGCAGAATATGCTTTGCCTACTTCTCAGCTTGTAGTAGAAATGAATAAAAATTTCAAAACATTCACATTAAAAAGTGGATTCTAGGCTCTGTTACCCACCCTTCTTGTCCCTTCAAAGCTAAGGGTAATAACAGTAAATAAATCTTAATTTTAAAAAACAAACAAAAAAAGAAAAACCTGTAAGACATCTAGGAAAGGAACAATTCTCTCCTTAAAATTAGGTTTTCTATAAATCAAGGTAATTCACATATTAGTCAAAAGCCCTTAGGAAGGGCAAGATGCCAAATTTCCCAAGGTAATTTAATCATAAAATGTGTGTGTGTGTGTGTGTGTGTGTGTGTGTGTGTGTGTGTGTGTGGTTTGTATTCAAATCACAGGAAAAAGGACTGACTCAGATATGTTTTTTTAAAAAAAATTTACCACCTCAACCACTTTTTTAAAAATAAATTTATTTTATTTATTTATTTTTGGCTGTATTGGGTCTTCGTTGCTGCATGTAGGCTTTCTCTAGTTGCAGCGAGCAGAGGCTACTGAGGGGGGCTACTCTTTGTTGCGGTGCGTGGACTTCTCATTGCAGTGGCTTCTCTTTGTTGCAGAGCACGGGCTCTAGGCACACGGGCTTCAGTAGCTGGGCAAGTGGGCTCAGTAGTTGTGGCTCACGGGCTCTAGAGCACAGGCTCAGTAATTGTGGTGCATGGGCTTAGTTGCTCCGCGGCATGTGGGATCTTCCCGGACCAGGGCTCGAACCCGTGTCCCCTGCATTGTCAGGTGGATTCTTAACCACTGCACCACCAGGGAAGTCCCAATTGTGGTTTTAAAGCTTATTTACTATATCAAAAACTGCTTCCAAATATTAGAAAATATTTTTCTTTAAGGAAATTGTTTACTCATTCACTTCCAGGTTTTAGGTCATGCTTTTTCTTTTACCTTTTTGCAATCTCCTATCTTTGAATAAGACATGTGCATGAAGCTGATTTTCCTGTGTGACATTTGTAAAAGTTACTGTTCTGTGTTTCAATTCCTTTACCAGTAAAATATAGCTAATCACCCTGTCACCACCAACATACCTCCCAGGCTCAGAGCAAGAAATGAGGGTGTCTGGGGTGACAAACTAGTGACTAAAAGGCCAAATCGGACTGGCAGGGGTGAAGTTTTGCGTTTGAATGCCCCTAGGCTGGGCAGGTACGCTTGGGTTTCCATAGCCTCTGCTCCCTGTCTAACACTGTTATCTTTACACATTTCTGTAACTTGCCTGGGCTCTGCAGGCAGTTGAGTTTGTGACGGTGGCAGCATCAACCAACGTACTCTCACTCTTCCTCATAGAAACACATAATAATTCTAACATTGTTGATTTCTAAAGACTCCATAAATGGAAGAAATAAATAGAATTGGATGGTGGAGACAGGCAAGTACAAATGAAATAAACATACAGTTACCAAGAACAATTAAGTAAAAGGATAATATTGACATATGAAGCAAACTCTGTTTCAAGGGTGGTAAACTATGGAACCTAAAAAAAGAAAAAAGGCTCTGAAGAACCAGGGGTAGGACAGGAATAAAGACGCAAACAGACGTAGAGAATGGACTTGAGGACATGGGGAGGGGTAAGGGGAAGCTGGGACGAAGTGAGAGAGTGTCATGGACATATATACACTACCAAATATAAAATAGATAGCTAGCGGGAAGCAGCTGCATAGCACAGAGAGATTAGCTCAGTGCTTTGTGTCCACCTAGAGGGGTGGAATAGGGAGAGTGGGAGGGAGACACAGGAGAGAGGAGATATGGGGATATATGTATATGTATAGCTGATTCACTTGGTTATACAGCAGAAACTAACACACAATTGTAAAGCAACTATACTCTAATAAAGATGTTAAAAAATAAATAAAAATAAAAACAAAATTCTTCCCTCTTCTCAAAAAAAGAAGACTATGTTATTGCTGCTGGAATAGAGCCCATGCAATTTGTAATGAGGAAAAGATAAGGCTGGGGTCCCAGGATTAACTTCAAACACAAAGTATTACAGTGTGCTATGTTGTGAGGAAATACGTTTCACAGACTGCGTACAGGAGGCAAGTAAAATATAATGACCTTCCATTTGCTTTATGGTAATTGGACTTTTAGTTCATAAAGTAAGTACTGCTATTATACCATGAGCCGTGATAAAAAGGAAAACTTTTCAGTTTACATTTCACCCATCATAACCTTGAATATTAAAATAAACTTACATGCTCCATTAACTAGAAAATAATTTCTCTCCATGCTTTGAATTTGTCTAGGGTGTGGTTCTCAGTGAGGACAAATTCAATTGATATGCTTGAAGAATTCTAATTAAGAAACAAGGTAATTTCAAAGGTATGACATTTAATGCGTTACTAGCATCTTTTAAATGCATGCTTTTATTCTATCCTTCAATTTCTTGAAACTCCATATTTTTTTTGAATCTTAACTTTGTGATTTATATGTGAATTAAATCTTATTGGTCAACCTCTTACCCCATAGATGAAAGTTATCATAGGCTGATAAAGAATATTTGGTTAGTGCCTAGTATGCTTAAAATAGTGTATCAACGAGGATTAGTTGGATATCCATGTGCTAAGTGTCTTGGTGGTATTCAAAAGAATTATTGGACATATTTTTTCCCTCTAATGAGCCATTGGTGATATAAAATAGAAAATTGTAGAAAATAGATTTCCTTTTTAAATTAATGCTTCTTTTCAGGTTTCTTTTTTTCTTTTAATCTCTAATCAGTTTTTATTTTAAAACCCTTGACCAATTATATGATAGGAAAACACAAAATGGTTATAATATCAAAAAGTCAGGTTACATAAGAGTTTTAAATAAGATGGGTAGATTGTAAGACAGTTAAATATAATTATACAAAACTAATTATGAGAAAATTTCCCATTATAGATAGAAAAATGAGGGAACCAAAATTCCAATAAAAACTCTGGTCAGAGTAAGAAAATAAGAAAAACATTTTAATAACAGGAGTTAAAATGACAATCATGTTTGTTGTTCTAGTTGGATAAATGCAATAATTTAATGGAAATGTCCAAAGAAAGGCTTTATAGGTTTTTAATTGAATTTAAAACAAAAATGCTTGTATAATAGCTGTATACCTGATATTTTATGTAGCTGTTGAACTTGGCATGAAGTAATCATTTATCTTTTAGCTTTGACTTTAATTTTGAGTGATGCTAATTTAATAGACACTTTTAAGAATTAAGTACAGTTTAATTTTTTTTTTTTTAAAAAGGGAACTTGTTTTTCTATAAATGTGAAGAGGAAAAAGAACACAGATTTAAACAAATACCCAAAAAATGAAATGGGGGCTTCCCTGGTGGCGCAGTGGTTGGGAGTCCGCCCGCCGATGCAGGGGACACGGGTTCGTGCCCCAGTCTGGGAAGATCCCACATGCCGCGGAGCGGCTGCGCCTGTGAGCCATGGCCGCTGAGCCTGCGCGTCCGGAGCCTGTGCTCTGTAACGGGAGAGGCCACAGCAGTGAGAGGCCCGCGTACCGCAAAAAAAAAAAAAAAAAAAAAAAAAAAAAAAGAAATGAAATGAAAGTTTCTTTTAAAAATTTTCAAGTGTATAATAAAATACTTTATTATTGGATTGAAATTAGTATGTTTCAGTCATAGAGATTGAGAAAGGCGGGGGTGGGGGGCGGGGAGAGAGAGGGAGAGACCTAAAATGTTTTTAAAGAGTGACCAGTAGGTCTCTTTAAAGGAAAGTGAGTTGCTGTGAGCAATGTAAATTCAATACCCAAGATCTTGTTCTTTAATCCATGTTTTTTATGTTTTTACTTTTCTATCTTTGATTACTGATTTGTAAACTGACTTTTAATTTTATCATTTTTACAAATGTAGAATGGATACCTCAATAATTGCATCAAATGTGAAAAATAAATAAATCACTGTGGTCAGGTAGGAGAGGAGAAGTCAGGTCAGACAAGAACCCCCAATGCTTGAGGTATCTAGAATCTTTGTCAGACCTCTCACTGCCACTTTTATGGCCCACAGACCACTGCATTCGTACAGTAGAACTGAAAGCTAATTTGTAGGTCTACTCAACACTGCATTGTATTCGAGTGAGAGAATTAAGCCAATCAGGAAATGCATGGTGATTTGGGTTATCTTCATAACTATGACTCCATTTTCCCCTTCTTTTTTAACTAGGATAACAAATGGTTTTTTTTTTTTTTTTTTCCTTCGGTATGCGGGCCTCTCACTGTTGTGGCCTCTCCCGTTGCAGAGCACAGGCTCCGGACGCGCAGGCTCAGCGGCCATGGCTCACGGGCGCAGCCGCTCCGTGGCATGTGGGATCTTCCCGGACCGGGGCACGAACCCGTGTCCCCTGCATCGGTGGGCGGACTCTCAACCACTGCGCCACCAGGGAAGCCCAACAAATGGTTTTTGTTGGGATATCACTCTGAGCACGTAAGGGTTCAAGAAAGGCTTATAGATAGCAGAGACCAAAGGTGATAGTTCTTGGCTGAAATGAGTTCTGTGTTCAAAACATGAAGCTTAAAATTCATTAAAAACTCTCTTTTTGATGGTTTCTGCACACCCAAATCAAGTTATTTGTTTTATTAATTTCCTTGGATATAGTTGCATGGAATGATCTTGACTGGTCTATTCCTTGTAAGTCAGGATAAAACTAAAAAAATGGGACAAGAGTTTTTATCTGATATTAAGTGAAAATTTCATTTAATAAGAACCACTTCAGAACATATATATAGCTAGTAATGAGTGTATTAACTACAAATAGTCTTTGATTTTTCAAAACCTATTAACCTCATCAGCAATCATTTACTATTTTTTTCTCTCCTTTCCCTAACATAATTTTGGGCTCAGTTGCTTCCCTGTTGACCTTTCCACATCTTCTGGAACTCCACTGAGTAGATTTCCCGGGAGCCAGGAAAACCAAGACAACGCTGACTCAGTGTACCTGCCATCTCTCCTCTGGCATGGTCCCTCTCTCTTTGCTCAGGCTGCAGATTTCTTTCCTTCCCTTCTTCATTCATTCAAGAATTATCTATTGACTATGTGTTGGACTGTTGCTCAATGCTGAAGAAACAACAGTGAACAACATAGGCTTGGTCACTGCCCCCCCGGAGCCTACAGTCTCCATAGAGGCGACAGAACAAGCAATTACAAGGCAATATAGGGGATGCCATAAGGAATCAATATAGGAGGGGAACACAGCCCAAAGGGCTGGGCGACTTCCTGGAGGAAATGACATAGCACACACCTAAAGGATGAAAGGGAATTGGCTAGTGACGAGGTGGAATAAGTTCCCTGCAGACGGTGCAGCGTATGTCAAGGCCCATATGCAAAAGAATGTGAAGGAAATTCAGTATGTCTGGAATACAGGACACTTGTGAGGGAGTGGTGGTGGTGGCGGTGACATTGAAGCTAGACAGGTGAGCAGGGTCAAAGTCATTCAGGGCCTTATGAACCTTGCTAAGTTAAGAAGATTTCATCCTTGGAAAAATGGGGAGCCATTCCAGGACCTTCTATTTGAAGCACGTGTATGTTTTCTAGACTCACCTTGTTATCATGGGTAAAGAAAGAGGACATTTAATTCCTTTCCTTGACAAATACCATATTGTCCTCTTCATCTCATCATGCTTCTGTGAGTTTGTGAGTGTGTGCTGGTAGAAAAGAATTTCCCGTCTGGAAAACTGGAGTTCTCTTTGCGCCAAAATAGTCTTCCAAAGGCTTCTCTGTCATCTTGAGTCTTCCAACCCTCTTTTCTAAAGAATCTCTTCGTTTACTAAAAAAAAATATTTTTAAGCACCTAGCATGACCAGTCATTGTGCTAAGCATAGGAGATGTAACACTGGGCAAAAACAGAGATGTTACCTGCTCTTGTGATTTACCTCTCTGTTAGAGTTTCCAAAAGAGAACCCTATATAAGTAAATAATCAGTATTTCTCCAGTGATAGTGGGATAAAAGTTTAGAAGTACAGAGCAACTTTTTTTCCCCAAGAACACTTCAGAGAATACAGATCTGGATTGAAATGAATTATTGGCTCATGTTTGAGCCCTGTTGACATGATGACAAATAAATATTTAGGCAAGTTATAAACTGATGTGTGAAGGCCACAGCAGTATCTTAACTTCCCCATCTCCCCTTCCGGCTTCACTCAGAAATGTTTTGTGAAAATGTTTCAAACTGCTGTAGTATACTGTCACATTAAAGGCAGGTTTCCAGGGAAAAAAAAAAAAGTGGCAACAGCTTCCCTGCCACCGCAGAGATTAATGTTTTTCAGTTATTTATATCCCGTAACATGTGACTTTATGGCATGCCTGAAGGTGTTACAGCAGGAAAGACGAGTAAAACAAGTGAGAAGGGATTGAAACACATGACTAGAAAAAGAGGAGACATGCAGGGAGGGGGGAGGAAATAAAATGTATGCAGTTTTTCATAGGATTCAGTGGGGAGGCATATTAATTAACTCAACCTCACTGGCTAAATTCACATCCCATAGGTGATGTGCCTTAAGGACTGATATAATGGGAGGCTGACTCTTTCTAAGCTTACAATAATTAGTCAGTGAGTGTTTATGGGCTACCTTTGTACTACATGGCACAGAGAGATACAAAAGAACAGAAATCCAATGAGGACATGAGAGAATTTTGTTTTCTTGTGACTCCACGCCTCTTGTTCCAGCTCTGGTTGAGAGGAGTTATGGATCCCTGCGTTGGGGGCACTGGTACCTTGGAAGATGCTCAGGGTCAGGTCCCCTTCCCAATGGTTTCCCTGGTGCAATTCTGGGACCTCCTCACACTGGCCAGAGCTTGAGAGAGTTGAGAAGGTCATTTTTGCAGATGCTATGATATGGGGCCTCGTGGGATCAGGTTTCCTTCTCCTGGGGGCTCACCTGGCCAAACAGAAGTACTGGGGAAATTTGTTTTTATTGAATTGAAAGTGCATTTGGGCAATGTTCCCAAACCTGGCTGTCCATCAGAATCCCTGTGGGGACCTTTTAAAAATATGCATTCCTGGCCTAGTACCAGACCTTCTGAGTGACTCAGAACCTTCAAAGTACCAGAATCCCACATTTTCAAAAGCTGTTAGTGTGAGTCCTGTGCAACCTATCTTTGCATGTGCTGGGGGAAAACTAAATAGTAACTCATACTACAGCTATGTTGTTTGACTCTAAACAGTTTCCCTTCTGAATTTTGATTCAACAATGATAATGTAAATATCTACCAAGTGTTCTTTGGGAGTCACTAATAAACATGACTGGAATTTATTTCTCTTAATACAGATTAACAGTATAGTCATTAAGCTTTTGAGCCCTTCACAACTATTGTCTTATTTGATGGTTACTACAGACAGCCTTAGGAGGTAGGTACTATTATTATCCCATTTTACAGATGGAGACATTGAGGGTTAGGCAGCTTAAATATCTTGACCAGGTCATGTCAGGATTTGAATCCCAAGTTGGCATAACTCAAGAGGCTGAGCTTCTAACGGCTCAGCTTACTGAATCTTTTTCTGTGCATTTAATAGAGATGAGGGGGGCTTCCCTTGTGGCGCAGTGGTTGAGAGTCCGCCTGCCGATGCAGGGGACACAGGTTTGTGCCCCGGTCCAGGAAGATCCCACATGCCGCGGAGTGGCTAGGCCCGTGAGCCATGGCACAAAAAAAAAAAAAAAAAAAAAAAAAAATAGAGATGAGGCTTAGAAGGAAATACTGTTCAATACTGTGTATTGTTTAAACAACTGGAAGAAATGATTAGCTTGCTGGGTAAAATGTTTTCAGTGGACAACTTGCCTAAAGATTTGTTTTAAGTTAAATTAGTCAGTGAGCAATGTGATAGCTCCATTCAAAGGTAGGTATCCAAATTTAAAATATTGCTGAACTAAATATTCATGAATGTGAGTAGACAGTTATTTACATAGGTAGATGTGAACATAGCCAAAAATATATGTCTATGATATTTTTTTCTCAATCAAACTTTTCCTAGAATTCCTACTTTGATATATTTTAAGTGATCTATATTTACATCAATGCTGCGGTGATTATGCAATTCAAGGCTGGCAGAGTTTGATATCTTCCAAATTTGCATGTGTCCAATAAAAGCAAATAACAAAATGACCTTGATGCAAATGACATGTTTTATAGAATTATGGGGAAAAAAATGTATGTGATCGCAGAAGAGTTTCCCTTGATTACTTGATTGTGCTTTTTGAAATTGTCTATTTTCAGTACATAACTGTATAAAATAAGTGTTTTCATATAAGATGGTGTTGTTTGCTAACAATTCTGGTTTTGGCCAGAAAAGAGGGTGTTAAAGATAAGACAGCATTTACAAAAAAACCGCTAGAAACCAAGAATTTATGTCATGATCTGGGAATCTCCTTAACTTGTTTTCACCACTTTGATCACAGGGTGACTCTGAGCAAGTTACCTAAACTCTTTGTACTTCAGCTCCCTTATCAGTAAACTAGGGTTGATGGTAATACCCTCTTCCTAGGGTGATTGAAGGATGAAAGGAAATAAATATAAAGCAGTTGCAGGAGTACTTGGCACATAGTGAGCCCCCAATGCTATTGGCTCTTGTTATTAATTCAATTCAGCAAATATTTACTGAATGCCAGGTGTAACAATAGCTGACCATTTTGTGGATAACAACTGTGTTCAGTAAGTGTTTGTTGAATGAATTATTGACGTGTCAAACAGATGAAGCAGAATCAGGATACTGAAAGGTAAGGCTTCTGGCCAGCATTAGAAGAGCAATACCAACCTACTCCCTCCTAGATGAGAGTCTACCTGATTCCCCAGTGAGGAAAGACCATGAATATACCTATAAACAATTGTTGAATCATCTGGTGTTGATGGAGAAGAAACATAATCCTTTTCCCTCTCCAAACCAAAGCCTTTAGCTCTTGGGTTGGCCAAAAATTTCGTTTTGGTTTTTCCGTAAGACGCTATGGAAAAAGCCGAGCAAACTTTTTGGCCAACCCAATGTATTCTGCCAAATCCTCCTTTTTCATCATTCCATAATAACATCTTCAACGGTGGCTTTCAGCTGAACAGAGTCCATTCTCACTGAAATCTTTAGTTTCATATCCAAGTTAGTGTTCATTCATTCTTCCCTCCCAGCACCGGCCTTTGATAGAGGGGCTTGGCTTCCTCTCCCACTGGGTTTCCTTCTCCTACCGTAGATTGGCAGAGAAAGGGGGATAGTGGAAACGGACAAGCATCTCTTATTTACCATGGTCTTCTCACTGCTGTCTCTGCTTCCTTGGCCAAGAATGACTGACCATGAGGTTCTCTGGGCGGTAAGTATCCACATGACCTCTCTCTCATGGGATGAAGTTGTTCCAGGTCTCCTACATGCGGGTTCTTGCTCTTTGGGGAGGCCCTGGAGGGATGCCCCGCTGCCCCGCTGCACAGTACACTGCCTGGCGGTCCTCCAGGCTCCATCTCTTCCACACCCCCTCCACCTTCCTCTCTAGGAATAGGTCCCACCACCTCCTGTTGCTGGTGTCCTCTCACTCTGGACTTCAGCCCAGCTAACCTGCTGCTGCATCTGCTTGATCCGAGGGGAACGCAGCCATCCTTGCCTCCCCAGAAGGTGGGAGTCAGCCCACTTGTCTCTGGTCCTCTCTCCACTCGGCCATCCCTCTCTTTTCTTTCTACTTAAAAAGGAGTCCAGAGTAGTAGGCTGCATAGTACATGTTCAAGCAGTCTCTACAAGTAATTCTCTCAAAGCCCTCCTTCTAACTTGGCAGAGGAGTTGAGGGCTGGCAGGGAGGATGAAAAAGAGAGAAGACCCCCAGGGCGCTCCACACTCAGTTGATGACTTTTGACTCCAGTGATCCCTTTGAATCCCCCATCCCTGTCGGCCTATCTGGCCAACTCTTTTTTTCTTTTTTGCATGAATTAAAAAAAAATTTATTGAAGTATAGTTGATTTATAATGTTGGTTTAGCCAACTCTTAATAAGCTCTGAAGAGGTGTTTGTTTCTGTTTTCTGCTGTCTTTATAATATAGAGTAATTGATTCCTCTTCAGTGTCAGTATTGGGTCCTAGATGCCAATTCCAGAGGAATAAAAAAAATTTTCTAATCCATATCTTCTTGTGTCCTCCACATTTCTCACCATTTGCTATTTACAGATGTATGTTACCAGCTGATACCGGGGTTGGGGGCATTTCTTCAAACCCCACCTTCTGGAACACAGGCCTCCTCACTAGTTCTGTAAGTCATTCATCACATACTTTTATATATTCTTTCTGCTCTTATTTTTATGTGCTTATAGGTACCCAGTGTCCTTTGGGGGGCCATGAATGAAACTGATGAATTGGCTGCCTCCGTGGAGCTTGCGCTCTGGAGATGGAACAAACGTTCCATGTGTAGCTAGATTATTACAGATAAGAACCTGAAAGGAGTTAGGTCTCACCGAATGCCTTGGGCAGTTCCAGATTCTGGTTCTTTTATAATGAGACTTCTCCTTTCCTCTCTCTCTGTCTCTCCCTCTCTCTGTCTCTCCCTCTCTCTCTGTCTGTCTCTCCCTCCTTCTCTCTCTCTCTCTCCCTCTCTCTCTTTCTCTCCGTCTCTCTCTCTCTCCCCCACTGATTAATCCTTAGCCAGTCTGAGCTATATCCTTCGGTCACCTACAAGACATTTCTTCCTAAAACTGCCCTCTGCCTCTTGACCCACTGTAAAGAGTTTAATTTTCATCTCTTATAACCTGAGACTAGAACAATCAGGCTCCTCCTGGATGAGCCATACCCTTTCCCCATCTTTCAGAAAGGATGTCTCCTGCCTCTTTGCTCCCATAGCCCTTATCTGCGCCTCCATTACAGCACTTCCACACTTGAGGACAGGGACTAGGTCATTCCCCTTTGTAACTCTCTCCCCTCAGAAACACACCCTCCTTGCCCCGACTTCCACCTCCAGCTCCATCACTGCCCATGCCACAGCTTCCAACACTGCCATCTTTGTGCCTTGTACAAAGTAGAAATTCAACAGAAATTGTTTGAGTTGAATTGTTTATCCATCAGCAGTTAACCTTTCACAATGCCGGTGCAGTCTTTTAATAACTCTGCCTGGTCAGGCGATTGAAGAGCTCCTCCACTTCCAAGCTGGCAACAAGGACAATTCATCACAGATAATTCTACAGGAAGTAACTGACCCTCGTGGCCCAGCTGTCCGTTAGCCGTGGCTATTGTAAGAATAACCAGAGGCCTTCAAATTCCATGTCCTCCCATGATCCATGAACTCCCAGAAAGATAGATACATAAAGGGCAAGTCTGTTTCAAAAAGCTTTGCAGTGTTAGCCAGCCTTTAAAACCTTATTTATTGTGTTCATAATACGTCAATTTAGGACTCATGTTTGGTCAACTCTGCTGAAAAATGTTAGAACTGCTATCTGAGCTTCCTTTGTTGGTTTGAATTTTCCATAAAAGAATTTCTCCTATAATGAAAATAACCAAGAGGGCTTTCATTCATGAAAATATTTGAGGCATTCGAAAGCCTAGTACATGTAGGAGTACTTTTGTACTGGTCTTTTTGAGGAAAATTTCTTTTAACTCTTTTTTAACTGTATCAGAAATGTTATGACAGATCTCTCAGCAGCTGCTTCTTTGCAAACGAACATAAAATAGACACTAATTTTTAAAAAAGATATTTTCATTGGGAGTGGACAAGAGTGGAGGGTAGATCAAGGTTGGTCTCAGTCAAAGAAAATAAAAATCAAAATGCTTCCTGGGGTAATGACTTGAAAAAAAATAACAATGAGTTTTCCAAAGCCAGTTTAGGGCAAATTTTCTATGGCAATTGCTGATTAAACAAAAGAATAAATAGAGGCTTTACATGTCATTTATTCTCCACCCGACTTGGAGAAATCGTGAATCCTACTTTCCCTAGTTTTATCCCTCGCTAACTTTGAAACTCAGCTAAAGACTTGGTCATTGAGTTAGAGCATTAGAAAAACAATTCCTTGAACATTAAACCACTCAAAAATTTCTAGAAATGTGGTCTTTCAGGAGATCTCGGAAGAAAAAAAGTAAAATTTATCATAACAGAGGAGAATGTAAAGGAGGATTACATTGGGGATAGGAATGAATAGGATTATAGGTATTGATTTAAAGTGGTTTAGAATAGAATTAGACTTTATTTGCTTCTATTTGAAACAGGAAGCTAGTAGATGATTCCCCCATTAATTCATTCAATCATCTAACAAATATTTATTTTGCATCTACTATGTGCCGTAACGAAGAGCAGGAGTGGATAATTAAGGCTCATAGGAGAAAACGCCCATGTAATACAATTAAAATTACTTATTTTGAAGATCCTAATATCATATTACCAGCGTATCATTTACTTTGAAGCATTTCATAATCCTCTGTCTTAAGGATTCCTAGAAGATTTTTAAGACTAATTCACACTTAAATTCCAGCTTCCATAAAATCTATAATATTCCACGTTTCTGGAGTTTTCTGAGAATTATGAATAGCAAAGAAATGAAGTTTTGCAAATGATGTTGGAAACTGCAGGAGTGGTGATTACATTAAGCGTATTGTACCTGTGGTAAAGTGTATGTCATAAAACGAAGTGTCTAACATATTGAAAAATTAATATTTTAATAATAAAATATTTACTAGTAATAATATATCAATATGATAAGAGGGGTAGTCTTTCCTATCCCTAAAGAATAAACCCCAAATAAACAAAATTCATTAGTTTACTAATTAAGAATACACATTAAAATAGGAAGGAGAGAACTGTTTGCCTGCAAATCAACAAATGCCATTTTACAATGATAGTGACTATTTTTGGTGGGAGTTCTTGAAAATAAGCATCCTCAAATAACTGTCAATAGGAGGGTAAATTGATACAGTCTTTCTGGAAGATATTTTAATACATATATCAAGAACTTTAAAAATATTCATTATTTCTGATCAATTCTGTGTTGAGGAATGAGAGCTACACAAAAAGGTAAATCCAAGGATATTCATTACTGCATTACTTATAATAATAAAAAATTGAAAACCATCAAAATGTCCAACAATAGGAGATGGTTAAAAATTTAGGTTGCATCTATGTTTTGTCATATTTTAAAGCCATTAAAATCACAGTGTAGAATAGTTAATGTATGGAGAAATGTTCATCATATACTAAGTGAAAAAAAACACAAATGATATAGCAGGGTATGATACACCTGTTATTAGTCTGTTCAGGCTCTCAAAACAGAGTACCATAGACTGGGTGGCTTGAACAACAGGAATTTATTTCCCACAGTTCTGGATGCTGAAAAGACCAAGATCAAGGTACCAGCCAGTTTAGTTGCTGGTGAGAAGTTTCTTCCTGGCTTGTGGAAAGCAGTTGCCTTCTCTCTGTGTCCTTACATGGGAGAGAGAGAGAGACAGAGAGAAAGAGAAGAAACTCTCAAGGATATTCATTACTGCATTACTTATAATAATAAAAAATTGAAAACCATCAAAATGTCCAACAATAGGAGATGGTTAAAAATTTAGGTTGCATCTATGTTTTGTCATATTTTAAAGCCATTAAAATCACAGTGTAGAATAGTTAATGTATGGAGAAATGTTCATCATATACTAAGTGAAAAAAAACACAAATGATATAGCAGGGTATGATACACCTGTTATTAGTCTGTTCAGGCTCTCAAAACAGAGTACCATAGACTGGGTGGCTTGAACAACAGGAATTTATTTCCCACAGTTCTGGATGCTGAAAAGACCAAGATCAAGGTACCAGCCAGTTTAGTTGCTGGTGAGAAGTTTCTTCCTGGCTTGTGGAAAGCAGTTGCCTTCTCTCTGTGTCCTTACATGGGAGAGAGAGAGAGACAGAGAGAAAGAGAGAAGAAACTCTCTGGTGCCTCTTCTTATAAGAGTATTAATCCTATTGGATCAAGGCACCATCCTTGACATCATTTAACCTTATGACATCATTTAACCTTAATTACCTCCTGAAGGCCCTGTTTCCAAACACATTGAGAGTTAAGGCTTCAGCATGTGAATGGGGGGGGGTGTTGAGAGTGCGGGCAAACAGCCAGTTCATAGCAACATGTCTGTTTACAAATACACATCGTGTATCATAGATACATGGAAAGAGTCCTGAAGGACATACGTCAAAATATTAACAATGTTTGCATTTAGGTAGTAGGATTGGAAGTAATTTACATTTTTTTCTTTCTTTGTGAGTTCCTGTCATTTCAGACTGTTCTATTAAGAAAGTGTATTGCCTTTGTAATTAGAGAAACACTGTATAAATAATATATGTATTTTTAATCTCATTGCCATAGCGCCGATCTTCAACGATCTGACCGTGTGCAGAGCAAAGGCAGGTCCTGGAATCGCTTTGGGCAAGGTACGCACGGCGCAGTAGGGAACAGAGACTTATTTGCTGAACTTCCCAGGGAACCCATAAGAGATAATACAAAGACAAAGCTTTCATGGGATTTCAGTAAACAGCTACTCCTCCAGGAGAGCCTTATTATAAATGGGATTTTCGAAGAATAGGAAAGCCAAATAAGAATAACTAACGCTAGAAGGGCACTTTTAACTTTTCCAAAGCCCTCTCACGTTTATTAATTCATTTGATCCTCATAACAACTATGCAGGCAGGACAGCTATTAGTATTCCGATTTTAACAATGAAGACAGAAAGGTAGAGAGCAGTTAAGAGGCAAACCCAAATCACACAATCCGCGGGGCAGGGCTGCGCTTGGGTGCCAGGCCTCTGGCTCTGGGTCCAGAGCTCCTTCTCTGCCCGTGGGCCCTCACTCACAGGACTCTTTCCACAGCAGAGCCTCGTGGGAACTCAAGGATCTTTTCAGCTCTTATTAAAAAACAAAAAAGAAAAAACCCTAGCTTTCTTGTGAAAAGAATGATGCCAAGTAAGAAATAATACAATTCTAAAGGCAAAATGCAGCCTGCTTTCACCCAGACCGGCGGCTTTGCACCTATAGCGTGTTACATGATTGTTTCTGTGCTTTAGAAGGTGTCACTTTTTCCACTGATTTTATAGTGTTGCTCATTTTCTCTGAGACCTGGATAGGTAACAACTCTAGAAGTTAAGTGTAGCGAATGCTTCCCTGGTGGAGTGCTTAGGGACGATGCACATTTAATTCTAGGTTGAGTGACTAAATGTGCAGTACAAGATCACACGGTCCTAACCTCTATCTTAATTAAGAAAGGATTTCCTATATAAGGACATTATTTTGTATACTAGACGACTTCACAGTTCTACCCAAATGCAGTGTAAGAATATGATTTAATCATTTTTTTGCTTTAAACACTCAAACATGGCAGTTTGGGAGATAGTTTACAACTCTGTTTTTAATGAACTGATTTAACTATAGATATTATAACTGCAAATAAAACACATTTACAAAAAGCTGTTGTCTTTAGAATTGTAAATCTGGCAAGGTTTTTAGCAGTAGAGTCTTAGATAAATAAAAAGTTGCAGCTTTTTAAACTGCGGGTGTTAATTGGGCTTTTCTTATCATCCGGGAGGAGTCAAAAGCAGATGTTGATCTGAAACGATCACTTATCATGGCTAGTGGTCCTGAGAGATGGCATTTTCTTTGATGCCCTTATTTGTTCTGATTTATTATCAACCAGATTTATCTGCTGGTCACATACTTATTCTGGCTTGGAAATATAAACCAACAATAAGTAATTCAGGAGATAGCTATTACTAGAGAGGAAAAAGACAAACAAGAATGTCACAAATGTGTTTTGTCAGTGGACTCTAGCCGTGTCAAGGTGAGATAAACTAATCGTTTCACCTTGACGTGCTAAATTAAGTAGCGTGAAGAAATCAGGACAATGGTGAATAAAATGAGCTGAGTGGATAACTTGCTATTTCCTTGCATAAATACATTTTTTGTGATGATTAAAGCTTAGTGAATAAGTTCAGGGGTGGGGACAGATGAGGCAATTATTCCACACAACAGGAGAAAGCATCTGTAATTACTTCATGATAACTATTTAGAGTCAAACTGGGGAAGTTATCAGAGGTTTGTGGTTGAATATTTATCTAGTAAGCCAGGAAAGGCAGAATTTGTCATTCTGGCTCAGAAAACGTGGGTTCAAATCCATCCCCTTCAAAATGACAAAAGAAATAGAAACATGGTCATTGAAGAGAAGTTCAAGTATAAAAAGGATGAATGCAAATACTGGAGGCTGTAGGGTTTGAGGCAAGTTGCTGAGCAATGAATGAATAAGAAAACTTGCCCCTCACTTCATCTCTTTCTTGACTTCACTCTTTCTCCCTCACTCAGTTCTTTCCGCTTTAAGAGCAACATTTATTGGGCATTATTCTAAGTTCAGGTCCTGTGCCCATAGGCACCGAGGCTACCATGGAAGCATTTCTGCTCTCAGGGAACTTCAAGGAAGGGAGCTAGTTCCATTAGGTGAATTCTTACTTTAGTTAAGTGCTGCCCAATCAGAAGACATTCCACATCAGACTGGATATGAAAAGCAGTCTCAACGCAGTTAATAAAGGCTAAACAGGAAAAACACACATTGTTAGGTAAAGTGTTAATGAGTGACAACTCCCTTCTGGGTTTGTCCGGTTTGCCTCTCCCTCAAATGCATGTGCACATGTGTGTGCATGTCCATGCATATGGGGAGCCCAAGTGTGTAAATGTGAACATGCGTGTGGGCACAGGTGCATGCATAACTGTATATGTGTGTCTCTACTAGACCAGCAGTCAGCGCAGCATGGGATTTTGCAAATCTTAGGGCCTAAGCCCGAGACTTTAACAATCCTACTTTTACTCAACTATTCTATTTCACAAGTTGGTGACTTCCCATTTGTAACATAATACATTTTTCCATTAAAATTGAGCAAAGTAAGGTCAAATGCCAAACCTATTAGCCCTTGGCTGCTACTTGCAGGAGTTTGAACTCAGGTTTCCTCCTTAGTGTCATGTGATGTGTCATGACACTCTACTGAACCCAAAAGAGGGGTATGGACCAGGGCTGCACAGACGGAAGTCTTCCTGGAGGAGGTGTTGTCTAAGTAAGCCAAGAACTGAAGGATGAGTAGGAGTTAGGCAGGCAAAAGACAGAGGGGAGGAAATGCATTTCAGGCAGAGGGCTTGGCAAGGGCTATTTTAGAGGTTAAAGAAAGTTATACATTCAAGGAACTTGTATTCATTTGCTAGGGCTGCCGTAACAAAACACGACAGACTGAGTAGCTTAAAACAGAAATTTATTTTCTCACAGCTCTGGAGGCTGGAATTTCAAGATCAAGGTGCTGGCAATGTTGGCTTCCTCTAAGGCCTCTCTCTTTGACTTGCAGACGGCGACCCTCCTGCTGCCTCTTCAAGTGGTCTTTTCTCCATGTGGGAGCATCTCTGGTGTCTCTTTTTGTGTCCAAACCTTCTCTTCTGGTAAGGACACCGGTCAGATTGGATTAGGACCACGCTAACAGCCTCATTTTAACACAATCACCTTTTTTAAAGGCCCTATCTCCAAATACAATCACATTCTGAGATATTGGGAGTTATGGCTTCAACATATGAATTTTGAGGGGGACACAATTCAGCCTATAACAGAGCTTAAAGCAAAAGTTAATGCCATTTGAGCATATATTAAAGAGGAAATACTTGCCTGAATTCTACAACCAAACCACAATATCAAATACATCAGTATTTTGGGACAACTCAAGAAAATGCATTGTTTCAAAAGGCCCTGTGGGGCTTTTTCTTCTTGCCTCCAAATGGAACTGGAAACAGTACTTTGCTCACAGGCTTAAAAACATCTCAGCAACTTGATAGTAGCAGTCTCCGGAATAATTCGTTGAACAAAAATCCCTGCCTTTTAAAAAGAGCATGTTCCCTTTATTCTATGAGCGCGATACCAGACAATTCTCCTTCCTGTCACTGGGAGAGAACTGACAACACGACAGTGACTGATTCTTGTCTCAGCACCTGGAGTGACATTATCATTAAAAAACCTGTTGGACAGTGACTGATTCTTGTCTCAGCACCTGGAGTGACATTATCATTAAAAAACCTGTTGGCTGGTGGTAGCACTGTGTGGAATCATTGTTATTAGCATGAAAGAAATTTCATGCATGTTTAGGGCATCTGTCTGCTGTAAATTTGTCATGAGAAAGGTCCTCACGAGTGAGGTTCAAGCCTTAAGGGTGCATCACTATGGTTTAACTCTAAGAGAATGACCTCTGCCTGTGCTGTCAAGAGCTCTGGATTCAAGTACAAGTTTTGCTGCTTACTATGATTCTGATGTCGCTCCTGGCATGGACATTCTATGGCTCTATATCCCTCCTCTATAAAGTCACATCTGAAAGGGATCACAGATAAAGAGGTAAGGCTGCATTTACTCCTTGTCCTCGTCGCCAATCGTAAATCATGAGCCGATGTCAGAAAGCTGTCTTCTTGTGCCCCCAGCCCTGCGATCATGAAGATAGCACTATTAATGGGAGGACGCCTGCTTTTCTTTCCCGGGCCTCTAGGCACTAGGCAGTGAAACCGTGTAAAACTTGGAAAGCTCTTGCCTGCATAATTTATGGCTAGAGCCAGTTCTTTATTCCCTCACTTTCATAAGCACCAAATTCTGTTAGAAAATTTGGGGGAAAACCTGCCAATCCTGGGCTATTTTGGGGTTTCTTCATCATCGCTTGACCTTTGATTTGACAAGCCAAATAACAAAATGAAAAATGGGCTCCCAAGTGTTGACCATGATTGCAACCAGAGCAAGGCAGCACGAGGAAGGGGAAACAAAAATCCACACCATTCGGTACAAAAGATTCCCAGCTAGCCGCAAAGGAGAAACTTGAGAATTTGGATACAAAGTCCCAATAAAGTAAATTATTTTAAGTATGACAAATTATGCTTCTAATTTGCACCTATCTTTGTGGGATAGAAATGGAAGCTTAAGGAATTGTATTCCATTTTCTTTGGCCGTCTATATTAGGCACATCTCAAAGGGTAATTTTGATGTCCTTGACTTCTATGAGAGTGTGGCTATAGAGTCTATAAAATCCACCTGGTATTATTAATATCCTTAAGCTATTCTGCAAAGCTAACGTTTAAAAATTTCCCTTACCGGTGATCAAGATGTTCTTGTATCGAGTTGTAATTTTGTATGAACATCAAGGTATTTCAGTATTGTTGACGGTTTTCCATTCTTGCTTTATATAAAGTGTCCAAATTTGAAAGTGAAAGCAAAGTAATGAGGAAATTTGCGAAGCACAGAAATACATCCCACTTGTTCCCGTCCTGACTTTTTTCTTGCAGGTAAGGAGGAAGGTGCAATGTGCAAGTTAATCTATTTAAATGAAACCGTAGCTTTTTAAGCTTTGAGGATAAATATTTTTCAGACATTTACATGCATAAACAATTGCCCTATGAAAGCTAAACTTAGTCATACAATCTACCTAGATCTTGAGAACATGCGCATACATTAAACCCGCTCAAAATTAATAAAACTCTCTAAATTATGCATGGCGCAGAGGGTGAAAAAAGTTGATAACAGGAACTGCTGTCTGCTTGGTGCTATGAACTTGGTAATGCACTGAGAGCAGCCCTATGGCTATGCACTAGAGAAGATCATAATAAGGTATAATTGTTGCTTGCTCATTTGCTTGAACTCCAAAACTATATCAAATAACACTTAATTATACACATAGAATACCATTACAGCAAAGAACTTGTGCTTGAATAGCTCCGTGTAAGTGAGGACGTTTAATATTATTTGGCTCCAATAGGTGGAAAAAAGATACAAAGTAACAACTGCTAATTAATCTGGAGTTCTAGGTTTGCAACCTCAAAAGAAAATCTAAAGAATATTTCCTGGAGTTTGAATATGTAAAGTTTTAACAGCTCCATCTGGTGCATGCCCTCTGATTACCCAGAATGTTGGCTGGCAGCTTGAGGGACGCATTTGATAGTAGGCCAAGTTTAAAGGTCTGCTGGAGGTAAAACAATGCCCACCCTTTAACAAGAGCGCCATTGTTCCTTAACAATGAAGCTCTCTGGCTTATTTGAATGTCAACAATTCAGAAAAGTTGATGTTTGGAGCCATCAAATAAAATGTTTTTGTGAAACAGTTTATTATTTCAGTGGTAATTATTTGAATCATTCATGGTAAAGGATGTTTGCTGATGTTTGCTAATGAGAGCTTGGCTGCTGGAAATTCCAGAGAGACTGAATGCTCTTTGTGCTGACAAAAAGACCCAAATCACTGGAGAGCAACTGACTGGACAAATCATTCATCTATGCAAATGCCAGCTGAAATGGTCAGATGCATTTATTACCCTCCTCATTATAGTAAACAAGGCAGGAATCGTGACTGGCAGTTATCAACTTGCCCTGAAGTATGATTTGTTCTCTTACCACTATTTAAATGAGAGGAAAAAAGGCATGCCACCAGGGACTTTGTTGGTTTATAAAAGAGTAAATGTCACATAGCCCAGTGCTTAAAGACTTTTGATTGACAAATGTTTTATTTGACATATCAAACAATGATGGTTTTCATATCAAATAGTCCATATTTGTTAGCAAAAATCTTAACCCCTTGAAGTTTGGCCAATGCTTTTAGCTCACTTCTGCCAAAGCTTAGAAACTAGAACACAGATGGCAAGTTACATTAAAGGCGATACCAAATATCTCTACACATAATGTGCAAAGACCTAAAAATACTCTGCATTGGGTGACAGAAATGACACAGTGTTTTATCACAACACATATAGTGTAAAATGTTCTTCTGAACTGATAATGCAAATTAAAGTGATGTTGACCTACTTGCACTTACTAAGTATTCTTCTGCTGTTTAGTGCAAGATAAGCTAAACATTAAAGAATTTATACAGCATATGTCACAGTGAAATCTAAATTGTCTGGTGTAACTCTTCTTAAATGTCACAACAATGTCACAACACACTCAGGGTTTCAGGGCTTACAGTTAAAGCCACAGTACCCTCATATAACCTCTCATTCTCATGTGCTCAAAACTTTTCCTTTCTTGTTTCCTGGGACTTAAGTCTTGTGTACATTTCTGCCCAGTGGATATTTATAAGTATACCTCAAAATACAGGAGGCTGCCAGGCGGACATGTGAGTTTATGGTATTTGTAATCAAGGTTGTGACTTGAGAAACACTGCAAGACAACCTGCTTTGGAGACTTTTAGGATGACGTGTTCTCCCAAGTGCTTTCCTTCCTTTGTTGCTATGTTTTAGGCTGTCACCACTGCTGGTGGTTAGTGCCTCCTCTTTCTTAGAACCAAGACAGAACTGTTCATCTTGAAAAGCTAGGGACTTCCCCGGTGGCCCAGTGGTTAAGAATCCTCCTGCCAATGCAGGGGACATGGGTTCAAGCCCTGGTCTGGGAAGATCCCACATGCCGTGGAGCAACTAAGCCCGTGCACCACAACTACTGAACCTGTGCTCTAGAGCCCACGAGCCACAACTACTGAGCCCACGCACCACAACTACTGAGCCTGTGTGCCTAAGGCCCATGTTCCGCAACAAGAGAAGCCACTGCAATGAGAAGCCCGCACACCGCAATGAAGAATAGCTCACTCTCGATGCAACTAGAGAAAGCCCACACACAGAAATGGAGACCCAATGCAGCCAAAAATAAGTAAGTAAAATGAACAAAGAAAGATAGAAAGAAAAGCCAGAAAGTAACTACAATCACTAGAAGACGTTTTAAACACACCCCAAGCAGTGGTATGTTTTCCTTGCACAGAATACAGCACTAAATTATCATTATAGACTAAACTACTGGTTAGTTGTTTCCATTCCATTGTTGTTTCAGTCAGGTAAGCTGACATATTTTTAGGCCTGTATATTATTATTACCTTAAACATAAAAATAAATTTAGTCATTTTCATTGATATAATTCGGGCATCCTAATGAGTGTTTTATCTAAAGAAATAGTAGTATTCCTCCTTTAAATATATGATTGTAAAGTCATTCATGTCATCTTGGATCTAAACTTTCTCTACAGAAGCATTTCCACTTTTGTAAGTTGCAATCACAAAAGAAAACATGACTATTAGGGGAGAACACTTATTCCCCAAAGCTGCTGTTTCCTTCTATGTGGATGGCCATCCATTGGGAAACTCTTGACCTATATTTTCCCCATCACTCAGGGGCCTCTCTGGCTGATGCACTCAGGAAAAAACTGAGCCTCTTTATCTGCCTATCACTTTGGGGTGCATCTTCCTGGCTGCCTGGAGAGTCCACGAGCTCTGATGTGCCCTTGGAGTGGGCAGGTTGGATCTCCAACCCCTCCTGAGACTGAGTGCGTAAATCTGCCTAATAATTCACGCGACAGCATGAGGAAGCCCACTGCTGAATTCACACATGAATGTCATAAACTTCAGTAGTTTTATCAGAAGTTTGATCACCTTCCCCTGACTCCTTTATTTCTCAGTCAGTTTGGAACTTGGGTGAGCCGGGGAAATACATTAATATTAATAGGCAGTAAAAGTCATTTCATTAATAAGATTTGGGGAACACAGTTCTTCTGAAAGAAATGGTACAAATGCATTAGGAAAGCCTGGGACTCAGCTGGCTCTTGTAAGTTGAGAGAAGTTGAACAAAGAAAGGACAGGACCACAAGAGGCAAGAGCACACAAGAAGCTTTATTGAGGGGAAGGAAGCTTTATTTACCCTCGGACAGGGTGGCGGGACAGGGGAGCCCCTCCCAGCAGGAGACTTTGCAGAGGCAACAGCACGCTGAAACCACCACCTAAAAGGGGACTAGTGCTGAAGGGGAGATTGGAGTGGGGAGCCTTGTGTCTAGCGATGCTGCTCAGCTGGATGTAGGGAGTTTCTGGGTCCGAGAACGCTGAAGGGCAAAAGTGGTTTGACGTCTTTTATAGCTACGGGCTTCGTCTTAGCCATGGTTAGCAGATACTGGGTGCAGTTTCAGGGAGTGTGTAAAGTAGGTAGGCTCCAAAGGGCTAAAAATACGTTTATTTGGACTCTATTTAAAGCAACTGGATGTGTGAGAATTTGAGTTTGGCTCCGGCTGGCTTTGGGCTGACGGTCTGAGTCTGCTGTGAAGTCAGTAACTCTGGGGCCATTTTAGGTGAATGCACAGGGGCTGTCTCTGGTTCATTTACAGAACTCTCGCTCAGTCAATTTTTGTTTCTTTTAGAGGTAAAAAATGTCTCTTTAGGACGAATGCACTAGGCTTTGTTCTCTAGTGCACCAAAATGTCTCTGGGGGTAAGAGTTTTGGGCTCAGGTAGGAGTGCATATAAAAGGCCCAAAGTGAAGGCACTTTTCTGTTCAAATGAAGACTTGTAGTCCTGAAATCACATTAAGTACATGACTGTGATTTCATTTCTTGTAGGGAAGCTTTCTTGATGGAAAGCTTCCTGAGGACAGGGAAGCCTTAGGGACATTTAGACAGATATTCCCTTTCAGAGCTATGACTTTTGCTTGGCTTCAGTTAATGACTGCAGTTGTTCTTTGACACTGAGATTACATGTGTGAATTTGCCTAATCAAATCTGGGTTAGTCAAATCCTACCTTTTGATTTGGGGCTATAGTTGCTGCTTGCAAGAAATAATCATAAACTTTGCCACAGGGCTTTCACCAAAGAAATGGTTCCATCTTGCATGGCAATTGCTGTTGATTGCTTGATGATATGTGTTATATGATATTGCCGTTTTACTTTGCTCCCCCAATACATCCCTCTTTTTCCAGCTACAAGTTTTTTTTTTTTTTTTTACGGTATGCAGGCCTCTCACCGCTGCGGCCTCTCCCGTTGCGGAGCACAGGCTCCGGACACGCAGGCCCAGCGGCCATGGCTCACGGGCCCAGCCGCTCCGCAGCATGTGGGATCCTCCCGGACTAGGGCATGAACCCGCGTCCCCTGAATCGGCAGGCAGACTCTCAACCACTGCACCACCAGGGAAGCCCCAGCTACAAGCTTTTGACTCTGCCTTTTGAAATTCTGACTTCTGAAATGTTAGCATGGTCATCTCTAGATGATAAGGTTATGGACAGTGGGATTATTTGCTTCTTTAGCCTTGTTTATGTTGTCTTTATGCTTTGCCATGTTTTTTTTTTTTTTTTTAATTTTTTCGGTACGCGGGCCTCTCACTGTTGCGCCCTCTCCCGTTGCGGAGCACAGGCTCCAGACGCGCAGGCTCAGCGGCCATGGCTCACGGGCCCAGCCGCTCCGCGGCATGTGGGATCCTCCCGGACCGGGGCACGAACCCGCGTCCCCTGCATTGGCAGGCGGACTCGCAACCACTGCGCCACCAGGGAAGCCCGCCATGTTTGTTTTATAGTCTTTTAGGAAAAGACTATAAAGTTATAAATAGAAAATACTCAGATTCGAACGATCTCATCAGTTGCTTTCTGGTTTCCCTCACTTTACTGCTGGACTATATTTTCTCTCTGTTGATTTTATTTTCAAACTTGTGACCCTTCTTGTGGGTGCAAGATGGCTGCCAATTGTCCTTGGGCTACAGGATTTCTGGCTCAGGCCCACCTGGAAATTGTGAGAGTATTTGTTCCAGTATCCTCCTTTAAACTCTTGACATTTATTTTGATTGGACCAGTTTAGATCATAAGCCCATCTTTGAACCAATCACAGTGGTCATGAAATTTGACATTTTGATTGGCTTACACCAGGGTCTACCCCATAGGAGCCTCCTCTAACCCCTGACAGTGAGAGCTGAGTGTGGAGAAGGGGTGCATCGCTAATCAAAAATCATCCAGGCAGGGAAAAAACAAATGTCCACTCTGTCTTTCTGGCCACCTTCATGGGAAGTGACCAAAAGAAAGTTACTAGAGTCACAATGTTGACAATAGTTTTATGACTCTCTCAGCATGTATCTGAATTACCTTTGCTTTGCTGGCTACAAAGATTTTTTTTGTCATGGAGAGTTTTGAAAGTGATTTCATTCTCCAGAAATTTCATATTGTTTAGTGTATAGCACCTTGAGTTCCAGTTATAGTTTTTTATTTCCTCTTAGCCTTTGAAGTATATGAACACATATGTGATCAGCCTAACTTTTTTTGGAGGGCTAATTAACAATGATAACCATGGTAATTAACAATGGCAATAAACTCTATAGAAACCAACAATGACTTTTCCACGATACATATATTGCCTAATAAATCATGATAGAAATTTTAGGTCACATTTGAAATATTTAGCTAAAAGTTTTGACAGGAGAAGGAAACACTCAAATCACTAATATACTGAATTGAGTGAGATTAATGCTTAGAAAAATTGGTATAGGTACTCTAGATGATTCTGGAACTAAATTTTAAAATAGTGATTTATTAAAACACATATAGAGTTCTTTAAATCATAGAGACCTGCTAAATCAACTGTTGATAGATATACAGTGAGAGACTGAATATCCAAGACAATGGCCGGGTCATAAATGAAAATAAAACTCTGACCCCCAGTCTGCAGCAACCAGACCAGGAAACCAATCCATTACCTGCAGTAACTAGTCCAGGGAGCCGACCTGGTGTAAGTCAGACTTGTAGTCAGACCTCTATCTCTAGCAACCAACCGAGAAAGCCAAACACTAACCTCTGTAACAAAACGGCCAGGACTTGATAAATAAGACAGCTTCCCTAATTGTTGTCCCTGCTCCCAACTGAGGACCAACCAGAGAAAGCCAAATATATACTCTTAACCAATCATACAGGATGCCCCACTTCTAGATAGCCTGTCTAAAGCTTCCCATGCTAACAGCCTTCAGTCAAGGCATACCTGAAGGATCCCTTTTTTCTACTCTAAAGCTTTCCCACTCCTCTGCCTGCCTTTGAGTCTCTGCCCAAATGTGAATGATGGTGGCTGACTTCCTTGCTATATAGCAAGCTCTGAATAATTATCTTCTGTTTGTTCTCATTTGAATGGTCTCAGATTTTTCCACAATGGTTATTTGAGAAGTCAGGTAATTATCTAATGCACATATCCTAATAGTCTTTCGTATGCATGCCAGGAAAACTGTAATTCTGTCCACTTAAATAACATTTTTCAGTTGCATAGTATCAGTGATTTTAAAAATATTAATTAATTCTACCGGGGTCCTCATCTTTGTATCTCTATTTTACGAATGGAGTGACCTAAAACCACTAAATTGAGCAACCTATAATAAATAAAAGGCAGAGTTAGAATTTGAACTTGACATTTTCGTTTCACAACTGATCTTTAAACAAACATATAATAGGGATTGTAAGAGAAAAATATAGCTAGAACTAGATTTTTTTTTTAAATCAAAGTCTGAGGAGAGACAAGATTGAAGTTTATAAAATAAAGAGAAGTATGTTTACCATGGGCATCCTCTGATATTTGAAAGGCAACATAAGGCAAATGAAAGAAATTGCTCTTTTATTTGGCTGGTATAAAACATATTTCTCAGTTGCTGTGTTCTTTGGACTGATAAAGGATAATGGGTCAGTGGAAGACTGTGTACTTAAATGAAAATCAAAGGCCCAGTTCTTGTCCCAGGACTGATCTTCTCTACCTGAGTAACCACGGTCAAGAAACTTCACCTCTCTGGACCTCAATTTCCTCATCTTCTAAAACGAGGTTTCTAACCTCCATCTGCTAGACTATTGTAGGAATTAAATGAGATAACGTGTGGCATCTGATACACATTTGTTCCTCTTTTCCTCTCTGTTCTGAGTGCTATCACTCTCAGAATTATACCTGTCCATTGATCTTATAATATCATCTTTATTGATTTGCCAGTCATTTTCTCTCCAGCTTGTACTCCTCCAGGATAGAGATGGAGTGTTACTCATCTCTGTATGACCAGAGCCTGATAAGATATAAACACTCTGCTAGTCAAGGCTAGTCAGATATAGATGAAGTATGTATGACATGTGATCTGGGACTTCAGGAAGCACACACCCTATAAAAAGAAAGAGTGACATGAATGATGGAATAAAGGAATGACAGAGACAGCAAACACTTACGGGATAAAATGTGTGGCACTGAGTAAGTTAAAAATAAAAAAAGGGTAAGTGAAGTTAGGGAAAGCATCACTGAGAATGAATGAACCATGAGGTAGACCTTAGCAAAGAAGAGAATTATTTTGGCCAATTTTTTAAAAAAATTGAAATATAGTTGCCATACAATATTATATGTTACAGGTGTACAATACAGTGATTCACAATTTTTTAAAGGTTATACTCCATTTGTAGTTATTATAAAATACTGGCTATATTCCCATGTTGTACAATATGTCCTTGTAGCTTGCTTTATACCTCATGTTATAGTTTGTACCTCTCAGTCTCCTACCCTTATCTTGCCCCTCCCTCCTTCCCTTCCCCCACTGGTAACCACTAGTTTGTCCTCTGTATCTGTGAGTCTGCTTATTTTTTGCTATCTTCACTAGTTTGTTGTATTTTTTAGATTCCACATACAAGTGATATCATGCAGTATTTGTCTTTGTCTGACTTTTTTCACTTAGCATAATATCCTCCAAGTCCATCCATGTTGCTGCACAAAGAAGTGGATTTTATTACTAAGCGAAAGCTACAAAATGTAGTGCAAGAGGAATTCATACAGGCATAGAGGTAGAAATAGACAAAATGTCTTGGAGAAATGGTGAAAATGGGAGATCAACAAGCAGAAAATCTATTTGGCGCTGAAAAAAGGTTGCATAGTTATGTTCAGATCAAATGAGACCTTGAGTTTGTCAACAGGTGTTTGTGAATACCTATCCATGCCTATGCTCGCAACAGCTTACTTCCTCTGCTAATCCCCTTACACCCCAGTCATTGCTGTTTCTTTCTTTTTTTTTTTTTCCGGTATGCGGGCCTCTCGCTGTTGTGGCCTCTCCCGTTGCGGAGCACAGGCTCCAGACGCGCAGGCTCAGCGGCCATGGCTCATGGGCCCAGCCGCTCCACGGCATGTGGGATCCTCCCGGACCGGGGCACGAACCCGTGTCCCCTGCATTGGCAGGCGGACTCTCAACCACAGCGCCACCAGGGAAGCACCTTGCTGTTTCTTGAACATTCTAGGCACTATCCTGCCTTAGGCTCTTTGCTTTCGCTGTTTCCTTTACCTGAAATGCTCTTTCCCCAGATATCTTTTTGGCTCTCTCCCTCACACCCTTCAGGTTTATGCTTCTGTCTCACCTCCTCCTTAAGGCCCACCTTGATCTCCATATTTAATACAGCAACTGCTCCACCCTACCCCCCTTTCCTAAATCCTCCCCATTCTGCTGTACATTTTCTTGTTCTCAAAGCACTAATCACCTCCTCACATACCATAGATTTATTTATTTATTATGCTTATTGTTTTATATCCTTACTCAAGTGTAAGCTTTATGAGTGAAAGGTCTTCATTTGCTTTACAGATGTAGCCCAAATGTCTGGCACACAGTACACCCCCAATAAGGAATCATTTACTGAATAAATGAGGAATTGGAAAATATCCAGTTTTACTAAAATGAAAACAAGACTGAGGATTCAAATTTAAGTAAATCCTTTGCCAGCCAGTGTTAGGATTATTGATGTTTTAGTTTAGTATTCTGACCACTTTGGTAATACATACTCAAACCTGAACAGAATCTGGACCTGTATTTACTCTACTGAAAGTCACTTGAACTTTATAGGGGTTAGAGGGAAAAAGAGAAAGTAATGGATGGAGAGCCACAGACTTCATACTGACGTTAGCTGAAGCCAAAGAGACAAATGCAGAACACAAAACTTTCGATCAATGAACTTTGTTTCAAATGTGTATTAAGAAAACCTGAAGTCTTAATTCCTTTCCTCAGAAACGTAGAAAGGTCAGGAACCTTTGTGACAGAATTTTTTGATCTCCCAGCTGAAGTTTCCAAATGTTTTTCAGATATTTAAATGTGGATAAAATGTCAAACATCTTGAACTGAAAGTTACAATCAGGCTTTAAAACTTGGTTGAACAGTTACACTAACTAAATCACCATTCATCAGAGAGCAAGAGTACTGAAGAAACAAAAGCTATGGCACTTAAGCATTATCAGCACAAGTGGTAATTTGGAAATCAGCTCAATTCTGGATAAGAAAACTTATTTTCCCAATGATAATTGTTGTAAGCATAATGAGACTTTTGTGCCAAATGGAAAAAATAATTTAGCCATACAATAAAAATTCAAATTGAAGTTTCTTATTAGAATTAATAATATTATTATTTTTTTTTTGCGGTACGCGGGCCTCTCACCGTCGTGGCCTCTCCCGCTGAGGAGCAGAGGCTCCGGACATGCAGGCTCAGTGGCCATGGCTCACGGGCCCAGCCGCTCCGCGGCATGTGGGATCTTCCCGGACCGGGGCACAAACCCGTGTCCCTTTCATCGGCAGGCGGACTCTCAACCACTGCGCCCCTAATATTATTTATCCATGGCATTCCTGTCATATGACATTGGTACTTCAGCCAGGAATTAAAATTGGAAGACAGGAATCATCTTTATTTTTTTCCCCATCTTACATTGTATTCTATTAACCAATCATCAGAGTTTATAAATTTTTCTTTTGTTTGTTATTTTACTTTTTTAAAATTTTGTTGATTTATTTATTTTTGGCTGCTTTGGGTTTTCGTTGCTGCACATGGGCTCTCTCTGGTTGCATTGAGCTGGGACTACTCTTCGTTGTGGTGAGCGGGCTTCTCATTGCAGTGGCTTCTCTTGTTGCGGAGCATGGGCTCTAGGCACATGGGCTTCAGTAGTTGTGGCTCGCAGGCTCTAGAGTGCAGGCTCAGCATGGGCTTAGTTGCTCCACGGCATGTGGGATCTTCCTGGACCAGGGATCGAACCTGTGTCTTGCATTGGCAGGTGGATTCCCAACCACTACGCCACGAGGGAAGTCTCTGTAATTTTAGATTCCACATATAAGTGAAGTCATACAGTATTTGTCTTTCTCTGTCTGACTTATTTCACTTAGCATAATGCCCTCAAGTTCCATTCATGTTGCTGCAAATGGCAAGATTTCATTCTTCTTTATGGCTGAATTATATATATATATATATATATATATATATATATATATATATACACACACACACACACACATATATATGTGTGTATATATATATACACACACACACATATATGTGTATATATTATAATCTTTACATATAATAATGATTATATAATACATATACATATAATCACATATATATTATATATATATAATCACATTTGCTCTATCTATTCATCCATAAATTATGGACACTTAGGTTGCTTCCATGTCTTGGCTATTGTAAATAAAGTTGCAATAAACATGGGGGTGCACATATTTTTTCAAGTTAGTGATTTTTTCTTCAGATAGATACCCAGAAGTGGAGTTGCTGGATGATACGGTAGTTCTATTTTTAATTTTTGAGGAATCTCCATACTGTTTTCCATAGGGGCTGTACCAATTTACATTCCCACCTACAGAGCACAAGTGTTCTCTTTTCTCTATCTTCTCTCCAACGCTTGTTCTTTGTAGACTTTTTGATAATATTTAAACAGCTGTGAGGTAATATCTCATTGTCCTTTTGATTTGCATTTCCTGATGATTAGTGATGTTGGGCCCCTTTTCATATACCTGTTGGCCACCTGTATGTCTCCTTTGGAAAAATGTCTATTCACATCTTCTGCCCACTTTTTAATTGTATTGTTTGGTTTTTTTGCTATTAAGTTGTATGAGTACTTCATATATTTTGGATATTAACCCCTATCAGATATATGATTTGCAAATATTTTCTCCCATTGAGTAGGTTGCTTTTTTATTTTGTTGATGGTTTCCTTCACTGTGCAGACGCTTTTTAGTTTGATGTAGTCTCATTTGTTTATTTCTGGTAAAAATATCAGAAATCTTGATAGCTCTTTCATTGCAAAGACTGATGCCAAGGAGCTTACAGCCTGTTTTCTTCTAGGAGTTTTATGGTTTCAAGTTAGTGATTTTTCTTTCGTTTCCTATTATCACTGCCACACCCTAACTGGGGTCTCTCTGGCTTTTCTTTCTCACTTAATCAGGACCTGTGACTTACTGCTTTCAGAATAATCTTCCTAAAATTCCTCTTCCAACATTCAACTTAAAGATGGGTTAACCCCTCCTAAGTGTAGTCCATCATGCTAGGTGTTACTCCTTCCTCTGTTATTTCCTACTAGAGACCCTGGGCTAATGGATTCTCCATCCTTCTGTCATCCAACCCAGAATATGGGCATCATGTCAGCTTCTTTCCAGCACATGTCAGTTTTCTCTGAATATCTCTTATCCAAAGTCCTCTCCACTCCCACGGATACTATCTTAATCCATCCAGTTTTGCCTTAATTAATGCACTAATCTCCTAAATTGGCATCCATTCTCATTTTCCTCTATCCTCATTGTGTGCAGAGCAATATTTTTAAAATATAAATTTTAGTCTGTCATGGCCCATGTAAATTCCTTCAACGGCTTCCCATTACCTCCAGGATAAATCCAGCTTTCTTAACATGCACGCATTATTTTTCTCCGTCTGGCCTTGTCTAACCGGAAACATTGAGGGTGAGTCCTTAGGTGTCATTATGAAGGGCATCATTCTCACCTCCTCTTTGTGTCCCAGACCCAAACATTCTGGCTAAGAGAGAGATGGAGCATTGCCAATCCAGAGCACATGCTTCCTTCTGTAAGGTCACACCCCAGCCTCGCAAAGAATTGTCATTTTTCTAAAGTAGTCTAGTTAAAGGTTACTATTTTGCTGAATTCCAAAGAAGGAACTGAGAGCAGGTTCTTTTCCTCTAACCAAAGGGATTCTTTAAGAACTGCAACTCACCAATGCCAGACCAAACCCAGGCAAGCTTCAATGCTTCCTTCCAGCCTCCCTCGGCCCACATGGGTAAGGAGGGATTTCCAGCCCAGAGAACAGTAGTGAACTTTATTTCTTGCCTCTCTAGGCAGGGTACAGTGCTAGCTAGAGGTAAAGGAGAGAACTGGGGGTTGGAGTAGTATCACCCCAGGAATGATGAAAACACCTCTGAAGAGAGAAGGATCTGTGTTTCAGCCAGTGGGTGTTTCCTGTTACTTCAGACTACCTGGAAGAAAATCATAAGGTAAACCCTCTTCTCATGTAATTAGGTGTAGAAACAGGTTCTTTTCACGAGCAGCTGGGCTCTCACGACCTGGGCTGTGGGGGGCAGGAAAGTGTTAACTCAGCAGGCCTTTGTTGCTCAAATTCAGTCCTTTCGAAATAAAAGTGTGGCTTCATAGCTGGCCCTTGACTAACTCCTGGGAGATAGCCTCTGAGACCTTGGAGTATTCTGCCAGCTAAGAGTGTTTTGTGTGCCTGAGGTCTTGGGCCAGGCTACACCTGTTTGACCAGATAGACTTACCCTAAAAATATGATTTATGTGTGGAGCAACAGGAACTCTCATTCACCACTGGTGGTGCAGCCCGTTGAGAAGTTAGTTTGGTGGTTTCTTACAAAACTAACCACACTCTTACCATGCGATCTAGCAATAGTGCTCCTTGGTATTACCTAAATGAGTTGAAAACTTAACGTCCATACAAAAACTTGCTGACGAGTGTTTATTACTGCTAAATTAATAATTTCCAAAACTTGGAAGTAACCAAGATGTCCTTCAGTAGGTGAATGGATAAATATATGTGGTATATCCAGGCAATGGAATATTATTCAGTGCTAAAAAGAACTGAGCTATCAAGCCATGAAGAGACATAGAGGAACCTTAAATGCATATTACTATGTGAAAAAAGCCAAGCTAATAGGCCACACACTGTATGATTCCAACCTTATGAGGTGTGGAAAAGGCAAAACTATGGAGACAGTATAATGATCAGGGGTTTCCAGGAGTTAGTGGGGAGGGAAGGATGAATAGGCTGAGTACAGAAAATATTTAAGGCAGTAAAACGACTCTGTGTGGGCTTCCCTGGTGGCGCAGTGGTTGGGAGTCCGCCTGCCGATGGAGGGGACGCGGGTTCGTGCCCCGGTCCGGGAGGATCCCACGTGCCGCGGAGCGGCTGGGTCCGTGAGCTATGGCCGCTGAGCCTGAGCGTCCGGAGCCTGTGCTCTGCAGCGGGAGAGGCCACAGTGGTGAGAGGCCTGCGTACTGCAAAAACTACTCTGTGTGATGCTGTAATGTTGGATACATGTTGTTACAAGTTTATCCCAACCCACAGAAGGTACAACACCAAGAATAAACCCTATATAAACTATGGTTTGTCAATGTAGGTTAATCAATTGTAGCAAATGTACCTATTCTGGTGGGTGATGTTGATAATGGGGAGGCTATGCATGTGTAGGGGCAGGAGGTATATGGGGAATCTCTGTACCTTCTGCTCAATGTTGCTGTGAACCTAAAACTGCTCTAAAAAGTGAAATATATTTTTTAAAAAAACAAATAAAACGTGACTTACAGTGAATGTCTGTTTTTGCTCTGGGCATATGGGCAGAGTCTGAGTAGTTGAGAGCATTCATACAGCCCTGCATGCCTGCATGACTGGCGTCCTGTATAAACCCTAGACACCAAGACTCAGTTGAGTTGCTTTTTTGGGGAACATTTTGTATGTGTTGTCAACTATCATTGCTGGGAGAATTAAGTATGTCCCTGTGCAATTCCATTGGGAAGACACATTTGGAAGCTTGTGCCTGGTGTTTCCTGGACTTCACCCTAGGTACCTTTACCCTTTTCTTATATTCATCTATATCTTTTCCCTGTACTAAATCATAACCGTGAGTACAACAGCTTTCTTGAGTCCTGTGAGTCCTTTCAGCAAATCATTCAGCCTGACAGTGGTCTTGGAACTCTTGACATAGCTGCCTATGCATACAAACTACCAAAGTGTATTTTTAAAAAGTAATCATATATTTAGTTCAAACATCATCTTTTTACTTAAATTTAAATTTATTGCACTATAAACAATTTTCATCATCTTTTATTAGTTTAATGCTTGGTTCATTGGCTCCAGTCTAAGGCTGCCTTTGCTTCATATACAATCTCTTCCCCAGTCAGCAGTGGCTATTGTGGCAGTTTGTTTTCACTTGAAGCTGGAAGAACATCTCATCCCAGCTTTTAAAGGGAGAGAAAATCAAAGCAAAACAAAGCAGTTCAGGAGATTCTTCTTAGAAAGGAGCAGCTTACACTGCAGAGCCTTAGGTCTTCATGGGCTTGTGTAGCGTGGGCTTGTGTAGTACCTCCCTCTTTCTTCATCCTACAAGTTATACGATGAACTCAGCTATAAATAAATATCCCAAACTAGGGCACATCCCCAGTGTGGTTCCAGATGTGACGAAGGTAACAATTTCTGTCCTGACCCAGTTTGGATGCTCTTTTTATATTGAGCTGGATCATTGCCTTTTTTTTCTCTGTCCCCCACTGATCAGGTCTTCAGTCATCTATGTTAAATGATCACCTCTCTACACCAGATCTGTGATGTCAATTCCAGAGAATGAACAGCCTTTGCATTAGCAGTTGCTTCATCAGTTGTATTTCTTCCTGACAACATGCCATTGAAATGCCTGCTATGGCTGCCTGCTTTTCTAGGAGTGAGGATTTTATACCTGTGCAGTGCTCTCTGCTCCCTGCCTTGTCTCCCTGTGGTCTGTCTATACCTACTCTGCTCCAGGGCAGTGCCATGGGAAGCACTTTGCATCTCATGTTCCATTTCTGGGAGGAGGGAGTAGATGGAACTGGACTGAAACAGGCTCTTCTACTGCACAGAATGTATGGAGTTTATGATACCTTGTGGCATCTCAGGGGTTTATTGGTTAACCATTCCATACCCATTTTAAGAGTAGGTGATGATTATGCCAAACATGGACTGTCTGCATTTTCCTAGTTCAAGTTTATCAAAATAAATTAAATGCCTTTTTTTTTCATTACAGGATGATAATATGGTTTTCCTCTTTTGATTTATTAATACATTTTCTACTATTGAACTATCCTTGCATTTTTGAAATTAACTTTGCTAGGTCATTCTTTTTTAAAAAAAAATTTATTTCTTTTTTATTTATTTATTTTTTGGCTGCATCGGGTCTTCGTTGTTGCAGGTGGGCTTTCTCTAGTTGAGTCAAGCAGTGGCTTCTCTTGTTGCGGAGCATGGGCTCTAGGCGCACGGGCTTCAGCAGTTGTGGCTCATGGGCTCTACAGTGAAGGCTCAGTAGTTGTGGCACACAGGCTTAGTTGCTCAGTGGCATGTGGGATCTTCCAGACCAGGACTCGAACCCATGTCCCCTGCATTGGCAGGCGGACTCTTAACCACTGAGCCACGAGGGAAGCCCCTAGGTCATTCTTTAACATTTAAAAATATTCAAACTAAATGGGCTCATCTTTTACTTAGGAGTTTTGTGTCAGTTCTTTTAAGGGCAGTTGGTTTGAAGTTTGTATTCTCCTTGTTAGAATGGATGCTAACTTCATGTAAGGGAGAAAAACAGTTTCTTTCTATATCTATGTTCTGGACCAGTTTATATAACATAGAAAAAATTTGTTCCTGGAAAGTTTGAAATAATTCATCTGTAAAACCATCTGCGTCCTGCACATTTTTGAGGAGCAGTTCTGTGACAACTTTATTTTTTACATGAAAATTGATTTATTTAGATTTTCTACCTCGTCAAGGGCCAATTTTGGTAATTTATATTTTCTTAGACTACTGTTCATTTCTTTCTGATTTTATTATTATAGAGATGTGCAAAGCATTTTCTTGGAGTTCTTTTAATATCCTTTCTGTTCTCTTTTTCATTTCTGTCTTTGTGTATAGGGTACTTCTGGTAGCATAATTGCTTTTTGTATGATTGTTAGAAGTCAAATCATTTTTAGATAAATTCTTTAGATAAAGTCCTATAGATACAGTGTTATGAATCAGAGCTCTGGTCCTAATCATGCTATAAAAATACCAATGTTAATCATAAAAGTAAATGCAAGGAAATTATAAAATATAGTTAATTAGAAGCAAATATTTATAAATTCATAAAACAAATATTTACAATAAAATATATATTGCAAATATCCCCTTTTCAGGATTTTTCTCTGTGGAATTTCTTTAAATGAATTCAGAAAGTTTGGATTGAGATTGTTTTTCTCTGTTTCTTGAAAGATTCCTTGAAGCAAATACAGATGCTCTTCATTGATCAAGGTAAGATCTTCTGCCTTGAGAATTCCACTGTGCAGAGTTTCTGAATGGTAAATTCTGGAAGGTAGGGCTATTATCATGATAATTCTATATGACTGATCATAGGGTACAAGGGGTAGAGGTGAATCTGGACAGAGAGGCAGAGAGCAGTTCATGATGTGTCCTGTATGTTATGTACCATCTACAAAATTTGGGGCTAGATCCTTATAAACAATGGAGAGTCATTGAAGAGTTTTAACCATTTGTGTAGTGTGATCATATTGCATTTTATAAATATAACTCTATCAGTGTGAGGCATGGATTAGAAGGAAGAAAGCATGAAGGCAGAGAGACCAGTTAAGAAGTCAGGGAAATGACTTAGGAGGCAGAAGGGATAGATTCAAACAATATTTAAAAGGTGAAATGGCAAGTCTTAGAGACCAATTAAATGTGAAGGGTGGGGTAAAGGAAGACATTTAGATTGGTTTCCAGATCACTCATGGCCAGAATGATTGGGTGAATGACGGTATCATTTGTTAAGGTAATTTGGAAAAGGAACAGGTGTTAGTGGGAAGATGATAAACGGCTTTGCACACATTGAATGTTCAATGAATGTTCTATGGAACATTCAAGAAGAGCTGTGTGTGGGAGTCAGCTGTATATACTAGTCTAAAATACTAGTCTAAAATAGTAGAGAGGTTTGAGCTGGATCATGAATTCTGGCACGATTAGAATACGCTAACCAAAGGCACGAGATGAGTTTGCCTAGAGAGTGTTTTGTGGAAGAATGAAGAGGGCCAGGACCAAATCCTGGGAAATACCACAGTTTAAAAACCATTATATTTATTTATTTTAAAATATTTATTTATTTATTTACGTATTTATTTACTTTTGGCTGTGTGGGTCTTCGTTGCTGCACGCAGGCTTTCTCTAGTTGCAGCGAGCGGGGGCTACTCTGCTGTGGTGCATGGGCTTCTCGTTGCAGTGGCTTCTCTTTGTTGTGGCTTCTCTTTGTTGCAGAGCATAGGCTCTAGGCACTGGGCTTCAGTAGTTGCGGCACACAGGCTCAGTAGTTGTGGCTTGGGGGCTCTAGAGCGCAGGCTCAGTAGTTGTGGCGCACAGGCTTAGTTGTTCTGTGGCATGTGAAATCTTCCCGGACCAGGGATTGAACCCGTGTCCCCTGCATTGGCAGATGGATTCTTAACCACTGCACCATGAGAGAAGTCCCAAAACCATTACATTTAAATAAAGTGTTGGGGCGGTGGAAAGATGGCGGAGGAGTAAGACGCGGAGATCACCTTCCTCCCCACAGATACACCAGAAATACATCTACACGTGGAGCAACTCCTACAGAACACCTACTGAACGCTGGCAGGAGACCTCAGACCTCCCAAAAGGCAAGAAACTCCCCACGTACCTGGGTAGGGCAAGAGAAAAAAGAATAAACGGAGACAAAAGGATAAGGACGGTACCTGCACCAGTGGGAGGGAGCCGTGAAGGAGGAAAGGTCTCCACACACTAGGAAGCCCCTTCTCGGGCAGAGACTGCGGGAGGCGGAGCGGGGAGCTTCGGAGCCGCGGGGGAGAGCCCAGCAACAGGGGTGCGGAGGGCAAAGCGGAGAGATTCCCGCACGGAGGATTGGGGCGACCGGCACTCACCAGCCCGAGAGGCTTGTGTGCTCACCCGCCGGGG
>NW_006791304.1:630024-693800 GCF_000442215.2 Lipotes vexillifer | reverse complement strand
GGGGTGGGATAGGGAGGGTGGGAGGGAGGGAGACAAAGAGGGAAAAGATATGGGAACATATATATATGTATAACTGACTCACTCTGTTATAAAGCAGAAACTAACACACCATTGTAAAGCAATTATACCCCAATAAAGATGTTAAAAATAAATAAATAAATAAATAAATAAATAAATAAATAAATAAATAAATAAATAAAGTGTTTTCATCACGCCCTCCCAAAATTCGGTCCTCTCTTCTGATGAATATCTTTTCAAGCACTTAGGCTCAAACCTTCAGGACATATTCCTTCTCCTGCTAAGTCTATTCTCTTCAAGTGTCTCCTCTCTGACCCTTACTCTCCATTCTCCCTGCCCCTTCCCTAGACCCCTAATGTCACCCACCTGGCACGAGCCCTCCAGCCTCAGATAAGGCTCTCTTATCTGAGATCTTCGGGGCCAATGGCTTTCAATGTCATTTTTAAGTCTGTTTAAGCAGGGAATTGTAAAAATAATGACACTCAGATACCTTATGAACATATAAATATACACTCACTCATCTTTTGATATAGCCATAACATTTTCCTGACTGTTGATCCATTTATTGCTATTCTTTTTTTTTTTTTTTTTGCGGTACGCGGGCCTCTCCCTATTGTGGCCTCTCCCGTTGCAGAGCACAGGCTCCGGACGCGCAGGCTCAGCGGCCATGGCTCACGGGCCCAGCCGCTCGGCGGCATGTGGGATCTTGCTGGACTGGGGCACGAACCTGCGTCCCCTGCATCAGCAGGTGGACTCTCAACCACTGCACCACTAGGGAAGCCCTATTGCTATTCTTTATTGTCCTCTTAAAAGCTATATCCATAGTGAATAATAATAATAGTAATAATGATAATAACAGCCCTTCTCTAACACGTTGAATGTAGCAGATACTCTTGTATGCACTTAAAAAAATTTAAACTCTATTAATCCTTACTGCAGACTATGAGGTAGGTACTATTAGTAACCTTATTTTACAGATAAGAAAACTGCGGCACATAAAGGTTAGGTAAGTCTCATAGACAGCAAATAACAGAACTGAAATTGGATTTAATAAGTTTGGCTTATAGGCTCTTACTTGCTGTGCTACACTCTGAAAGTGCAAAACTCTTACAAAGAAACTTGACTATAGAATCTTTCTAGATGTTCATTTTTCCCCCCTATCTTTTACCTGTCTCACCACCCTTAATCTTACAGCATTTATTACACTCTTATTTAGTCTTTCCCAAAGCAGGTAGTTTCGTTTTTACAGAAACTACCACCCTCTTTCCTTTTGCACTCTTAATTAACTTTGTGTTAAAATATTTAAATTATGTAATTGCAGCTAAAGTTCATACACAACTTTGGGAACAAATATCATGACTCTTGATCAGCAAGCAACTCATCTGGAAAGAGGAAGAAGACAAGGGCCTGTTTGGGTATATCTTCCTGGTCTCAGCATCCAGAGATTTGAGACACAGCACTGAGAGCAGAGATTAATGAGACATTTCAGTTACGAGGGGGTCAGTTAAGAGAACTTCTGCTTTCTCTCAGTTTCCAGTGTCTTGCTATTCTGATCCATTCTGCCCAGGGCTTTCAGAGTGAGTCATTTTCCTAAATAAATAAGTTACTCACCTGATCAAAAACATGCAGCTGTTTCTCCATTGCCACAGAACAAAGTCTAGAGTCCAACAGAAAACCTAAATTCTCAGCATAAAGTCTTCAATGATTTATCCCAGACTGATCTCGGGTGGCCTCGGCCTGCAGCGGCTTGAAGCAGGGTTTCAGTTCCCTGCCAGTGATTGAGGTCTGGTCGTGGTGGTGAGAGTACCGAATCCTAGCCACTAGACCAGTGGTCAGTGACAAGGCCCTGGCCCTACAGCTTTGCAGAAAAAGAATTCCCACAAAGATGGAAAGTAGTGACACAAGTATTTATTAGGAGAAAAAAAAGAGTACAGTACGTGTGGATAGACACACGGGTGGGCTCAGAGAGAGAGTCGCTCCCTTGAGGCAGTTTGAATCACTGTTATGGGGCATTTCTTCCAGGTTTCCTTTGACAAATTATTTTGATTTGCCTGGTTCAAAGTCCATATTTGGTATATCTCAGGACTGTTCCACGTGTGCGGGCACATCTCTTTGCCAAGATGGATTCTACCGAAGAGGCCTATGGGTAGTGAGCATCAGTTGGCATCACTCCCTTTTTGACCTCCAAGGAGCTTTTCTGCTCATGTGTAGTCAGGTCTCCTGACTTTCAGAATGAGGAATATGTGGTCTCTTATCTTCTATCTGGGCAGGGCCCAGCCTTCTCTCTCAATTGTCTTGTTCTCATCTCGGAATATCAGTCTTCAGGGAACAAACTCAAACCTTTGCCCTGAGGGCCCATCTATCTCCTGCCTCAAAGCCACCTCTCTAAATACATTTTTCCTCTCCATGCTCCAGCGATATTAATCTATACTGAGTTTGAGTTTTGAAAACCCATAATCAACTTTATTAATAATTCCCCTAGGCAGCATCTAGGTTTCTTGTTTAGTTCTCTGCCCCTCTCTTTATTCTAGAAACTGCAACAGCTACGAGTGGTATAGGAAAGGGAAGGAGAAAGGCAGAAACAGAGTACACAGGATCGGTTGTATGAGCTCTCCAAGGCCCTGTGGCAGATTTTCCTGATATGGCTATGGCAATATTTCTGCTTCAAACATGCTCTTCAGAACCTTGCCATTCTTCCCTCCAAGAGGTGGGGTCTCTGTTTTCTCCTTGTGATTTGGGGCAGGAACTTGTAACCACTTCTGCAATGTAATGCTATATAACTTCCAAAGCTAGGGTATAGAAAGGATATAGTCTACATATGGCTCTCTTCCTTAGGATGCTTGCCCTTTGAACTCTGCCACCATATTGTGATGAACTCAAACTAGCTTTTTAGCCTAGAGACCATATGCAGAAGCCCAAGTGGAGAGGAACTCCAGGCCCCAGCTGACAGCCAGTATTAACTGCATGACACGTGAGTGAATGAGCCTCCAGATGATTCCAGCCCTCAGCTTTGAAGTCTTCCAGCTGGGGCCCAGAAAGTGTAGAACAGAGGCAAGCCGACCCCACTATACTCTGTCCAAAACCTGATCCACAGAATCTGTGAGCATAATAAATTGTTGTTTTTCTCCACCAACTTTTGGAGTAATTTGTTATGCAGTCATAGTAAGTGAAACAGGCCCTTTGTACAAATAAGTAGATACATAGGGGTCCTCGTCCCATAATTTTTTTTTTTTTTTTTTCCGGTACTAGGGCCTCTCACTGCTGTGGCCTCTCCCATTGCGGAGCACAGGCTCCGGACGCGCAGGCTCAGCGGCCATGGCTCACGGGCCCAGCCGCTGCGCGGCATGTGGGATCTTCCCGGACCGGGGCACGAACCCGTGTCCCCTGCATCGGCAGGCAGACTCTCAACCACTGCGCCACCAGGGAAGCCCCTCATCCCATAATTTTGAGCTAGAAATGGTTGGAGAAGCCCCTCCCTTTGAGGACTATTTGCTCAATGTTTTTATCCCCAACTCCTACTGCCCTTTACTACGGGGTTCCACTGGAGTATGAAGTGGAACTGGGGGCCTGGACTTACAGTCTCAGCCAACAGCGCCTCAGCCCAGGGGCCTCCAGTGCCTCCCCCCATCATTTTCCCTGTGCTCCGATTTTGTCAGATGGCTGCCAGCACAGTATCGCTGGATGATTCTTTTTTCCTTCTGCGAACTCCTTAAGCTCTTGCTTAAGGAGCATTAACGTTGACTGTATTAGTTAATGCCAACCTCAGTTATCTTAGGCCATCAGAAGTGAAATGATAGTGTATGTGCTCCCTAGAAAATCACTTCTGCTTTAGAATTTCTTCACATACCAATCTGTGTTCAATAACAATATTTTCACAACATTGATCAAAAGGGGGCAAAATGGGGCTTCCCTGGTGGCGCAGTGCTTGAGAGTCCGCCTGCCGATGCAGGAGACGCGGGTTCGTGCCCCGTTTCGGGAAGATCCCACATGCCGCGGAGCGGCTGGGCCCGTGAGCCATGGCCGCTGAGCCTGCGCGTCCGGAGCCTGTGCTCCGCAAATGGGAGAGGCCACAACAGTGAGAGGCCCGCATAACGCAAGAAAAAAAAAAAAAAAAAAGGTTGATAAAAAAAAGGGGGCAAAATGATCACAGTATGCTGTGGGTAAAAAAAGGGTTGGCGATATTTTGCTACTCTTGGCAGCTCTCTCCTATCACTAGTCCCCCAAAACTCTTCCTGCCTCTTTTTCCCCTGCAGGCTTTTCTTCATGTCCTTGCCTTTGCCTGGAAATCCCTGGAATTTTACCTATCTTTTTTAGCTCAGTTCAACATGCCAACTCCTTTAAGTAGCCATGCTTGGTGGCATCTTACCCAACTTTATGCTCCTTCAGAATTTTGTTTATAATGCTTTTAAATCCTCTTCTTGTGATTAACGTATCTGTACATATGGATTATGTCCTTGGCTAGGTAGTGAGGTCTTTGTTAGTGTTTATGTCCTCTGCACTTAGCAGAATACCTTTCACATAAGAGATCCACAACACAAGTTTGTTGAGTTAAATTTCTGAGTTAAATTTCTAAATGACAAGGAATGGTGAAATATTATACTAAGGTTATAATAGTATAATAAGGTTTATATGATATGTATTTATTATATATGATTATAAGCTTCAGAAATTTAAATCTGATTAGAGTCTTTGAGTCTGGTGTGTATGTGTATGTGTGTATAGATATATATGTAAGTATAAAAATATATATATATTTACATGCAATGTAAATTAGTGTCTCATTTCCTTCACATTTCTATAAATTATTGTTCCCACTATTTGGGCTTAACTTTGTATTTAATTTCAGAAAAGGCTTCAAGGGACTTACCTGGGAGAACCAAGGAATTTTAGTGATGGCAATTTATCACACACACCTAGTGTTTAATCTGGATAGTTGGTAGAAGTGTACCCTAATTATTTGGTTCTGATTAAGAATTAATAAACCCTTACAGCAGCTGAATGTGAAAATTTGAACATGAAAAGTGTTAAAAAATATGACAAGAAGGAGCAAGAAAAAAATGTTAATTTTTAAAAATATTAATTTATTTATTTTTGGCTGCGTTGGGTCTTCATTGCTGCACGCGGGCTTTCTCTAGTTGTGGTGAGCGGGGGCTACTCTTCGTTGTGGTGAACGGGCTTCTCACTGCGGTGGCTTCTCTTGTTGCGGAGCACGGGGTCTAGGCGCGAGGCCTTCAGTAGTTGTGGCTCGCGGGCTCTAGAGCGCAGGCTCAGTAGTCGTGGTGCATGGGCTTAGCTGCTCCGCGGCATGTGGGATCTTCCCAAAGCAGGGATCAAACTCGTGATCCCTGCATTGGCAGGTGGATTCTTAACCACTGCACCACCAAAGAAGCCCAATGTTAATGTTTTAACATAGCTTTTACTTTAAGTTAAAAAGTGTCATTAGCATATTTCTGTTTCAAAATATTTGCTAGACTGAATAGCTTCTACTTTGGAAGTCAGATAAACTACATAAAATAATTGTTTAGAAAAAGTACACATGAATGAATTGTTCCTTACTAACAATATGATATACATCTTCCATTCAAAGATATTAATATCAATCCTTTCTTTATGCAGAACTTTTTCCAGCTACAGCATTTCAATTAACATACCCATCTATTTCCATATGAACAGGGATCTGTGCTAATTTTACACTAATTCCTAAGATGAATAATTGAGATATTGGATGCAATGCCTCAAAAAACTGAATCTTGTTTAGTGCTTGAAGTAACAAGTCCTGAGCCACGAGTTAATCAAGAAAACTATAGATAGGTCTTCATTAACATACCAAGAATCAGCCCACCAATAACGAAATCACTGAACATGCACATTTAATGGTGCAAAATTCAATCACATTTAACTCAGCCTGAAAATATCAGTATCTTAATAATTTCTTGTGTTTATATAGACGAGAAACTTTCCTGTGGAGAGAGCAAAGTTCTTTTGCATATCTTGATTAACCACATTTAAGAGCAAGTGCCATTATCCGCACTTGACAAAATATCAAAAAGGTGAAGTAACTTAGCCAAGGTCACACTGACAGAGAGACATCTAAATCAGCTCTAGACATCTTGGCTGCAATTAACACTCTCCTGAATCCAGAAATAAACAAGACAAAATATATTTCTATACTTGGGTGCTTCCAAGATATTATAAGGTCTCGAATGGTACTGTCACCCACCTGTGCCTCCCTCCCAGTGCTATATGCAATGAAAGAGGAAGTGTGGAAAGCAAAGGAGGCACCTGCCAGCAGTTCTGAAGCCTTGATTCTGGAAAAGGATGTAAATGGGAACCAGAGACAAATCTATGTACCCAACTATTTTGAGCTGTGGCTTGGTCATAAACATTCTACAGTATGGTTCAAGGGTGCTGTAACATGATCCTTTGTGACCATGGAATCAGGCACAAAGCACCCAGTCATAATATGGACCCCTTTAAAAATGCTAGAGGATGAAGCTTGCCATGTATGTGGTACTGGGGAGCCCCAGATGCTGGTCAATCATGGAATAAGGGGTAAGGAAGTCTGAAAGGGAGGTGAAATTGGCAGAGTTGTCCTAGGCTCTTGGTATGTCCCCAGTCCTTCCTCAGATGTAATTTTGCGGCCTGGTTGGTACTTGTGTCTGGATAGAGAAATAGTTAAAAATAAAAAAAAAGAGAGAGAGAAGGAAAGAAAAGAAAAACTCAGATTAGAAGTTCGGGTTGATACTAGATCTGGATTGGAAAATAAAAGGTACATCTGTCCTTGTTCCTCTGTCCTGCGGCACTGGAAGTGAAACTCATTTGTCACCCTGGACTAGATGCTCTTTAGAAATCCTTCTAGTTATATCGTTTTCGTATCCTGCTTAAGTAAAGAGCTTTTGAAAATTACAGAACAAAAAAAATTTTTCCCAAATGCTCTAGTCTGTTAATTGCTCTCTCTGAATGCATGAAAGTGTGATTGTTTTCTTAAAGGTATAACTTAAGGCAGATACAGCACTACAAGGTCATCTCAAGCGGAACAGGTAAAAGAGCAAGATGTCCTCTGTTTAGATACATCAATATCTAAAAAAAGCTCACAGAGAATGTCAACTGACTGATTCAACACATTTCCAGAAGATGAAGGTATATTAGAATCCTGAAGAAGACAAGGCAGAGAAAACTTTGCTCATTAATCAGCAATTACTGGTAGCTAGTGAATATCACAGTTTCGATAAAGTGCCAGAGCCCACTAATGGTATGAGAACATTAAGTCTTTGGTCACAAAGTCACAGCAAGACCTTGTTCAGATTTACTTTGGAGCTGTCTGGGCTTGGAGCTGTTGCTGTGAATAACAAATCTGATATTTTTCTTATGCCCCCGTTTCTGTGCTGCACTTGCACTTGGTGAAAACAAAAGCAGGCCAGAGCAGAATAGCAGCTAGAGATTGGCATTACTGGTTGAGAACTTTGACACATAGAAGGCTAAACTCATCCAGCTCATGTAGTCTTGGTACATGCCAGAATTCGATCTCCAAAACTCTGCTAATACTGCCTGCTGGCTTCCTCAATTACCTTGAAAGATGGGCCAGCTACAGTCTTCTGAGACTAAAGGGATACCCACTTGGGCTATCACCTCATAGATTTTTCTCTTGAATTGGCCTTTTCAGTAAAATGAAAATAGAATCTAGATTACTCCCCCTATTCCCAAGGAAATTTAAAACCATCTAAAGGAGTGGCACACATATTTAACAAGATTCTATCCACTTATTACCTTATTCAAGACTCCAGTTAAAGTTGAGATATTGCTCTGTAATATTGGTGCTTGGTCATGCTAAATCTTCATAGGTCACATACAATATTCGCAAGTGAAATGGCCTAAAGCTTTCTATTCAAAGTGTAGTTCAAGGCTTAGTAGCATCCATATAGCCTGGGAATTGTTATAAGTTCAGAACTCAAGCTCCACCCAGAATCAGAATCTGTATTTTAACGTGATTCTCAGGAGACTCAGATTCACATTAAAGTACTGGCATATGTGACTTTTACTATTTTTACAACAAATGGTATTTGTCAGGTGTTCCTTGTGAAAGAATGCCTACTTAGATTCCTACTTGCAGTCAGAAGCACAGACAGAACTGGAATAGAATAAACCACCAAACACAATTTGTATGTAAGGTCCAGCTCTCTGTCTAAATGAACATAAATTCTTATTAATGGGAGAATAAATAGTGATATTGTCCTTACCAAAAAACGGCCCCTCCCATCTTCAGAATATGACCTTCACAGAAAGTAGCTCAAAAACCCACTCTTCTGAATTTCAAATACTTGTGTTGTTTCCCTAAAGAGGTACGTTTCAGTGATTGCATTAAGCTTGCTTCCTAGCTGCACTAAAGGCTATGGAAAAATATTCATTATTAGGGAAATAGGACATACAAATATGAAATTAGCTCAAGACCTCTCATCCTATAAAATAGTCCAACATTATATGAATAGCAATCTACTTAGGAAATAGTAAATAAAGTGCTCGGTTCCATAACTGATTGATCCCAGCTGACCATTGTTAAATCTTGTCTGGCCCATCTCCAAGACGTTTGTGTTGTCCTGGCAGCCGCAGGCGTTCTCGGGGGCAGGAGACCAAGAAGCAGGCGGAAGGGGGAACGCTGCCAGCAGCCCATCCTGGATTCTCACCCTCTTCTTTTAGTGACTTGCTTTGTGAGTCATTTGATTTGGAGGAAAGACCCCTTACTCTAAAGCAATCAGATCTGTCACCATTAAAGGCTGAAATGATAAGCAAGAAAAAAAATATCAGAAGGATAGTGTATAATAGGAACTTTATCCTTGGTAACGTTTTGAGGAACCCATTAAAGAGGAAAGTCAATTTCTCTTCAAAACTTGGAAAACTTCTACCAATTTATAACCAGAAGAAAGAGAGAGAAAAAAAGAAAGCTACTTTTAAATTTATTTTCTATGTTTCTTTAACATAGAGGAATTTTTCCCAATAAGGCACTGAGGATTCTAACCAAGAAATCCCAAACAGTTATAGTATCACAAAGGATGATACTTACAGATACACTTTTAGGGTGCTTCTTGCCAGATGATATTTGTCTGCTCACATGCTATCCAGAAGAGATAATGCTGGATGAAGGAAATAGGTCATCAATGGGTACTGGGTTTAGGGGAAGCTTTATAATAAAGGTTTACCAATTATTGTAAAGATTTCATTTTAAATTATGCATAATTATTCTTGGTTCATTTGTATTTACTATATCGGTGATTTTTTAAAAATAAATTTATTTATTTTATTTATTTATTTTTGGCTGCATTGGGTCTTTGTTGCGGTGTGCGGGCTTCTCATTGTGGTGGATTCTCTTGTTGCGGAGCATGGGCTCCAGGTGCGCAGGCTTCAGTAGTTTTGGCTCACAGGCTCTAGAGTGCAGGCTCAGTAGTTGTGGTGCACGGGCTTAGTTGCTCTGCGGCATGTGGGATATTCCTGGACCAGGGCTTGGACCCATGTCCCCTGCATTGGCAGGCGGATTCTTAACCACTGTGCCACCAGGGAAGTCCCTGTGATAGTATTTATATTAACTTGATGGGGAAAATAGTGATGGCTCAATAACAACAAGAGGATACACTTCTTTATGTTCCAATGGATATACATAACCTAGAAAATCATATTTTCATAATTTTCTTTTAAATAAATACATAGATTATATTACAGTGGGGACAGGATATTCACACTTGTGCCAGAGCACAAATAAATGAATGAATACTGAGTGTTTATCTGGATAATCCAGTCCCCTCAAATCTTCCACTGAGAACAAAATAGTTGTAAGGGATTAAAGACTTTGAATTATATGGAACATTACTACTGAAACTCTCAGTCACATATCACTTTTGCTTTACCTGTATGGACAGAGAATCTTTGCTTTTCTTCTGTCGATTACCATGCCACTCTGTGAATAGACCATAGGGATCTGCCTAATGCAGACACACAGGAGCTCCTTTAAAAGCATCTCCACTTCAAAAAGGAAAAGTAGGAAGGAGAGGGATTGTAGCCTCAACTGGGTTTAGTGGAGGTCCTGACCGCAAGCTTCATTTTCACAGCTGTGTGCTCCATCCATCATAGAACCACAGGTGTGAAGTTACTTCAGGAAGAGATCTATTCTGTCCACTGTCTCCAGGTGGTATTTCTCCTATATTATTCTTGACCAGTGAGAATCATTTATCAATGCTAAAATTTTAAGTAAATGATTCAAGCTACAGAAGAAAGAACAGTACAACTCAAAACAGCACAAACAGCATGAGTTAGATAAGTTATTTAAAAAATATATTTAAAAATATTTTAAAAAATATTTCAAGATATCCCTTCGAGGCCTGTGTAGATTGTCTAAAGTTTTATCTGGTTATTTTAAACCATCTTACTGGTTTGTAATTAGTAGTCACTTTTCAAAGATATTGGAAGTTGTAAGTTAGGAGACCTATATTCAAGTCTTGGCTTTGCCAGCAACTTACCATAAGTCTTTGGGTAAATTACTCACATTTTCTGGGCTTTTCTCACCTCTGGTGACAATGGGAAGGATTAGACTAGAATGATCTTGAAGGTTCTGTTCTGACATTTTGTACTGGAAAGACTCAATTTCTGATCTTCAACACCTTGTAATAAATATTAGTAATATTCATACACTGCATACTACTTTATAGCTCACAGATTACTTTCAAATATATGGTTTCTTTTAAATCTCTCCAGTGCCTGTGAGTTAGGCACACTTCATAGACCTGAGAACAAGCTCAGAGAAGTTGTAACTTATCTAAGATCACAGAGTTACTTACATAGCAGAGCTAGATAGACAGGTCTTCCTACTCCCAAGTTCAATTTTCCTTCTATTGTATTCAGCTCTTTCAAGGTTACGGTAATATAGAAGCATGATTACTTTAGTTTTTGTTAAATAATAACATGAAAATGTGGTATCATTAAAAAACAAAAAGCAAGAACCCCAAAGCCACTGGATTTAAAGTCAGAGAACTAAGTTTCATGGACAGTTCTGACACTTTGATTTGGGGAAGTCACCTAACCTCTCTGAGCCCCAGTTTCCTCATCTGTAAAAAAAGGGGTTTGGGGCTTCCCTGGTGGCACAGTGGTTGAGGGTCTGCCTGCCGATGCAGGGGACACGGGTTCGTGCCCCGGTCCGGGAAGATCCCACATGCCGCGCAGCGGCTGGGCCCGTGAGCCATGGCCGCTGAGCCTGCGCGTCCGGAGCCTGTGCTCTGCAACGGGAGGGGCCGCAACAGTGAGAGGCCCGCGTACCGCAAAAAAAAATAATAATAATAAATAATAATAATAAATTTTTTTAAAAAAGGGGTTTGGACTACATGACTTTTGGGCTTACTTCTGGCTTAAAATTCTTATTTTCTTCTTAGCGGCTGTGACGATTTCTAGACTAATTTTATGATAGATTAATATTAAAGTGAAACTTTTCTAGACTGTAAGAGGTTTAAAAAAGTACACTGATAGACCACTTTCACTATTATTCATGCTCTTTGGCCACCTGCAAATTAAACACCTTGGACTAATATTACAGACTGAATGCCATTTTCCAACAAACTAGTTAACTTAAGATTTCACAGAGGGGTAAATTATTTTGGCTGAGTTATGTAGGAAATGTGTGGAGTTGCATTTTCTGAGAGGTCTTGACAGAAGAACTTATTTGGGAACCAATGGCAGAAAACCTAAGGGAGCTCACTATGAAGACATTTTGGGTCCTCTTGGCAGCGTATTGAATGACATCTCTGCCTCTCTGGTATAGTATCTTATTGCCATACTTACTCATTGCCCTGAAAGTTTATAACTGGTAGAAATTTCTTTTTAAGATGAAGAAAAGGGACTTCCCTGGTGGCGCAGTGGTTAAGAATCCACCTGCCAATGCAGGGGACGCGGGTTTGAGCCCTGGTCCAGGAAGATCCCACATGCCTCAGAGCAACTAAGCCCGTGTGCCACAGCTACTGAGCCTGCGCTCTAGAGCCCGCGAGTCACAACTACTGAGCACGTGTGCCACAACTACTGAGGCCCGTGCGTCTAGAGCCTGAGCTCCGCAACAAGAGAAGCCACCGCAATGAGAAGCCCGTGCACCACAACAAAGAGTAGCTCCCGCTTGCTGCAACCAGAGAAAGCCCACACGCAGCAACGAAGACCCAAAGCAGCCAAAAAGTAAATAAAATAAGTAAATAAATAAAAAGATGAAGAAAAATCACTTGAAAATAGCAGAGGGTACGACGGTGAGTGTTTCAAGAGTTAGAGACAAAGAAGAGTTTTGAACCTGCTGCTTCTTTGCCCGCCTCCCCGTCTGAGCAGAACATTGTAACTTTTGAAGCTAACTTAGAATGGATCATAAGCAACTTGCTGAGCTGGTGACTTTATGCACAATTAAGCTTTGTTGGGACTTTCTTTATTTGTAATAGCGCTGTTACGGCGTGGGATGCTATTCAGCTCTAAACAACATTCCATTTAATAACGAGGCATTAGTTCACGCATTAAATCAGTGCCATCATGAACTGATAAGTATCACCCTTTTCCTTGGCCTCACTTGGCTCTTCTGCCCAGCAAACAAAGCATGGCAATGGCATGGCCCTTGGGATGAGAAGGATGGAGGGAGGATAGATTGAACAATGATGATCGAAATTCCATCTACTCACAGAAATGGAACTTTGCCATGGTCTTTTCCTTTCCTTAAATATAACCTTATATACGTTCCAAGCAGCACTTCAAGTGCCTTTAAAAACAACAGCACCAACTACTACATCTCTTACACACACACACACACACACACACACACACACAAAAGGATATGTATGGAAGGGCATGCAAAAGATGTGCACTGACAAATATGAGTAAGAATGTTCATAGCGGCATCACTTGTAATAATCAAAACTAAAAACAGCTCAATGTACATCAAAAGTAGAATAGATAAATAACTTATGGTATATTTGTACAACAGAAACTCGAGAAACTACCACTACACTCAATAATATGAATAACTCTCACAAACCTAATTTTGAGAGAAAGAAACCAGATTCAAAAGAGTGTACATATAATGTATGAATCCATCTACATAAAGGCAAAAGTTAGCAAAATGAAACTCTGGTATTAGAAGTCAGGATAATGGTTACCTTTGAAGAGGAGTAAAGGGTAGAGATTTAGAAGAGCAAGGAGAGGCTTCTGAGTGCTAGTAATTATTTTTATTTACGTGAGTGATGAATACATGTGAATGTTCACTTTTCATCAAACTCTGCATTGTATTTTGTATCTTTTTCTAAAGACATTTTTTACTTCAATGAAAAGTTTATTTAGAAATTATATGAGAAATGAGAAACTGTTTTAGTAAGACTGAGTCTGAGTGCTCTATGGACATCAGCTCAATTAAGTCTAGCTGGCAACCATAAACAGTCAGTTTCATTTACTTACAATTAATTATTATTTGTAATACACTCTTTATTTTAGAATAAATAGAGATTTACAGAAAAGTCGCAAAGATGAAACAGAGAGTTCCCTTAATCACTCATCCATTTTCCTTTTATTGTTAATACTTTATGTTATAATAATACGTTTGTTACAACTAAGAAATCAGCACTGGTACATCACTACTAACTAAATTCCACTCTTTATTCTAGTAGAACTAGATTTCCCACTAATGTTCTTTTCATGTTCCGGGATCCCATTCGAAATATCATGTTACATTTAGTGGTCCTGTCTCCTAAAGGAGAGGGCTCTGGTCTGTGACAATTTCTCAGTTTTTCTTTCTTTTTTTTTTCTTCATTAACTTGGCATTTAGTTCAGGTTTTTTATAGGATACCTGGGCTTTCCGATGTTTTCTCAAGGTTAGACAGGGTTTACAGGTTTTGAGGAAGACTATCACAGAGATGAAGTACCCTTTTCCTCTCACCATATCAAGGCACATGTTATCAACTTGGCTTATCACTAACCGTGTTAACTTCCATCTGGCCAAGGAAGTGTTTCCCAGCTTTCTCCACAATGAAGCTACTTTCCCCTCCTTTCCATATTCTTTGCAAGCAAGTCACCAAGTGCTGGCCACACTCAAGGAGAGTTGAGGGTGGAATGGGGATTAAGCTTCAATTCTGCTAAAAATTTTCCATTTTTATATACAATTTATACTGCACATCATGTATTAGCTCAGTTCATGTATATAATTTATAAATAAATATCCTTATTATTTTGCTTCTTTAGGAGCAATTAGATAGCAAGTAATGTGTAGGTCAACCTTTCTTCATTATTAAACGTCTTCCATCCTAATGGAAAGCTTGCAATATGCAAGATAAATATGCAAACTAAAAAAGGGTAATATTGTATCTACTCAAAACACATTAAAATGATTAAGGGAGACCGTGAAAGCATCTTCTTCAACAGAGGTAATGATCACGGCCTTCGGAATGTTGGGAGGGAGATGAGCCTGCAGGAAGGACTTGTATCTGGGACAGAAGAGGTTTGCAAACTTGGTGAATTATGCCTTTAGAGCGCCTATAACTTTTGTTCCACTTTTCCTCTGAGAACCTTAAAACATCAGTAGTCCCTGTGCATCCCCTGACTCGACAACTCTAGACTGGAGAAGTCCTAGCAGACCGATGAGAGGAAGAGATTATTTCCGCAGTACATTTGCAACCGCTGCCTTCTGGGGAGTAACAGGCAATTTGTAGGGTACGACTCCGGCAAGGAAGGCAGTAGGAAGCTCCTCCCCTCGGCCTAGGAGGGGCGGTCCAGACGCCGCCGTGGCCCCGCCCCGCCCCTGGCCCCGCCTCTCCGCGCAGCCTGCTTTTCTTCCTTCCGGGTCGTGCTCGGCCAGGCGCGCCGCCTTTGCGCCGCTGTGCGGAGCCTGGGAGTCGCCCACGCGCCCCGGCTTCCCCGCGCTGGCTGGTCGCTAGTGGAGCTTACGGCGCGCGCCTCTACCGGACCCTGCAGGGTACGGCCCTTCCTTTACTTCTCCCTCCTGCGGGTCTCCGTCTTCCTCTTTTCGGCGCTGGGGCTGGGCCGGGCCCGGGCGGAGCCGCGCTTCGGAGAGCCCGGGCGCCCGGCAGAGGTCCCTCCCCGGCCTTACCGGCCCCGCCGCCCGCCTGCGCTTGCGGGGCTTGCTGGTGACCCTGCAAACAGCTTACTTGCCTCGGGCGCTGCTTCTCTGCGCGACTGTCTGCCGGGCGTGAGGCGTCGCCCAGTGCGCGCGGCGCAGGGTTGTTTACACCGCGGGGTTGGCGGGTAGTGCTGACCCTGCAGCCCCGAGTCGGCCACCTGCCCGCCTGTGTACTTGCTGCCTCCTGCGCGTGCTTCCTTGATTTCTTTTTGGCACCCGATGGTTTTTACCTAACCAGGCCCATGTCTTAATTCAGGACTGCCACGAGATACCCGGCAGCAACCCTGTTTCTGTGTTTTAGGGATATCCTTAGAATACAGTGTGATGATGAACATCCACTTGGCCTCCTTGTCAGCATGTTTGCAATGGGAGTGGTTTTGGATTTCCTTGATGGTTTCCCGAATGCTCGTTGCCACAAAGCCTCGCTTGCAGTCACTAATTAAAATATACAAATAACTAGAAAGTCAAGATGCTATAAACCTGTGGTCAGGTAGTTGCGTTGGCAAGGATGCTGTGTCTGGCTTTATGCCCCGGAGGACTCACGGCAGGTGTGGGGATCTTGCTTGCTTTGGTCTGTTAGAGGACACAAGCTGCCTTTACTGCTTCTTGGTATTCTTAAGTTCAGAATATAAGTACATTTTTTTCCACTTAAAGCTCACTTCATTGCTTCTCTTGTCCTATATTACATATTGTACCTGTTGGTTGAGTAGAGGGAGATTTTCTTGAGACATTAGTGCTTCTCTAGCCCTTTAGTAGATACTAAGTTCTTGGGGGAAAGGGACATGTACTTATTTTTCTAGTGACAGTATGCATCACCCCGTAGTAGGTGCTCTACTCGTTCATTGAATTGGATCCTTCTTTCCACACTTCCTTTCTGAGTACCATATCTTTTCTTTCTCTCTTTTTTTCTTTTTACTACTGTCCCAGATTTTGGCTTCTCTGAGTCCTGCATTTTCATACTCTTCCCTTCTCTTATGGACTTGAAAATCAGAGAGGTCAGCTCAATGTAAGATGGTTAATTCCTTTTTACTAGCGCCGTGATCCAGTAATGCAATTATAGTCCTCTGTACAGTGACATCGTAAAATATTGCTGTTATCTTTTACTTCTAAATATGGCCAGTTAACAAAAACCGCCCTTTCTTTCTTTACTGGGTTAGTCTCATTGCCTCATCGTCTTAAATTTTGCTGTGATCAACATAATCGGTTTTAACTTCATGGATCTAACTCTGGTATCCTCTGAAGAAAGACCTTTTGCCACGTGAATTGTATATAAGTATCCTCCTCTGTTTTCTTCTAGTACTTTTAATGGTCTTATTCTTCATATTGAAATCTTTAACCTACTTCAATTATATTTTAGTATAAGGACGGAATTAAGACCCTTTTTTTCCTCTCTCGTAGTTGTCAGTCATTGTCCCCATCATCATTTGTTGAATTCTGTTTTTCCCACTGATGGCAAGTACTGTATTTATCTGAGGCCCTAATTCTTGTATATTCTTGGGACTTTTTCTGAATTAATGTTTAGCAATCTCTGGCTTCCTATACTGATACCATGCTGGTCTTATTACTTTAGCTTTATAATGTGTTTTAGTGTCTAGTGATTCAAACAGTGCCTAAATATTTTTGGAATGGACACATTTAGTGAGGGTAAGTTGATTTCCTTTTTTACCCCTTCCTCCCTACTCCACCCCCTCCTTAAAGTTTCTTGCGTCTTGTTGAAATTATTTTTTAGCTTGCCTTTCTCATGGTCAGTTGAATCATTAACTATTGTTAAGTAAATCCCTTCACTTGCTAACTCACAACTTGCCATGTTAGAGTTGCTCCTCAGAGATGTACCTAGAAAAGCAGCTTGATTCAAAATCTGCATGTCTTTTGACTTTGCATTGTGTACTAGTAAGTGGAATGTGTCTCTCCTCATCAGCTGTGACTCAGGATGTTCTGTACCTGGTTTCAGTAGCTCTAAGGGATAAATGCCTATAGAAGTGATCCCTGGGACTGCACCATGCCCATTTGTATTTTACTATCCCAGCTGAACATCTTAAATGTAATGATTTTCAAGTGTTGCTATAATAGATACTTAACAAATGTTATTAGATCATAAAATAAATGTATACATTCTTTAAAAAAAAGTCAAGTAATACAGAAATAGCCAAAGGGGAAAGTAAACGTGTGGTGTGCCCACCTATCTGGTAACCCCATTCCCCAGAGATCATCACTGTTTAATCACTTGTTCTCTTTCCTTCCAGACATTAAAAATACATGTGTATAAGCCTATGTGTGTTTCATAACTGGCAGTATACTACATATAATTTTCAGTAACTGCCAGTTAGTAATAATTGATGAACATCTTTCTGTGTCAGTGCATATAACTTTGTCTTTTTAAAGTATTTTGATATTTCATTGTAGAAATAACCCAAAATTTATTTAACCAATCCTCTGGTGATATTTAGGCTATTCCAAATTTATTTCTGTTAGAAATAAAGCCTCAGGGATTACTTTTATGTGCACATATTTGCACATTTACTTAGTTCCTTAGTGTGACTGTTTAGACGTGGAATTGCTGGGTCAAAGGCTATATACGTTTTAAAATTATGATAGATTGTTCCATATTTCTCTTCAAAAGGTTGCCATAAGAGTAAATTTATACAGTTTCTGAGAATGCTGCCTGCTGTTGCTGTATCATTGCCAGGAATTGTCAAGACTGAGTTTTACCCTACTTGCAAGCTCGTAGTTTCATGGTTGCTGGTAGAAGACATGACATCCTGGGTCAGAGACAAAGCACAGCAGTTACAGTAGCCAGAGGATCATCATTGTCTTGTGCCATTTCCTTGAACCCTGATGTCCACAGGGTGATGTGATGAGGGTCAGATGATTCTAGCACATGCAGTAGATTGCATTACAAGAGAGGAACCCTGAACTTAGGGAACCTGACTCGTTCATAATAGGCTGCAAGTAAACCTGCTTAACCTTTGCCCTAGAGAGAGACATTATCTTTATTATACTGGATAGTAAAAAAAAAAAAAAACAAAAAAACCCTTCCCTCTACTCCAGAGGGAGACATCTCTTTATCTGCCAACAGTGTTTGCTGTATAAATACCCTTGAAAGGATAGTTTGGATCAGAGATTATCAGTGACCCTGCTTATAGGATATGCAGAAATGTGAGAGACATGTGAAGAATTTTCCTGAAAAAAAAAATCACTGCTAAAATGATATCATTTTTTACATTTTAGTAATTTCATGGATGAAAAGTAGTATTTTTACTGTTTTAATTTTGCATTTGTTTGCTTATTGATGGAGTCGAATATCTGTAAATGTTTTGTTACTTACCTGTTCATATTCTTTGCTTAGTTTTCTGTTGAAGTGTTCCTCTTTTTCTTACTAATTTGTAATAGCTCTTTACATGCCATGCTATCAATGACCTGGTACACCATTTGCTAGTATTTTTTCATAGTTTATTTTTAAATGCTGTTTCTGGGATCTTTTGCCATGTAGAAATCTTTAATATGTATGTTGTCAGTTCTGTGTTCTCTTCCTTTATGGCCTCCTGAGTTTCCGTTCCAAGGTTTTTAAAATACTCTTTGTACATATTCTCATATTGGATATTTTGTATTATATATTTAGTTTTTTTTAAATGGTTGCTTTGGGGCTTCCCTGGTGGCGCAGTGGTTGACAGTCCGCCTGCCGATGCAGGGGACATGGGTTCGTGCCCCAGTCCGGGAAGATCCCACATGCCACAGAGCGGCTGGGCCCGTGAGTCATGGCCGCTGAGCCTGCGCGTCCGGAGCCTGTGCTCTGCAACGGGAGAGGCCACAACAGTGAGAGGCCCGCGTACCGCAAAAAAAAAGAAAAGAAAAAAAAGGTTGCTTTGATAATACAGTTGACCAGTGAATAACATGGGTTTGAATTGCATTTGCTAGTATGACGTGGATTTTTTTCAATAGTAAATGCTCAGTACTACACAGTCCACTGTTGGTTGAATCTGCAGATGCAAAACTGAGGATGAGGAGGAACTGTGTATATGCAGGGCCAACTATAAGTTATACATGGATTTTCAACTGCACAGAGGTCCCATGCACGTAACCCCTGCGTTGTTCAAGGATCAGCTGTATTCTAAATTTACTTTTTCAAATATATGGACATTTTCCCAAAACATTTTTGATAAGCTGTCCTTCCCCTGTTTTTGGTTTGACACATTCATTGTACTGTATCCTTATTTACTGTTTTCTCAAAACTGACAAATCAGTAAGCAAAATATATTAGTCTCTTACTGTGACTGTGAATTTGGTTGGATTCATCCTTAAAGATGTTTGATCTTAGTGGATTTTAATCTTATAAAATATAAATTTTTTTTGTTCTGTTTAATGATTTCTGATATTACTGTTGCCATCTCTGTCAGTTTTGTGTATACTGGATAGATCTTTATTGCCCATATGTTTCTTTCAGTTATTCTGCATCATTTTGCTTTACTTGCCTCTCTTTAAATGTAAAACATCATCTAGCTAGACTTTCATTTTTCCTTAAAACCTTCCCCCCTCCCAACTTGAAAATTTGTCTTTATTTATTATTTATTTTGCATTGTTAGAAAACTTTTTTAAAAAGATAATTATAGGGCTTCCCTGGTGGCACAGTGGTTGAGAGTCCGCCTGCCGATGCAGGGGACACGGGTTCGTGCCCCGGTCCGGGAAGATCCCACATGCCGCGGAGCGGCTGGGCCCGTGAGCCATGGCCGCTGAGCCTGCGCGTCCAGAGCCTGTGCTCCGCAACGGGAGAGGCCCCAACAGTGAGAGGCCTGCGTACTGCAAAAAAAAAAAAAAAAGATAATTATAGATTCACAAGCACTTGAAAGAAATTATACAGGAAGATCTCGTGTATATACTTCACCCATTTTCTTCCTGTGGTAACACTGTGCTATAGCACAATAGTACATGCAGGAAATTGACATTGACACAATCTGCACACTTTACTCGGATTTCATCAGTTTTATCACTACAGGCACTTGTGTGTGTATGTGTGTTCTCTGACATTTTATGTACATCTTGTCACCACCACCATAGTCAAAATACAGAATCACTCCATTACAAGGAGAGCTTGCAAAAGGGCTTACTTCTTAATAGGAAAATTTAACCTATTCATATTTACTTTTTTTCTCCCCTGCAAGTTTGGAAATTCTAAAACCATGTAGAATTGACTTTCTGTTGCCCTCACACCTCCATTTAATAAGGTGAGACCTTGACTCCTTGCCTTCCCCACATTCTTGGTTCTATTGATTTGATTTCCTTTTTAAATCACTTATCTTCTGTTTTTTTTCCCTAACCATCCTTTTCAACTTTACCACTACTGCACCTATAATGATTTAGACTTAACTATAAGGTCACTGGTTACTTGAATATTATGTCTTCCCTTTTTAAAAATTATTTACTTTAGTTCATTTGTTTTTTGACTGGAATACTTTCTTGAGTAATGTTTTTAAGAAGAGTTATGGGAAGTATACTTGCATGTCCAGAAACAGTTTTCTGTTTGTTGTTTGTTTATCTATGTGAATACGAGTTTGAGTCAGTTCTTTTTCCTTAAGAATTTCTAAAATATTACAGTATCTTCTAGCATTTTTTTTTTTTTTCCTTGCGTTATGCGGGCCTCTCACTGTTGTGGCCTCTCCCATTTGCGGAGCACAGGCTCCGGACGCGCAGGCTCAGTGGCCATGGCTCACGGGCCCAGCCGCTCCGCGGCATGTGGGATCCTCCCGAAACGGGGCACGAACCCGCGTCTCCTGCATCGGCAGGCGGACTCTCAAGCACTGCGCCACCAGGGAAGCCCCTAGCATTTTTTTGAATTTTCATCAGCTTCAATCTCTTGAATTCACTTTATATAGATATTAGATTTCTTGCATCTGTGTTCCAGGTTACTTACTATTTTTTCATCTAGATTTTCAATTTATTTTGAACACCATGACTTTAATTTCCACGAACTTAAAAAAATTTTTTTTCTAAATTAGCTTGTACTTATTTTATGCATCCTGTGCCCTATTAATTCACACTACAGATAATAGTTATTATTTTAAAACTCTTCTGTTTTTTGCATTAACTTTTGTTGGAGACCACTTGCTCTAATTACCCAAGTTATTTCTGTCTTTAAGATGGCTAATTCTACTCATATATATAAATTCAGATCTGTAGTGACTGATTTGTTCCTGGTAGGGAATCTCTCTGAAGTCATGAAGGTCTCTTTTCTGGGCAGGTGGTCTCCAAAGGCCGGGTGAGTGGCTGGGGTTCTGAGATCAGGCTTTGCCCTGCGCATAATGAATGGGTAGGACATGCCAACTAGTAGATATCTTTCAGGGTGTGCTGGTCGAAAACAGACTAATAAGCTAGGATGCCCATAAACAAGCCGATTCTGGGATACCAAATCTCCAACTTGACTGTCTTGGTCCACAGCAAAGACTGAAAACAGAAGCATACAGAAGAGTTTCATTGCTGTAAAAATTCTTCTGCGTGACTGCTTTGTAGTCATTGGAAGCAACCCTGTTTTCTCCCCTAACTCCCTGGTAACCACTGATCTGCTTTCCTTCCCTATGATTTTGCCTTTTCCAGAGTATCATGTACATGAAATTAAACAATTAGGTAGCCTTTGTGTGTCTTCTTTCAGTCAAAAAATGCATTTTGAGAGTCATCTCTGCTATTGCCTGAATCCGTGACTCATTCCTTGTTATTACTGAGTAGTATTTCACTGGATAGGTGTACCACTGTTTAGCCATTTGCCTGTTGAAGGACATCTTGGATATTTCCAGATTGGAATGATGATGAATAAATCTGCTATAAGCATTTGTGTACAGGTTTTTGTTTAAATATAGGTTTTAATACACTTGGGTAAATACCTAAGAGTGGGATTGCTGGATGGTTTGGTAAGAGTATGTAAACTTTATAATAAACTGTCAGACTTTCCCAAAGTGGCTGTACCATTTTGTATTCCCACTGGAAGTGTTTGTAGCATCCAGTTTGATATCTTAAAATTTGAATGATCTGTATTTAACTGTTCCCAGATTTAAGATATTAAACACTATCTGTCTTAGGGTTTATTCTTTTGAAACTGCTCTTAAGTAAAGCATTTGCTAGGACACACAAAAATATGTCATAAAAGACAAATGATAAATTGCCCTTAAAAATTGAAAACTTTTCTCTTTAAAAGATATTATCAAATAGATGAAAAGGCAAGGGCTTCCCTGGTGGCACAGTGGTTAAGAATCCGCCTGCCAATGCAGGGGACACAGGTTCAAGCCCTGCTCTGGCAAGATCCCACATGCCGTGGAGCAACTAAGCCCATGAGCCACAACTACTGAACACGCGTGCCACAACTACTGAAGCCCACAAGCCTAGAGCCTGTGCTCTGCAATAAGAGAAGCCAGCACAATGAGAAGTCTGTGCACCGCAATGAAGAGGAGCCCCTGCTCGCCGCAACTAGAGAAAGCCCACTCACAGCAATGAAGACCCAATGCAGTCAAAAATAAATAAATAAAATAAATCTATAGGAAAGAAAGGGAAGCACAGACTGGGAGAAACTATCTGCAAAAGATATATCTGATAAAGATTGTATCTAGAATGTATAAAGAACTCTTACAACTCAATAAATAGTAAGAAAACAAAAAAACAATGAAAATGGGCAAAATAGACATTTCACTGAAGAAGATACATATGGGAAATAAGAACATGAAAAGATGCTCCACATCATTACTAGTCCATTGAGAAATGCAGACTAAAACCGTAGGGTATCACCATTCACCCACTGGAATGTCCAAAGACTGACAATATTAACTGTTGATGAAGATGTGGAGCAGCTAGAACTCTCACTTATTGCTGGTGGGAATGCAAAATGTTACAGCCATTTTGGAAACATTTTGGTCCTAGAAACAACCCAAATGTCTATGAGCAGGTGAATGAATATGTCTGTATAATAGATATGATTTAGCAAGAAAGGAACAAACTGTTACATGTAACAACAGGAAAAAAATCTCAGTTATGCTGATGAAAATAAATTAGATACAAAAGTACATACATATTTCACTTATATGTTAACTCTAGAATAAAGGACAATCTGATTTATAGTGACAGCAAGCAGATCAGTTTTTTCCTGGCACAGGGAGTGGATGGGTGATTGGGAGAATAGAGATATTCTATATCTCGGTCCTGGTGGTGTTTGCATTGGCATATGTCTTTGTCAAAACTTATTGAACTGTACACTTAAAATGGAGTACATGTTTTGGAATGTAAATTATACCCCAAAGTTAATTTAACAGTATTACGCCATTTTAACTAATGGCTCTTTTAGCTTGAATGGCTAGCAGTGACATACCTATGATCTTGTACTTGGATTTTTGTTAGGAAGGCCAAATAAATTCTGTATATTTTTATTAGGTAAAATGCTCTTTATTTTAATGTACAAATGTATAGTTAGTATTTGGCTAAAATAAATTCACATTTACTTTGTGGTTTTAATAGCTAGAGAGAGATTTTTTTCTCTCTTTAGTGTGTCCATTAAAATTATCTGCCACCAGATATTCCTAATTTTTAATACTGTAGGTTTTAGATAAATATACATTGTGTGTCGGCTAAATGTGTAGGGTTATTATAGTTCTTCCCATTCAGGTGGTTTATTCTTATTCATCATTAAACAATTAAGAAACATGTAAAATAGAGATAATATAGCATTAGTGACATTTGTAAGTAAGGTACTTTATAGTGTCATACCTGTGTAATTAGAAATTTGTCCCTCTTTGTCACTTGTGAGATAGTATCTTGGGTAGGAAGAGGGTTTCCAGATCTATTGTATCAGAAAATCACCATTTATCCTACAGTTGTGTGTGTGTGTTTGTGTTTTTAACATTGACTCCTTAATTCCTTTTTCGTTCTACTAAAGATTGCTTATGAAATATTTCGTAAGTTTAGATATGCTTGTTAAAGGCTAGGAAAGAAAGAGGAGAAATAAGACGTTCTGTAGAACGAACCATTGTCAATTCCTAGTTTAAACTGATTCTCAACCTCCTTTGTTTTTTGACAAGTTTATTCCTAGTTTCACTGGTTAGGCACTTCCTGCTTAGTCCTGACCATTTGCTCATTAACTCAGCAGAAATTTTGAAGAGCCCACTGTGTTCCATACTTTTTGTATTTTCGAAGCTGACCTTGATTCCTGGAAGAGAAATGGATACTGTTTACCTCTTTGGTTTTCAAGATTTTTCCCTGGCCTTTAGGTTTTTCTTCCTGGTTGGTTCCCTTGCCTTCTCCTTCTGCTTTATATGCCTGGATTTTCAAAAAGCCTTGAAGCTGGATAGGAGGCTCTCTTCTCTCTGTTCGTCCACATGGTTCAGTTAAGAACTCAACCTGTTTATTCTATATTGGGGCCTTGTTGATTAAAAACTATAGTCATAATAAAAATGTTTCAACTGGAGGAGAATTTACTTAGAGGAAGAGAGAGAAACATGAAGTTATAATATTCAACCCCCCATAGTCTCCTTCCTGACACTGTCATATTTTTTCAATATAGTACATTGTAAGTAATTAAGGGATGCTTTTGTTAAGACTTTGCTCCTCCCTATAGCATATCTAATACCTGAACAATATGAACCTGTCTTTTTACCCTTACTCTTATATTATTGCCTCTCTTGGCCTGTCTCTTTTCTTTTGCTTGAGGTTATCCCTTTTTTGTTTAAGAACTTCTTTTTCATCCACAGTTTTTCCAGTTCTCCATAATCACCGTATGGTCTTAACATAGATTTGGAGTGTTAAAAAAAAATCATCATATTTAAGAGAATAGCTTTCTTTTACCTCTCTAATCATCTCTTTCATGAATCTTTCTTTAATTTCAATCAGAGTTTCTTTGTGGCCAAGGTCAGGTCTTTTCACGTATTCAAGGCTGCTTTTGTACTAATAGAAATTAGTACAAAAAGTTACCACGGTTTTACATTCCCTTTGAACAGTAAAATTTCAATATATATACTATTCCTTATTGGAGGGCTTCAAGGAAGGTCATACATTTGATTCTTACCTATTGTGTTTCCGTTTTCCTTATCCATTTCCCCCCTCTTTTTCTCTATATCAAGATATGAAACTTTTTTTGCTTCATTTTTTGGTCTACATGTGCCTTGTATTGAAGGGTTTTATTTCTGTGTCTATTTTAAACTTATTTATTTTAATTCTCTTCTGCCATCTACTCTGCCAGTCTCCAGAAAAATGAATAAATGTTTATTGAATATATATAGGCATGTGCTAAGCCCTAAAGATGTAGTTCTAATTAAGACACGTTCTTAGAACTTGAGAGGTTTGTAGTCTAGTAAGGTAGAAAAAGTATCTCAGCATGTAAGAAATGGCACACGATATGTAAGAGCAAGGAAAAAGCGGATAGTGGATAAGGTCTGAACCTTAAAGATGAGTAAGAGGGTGCCAAGCAGAGGAAGAGCAAGGGAATTCCAGAGCCACGCAGCCTCAGTGGGAGACTTGAAGATGCTGAGGTGTGAAAGCACAAGTGCAGTTGAAGCCGTGGTAGAGGTTCTGGTGGGTCTACAGGAAGGGTGGGGTGTGTAGAAGTGGAAGGGACAGGGAGAAGACTGGTCCAAGGTAGGTGGGAGGTTCTCGTGTATCATGTTATCAAGAAGACAGCCTTCGTTTAATGGGACCTCTGTATATTTTAGAAGAATGAGGAGGGAGAAGGCCCAGAGAGGAGACTGAGAAGTTACCAGAGGGGTGGGGGGAGATAGGAGAGCATGTGGTGGCGTAGAAGCCTACAGGGGGCAGGCCAGGGAAGGGGGCTGGTTATGTCAGCTGCTGCACCAAGTTCAATTGTAATTCCATTCTTTTCTTGATTGATATTTTCCTCCATTCCCTCGTGTCTTGATGTCTAGACTCAACCAGAAAAGTCCTTTCCTTAAAGCAGTGTCTCTTGATCAGTTTCATCAGGATTCAGAAATGACAGCATTTAAAGTTCAGCCATTTTTTCTTGATCTGTTACCACATTACGCCTTCGGTGACATTTTGGTTAACATCCTGCAAGGCTGCCGAAACCCTCGTTTTTTTCTGTCACTTCATTGACACATCTCTTGTGGGCTATTTTACAAGTAAGTATTGTGTTATGACTTGCCTTCAGTGTAGGACTCTGCCTTTTTGCCTGGCCTTTTTATCTTTCCCATATCTTTTGACTTTAATATAAGTTGAGAATCCTCTTTGGAGTTTTAAACTTGTTTTCCAGGTTATTCCATCACACCATGAACCTAGGCTTTCGAGTTCATCCCAACTGCCTCCTTTTGTTGATTTCATGAAAAGCCCTTTTCCTTCCTCCTCTTTCCTCTGCCATCTTCTCTGCAGTTCCTGCCATCCTGCTTCTCTCCGCCTCATCGACTCCCCATCTCACTTCAAATCTCAGTAGTAAACATATGTTCTCCCTTGTCTATACCTCTTAATTTCTCTTTTCCACTGTTATTGCTTTCTCTGTAATTGTTCTCTGTAATTGTATTGTTTAACTTCGTTAAGCATTTTATAATATGAAAGATGTGGTTGAAAATAAACTTGTATTAAAATGATATCGTCGCATAAAGCAAGTTGTTTCCCAAGGTGTCTGAAAGTCTCCTGATGCGGGTTAAAATGGCTGTTGTTTTGTATTCCTTGATTGTGCTAGTATAAAATTTCAGTGAGTTGTGGGGAATTTCTTACTTCGTAATCATTGTTGACAATTGATTAGATAAAATAACTTGTAAAATGAAGATCACCCTATTTCTATTTCAGACTTTTTGTTAAATGGAAAATAATATTTTTATGTATTGTGAGAATCCTTAAAATTAATGTAGCTTTTTTTTGTTTTGCTCAAATGTTTTATTATAGTCAATATTATTTGAAAAGCACATTTAATATATTACAGACATTTCACTGTAAAAATGATCCTTGTATAATGTAGCTTTTTGAATGAACTGGAAAAGAAAGGTATATACCTCCCAAAAGGTATATCTTATAGTCACCCTCTTGGACAAATTTAGTGTACCAGACTAATATTTGTTTATTTGCACCAGGTGGGAAAAATCATTTTGTCTTTGAATTCCATTCTCCTCCTAAAGGGGAGTTATTGTATCTTTTGCATTTGGTTCAGTGCCTATTGGGATATTCACTGGTTATCACAGATTGCCTCAGTGCCTTGGCAAAAGTCCATATAGTACATGGACAATTTAAACTTCTGCATTGGTCGTTGCTGCCCACATGAGTCCTGAAACTGCGGCTCTATTCCCTTTTTCAGCTTCATTTCCCAGGGAAAAGTAGAGTGAGCTATCCTTTCTTCTGCATATGTTCGTCCCCACCCCGCAAATACTTCTATGTGTCATCTTAGTTGACTGGAAAGGAGTTTAGAATCAAGAAGGATGTTAACAATGGGTTTACACATTTCCCTTTTTTTATTTCTATGCCGTGTTTGTTTTCAAAAACAGGTTTTAACTTCATTACATTTTTCCAAATAGTATGGCTGGAAAAAGAATAAATATATTTGCTTTTCCAGTGCTTTTTTTTTTTTTAACACTGCTTTTCCTTCTTTTAAATTTTTTTGTCATTTTAGCTTTATCTCACAAAAAAATTAACTCTAAAGATTATTGTTATCCCTAGTTGGAAAAAAATCAAGCATCCGTTTACATTTCTCTTCTCCACTGAGAAGTTTGAGCGTCTTCATATGTAAATGTGAAAATGTAAACTTTATGTGTAAATGTAAACTTCCTTATATGTTATAAAGTTATAACTCACTTTTACATATGTTACTTCAGTGCAGAATTCTACTTAACTTTAACAACAGCTTAAAAATGATATTGCCCACACGACAGTCTTGCTGTTTTTGATATTATGCCATTATCTAGGATGGTAAAAGCTAGCTGGGAAACAGCTGTAAAGTTCGTGGCTTGGTAGGTCAAATAGAATTTGTCTTTCACAATTTGTCTCAACCTTTTTGCCAGGAGTGATTGTGAGTGTTCACATGAATGATGATATCTTATTTTGCAGATGTTTCTTTGGTTTTATAAAACTATTACTTTCTGATAAATGCAGCTTTATAAAGAAAGTAAAAGGAGCTCGGTTGCAGCAATTTAAAGACTGTGGAGAGAGAGGTGATGTCCATAGATTATACAGTCAGACCCATCCATCCACCTTGGCAGATGGGTTTCTGTCCTTCCCTTGAAGATTTCCAGGAATAAAACATCCACAGTCTTCCAAATTAGCTGAGCTCCACAGTCTTCCAAATTAGCTAAGCTGTCAATTGAGTTGGATACTTGTACATTATTCTTTATTTCATAAATTTCATTTTTGCAGTTTAAATTTGTTTCATTAATTTTCTTTTAAGAAAGGGATGGGCCAAGTAACTTCTTTAGAAAATTACACTTCTTAATTTACCTGGGGGCCTATTTTGAAATAAAGTGTATGTGGTAAAAGAAAGAGCTATTTCATTTCAGGTTTTGGTGTTAAAGATTTGATATTTGTGCATTTGTAAATTTTTTAATTTGACATATTTATACTTGTGGTAGGTGAAATGTTTGAATAAAGAGGTGATATTCTAGATAATTGTTTTCCCCACATTTATAACCTGTCCTATGCTTCAACACTTGGTGTTGTATGTCCTGAGGTGAATCTGATTTGTCAACTCATGATATGTCAGCATTAGAGCATGTGCTGCAGAAACTCCCTATTTATTTTAATACATGCTTTGTTAGTCTTTTCAGGAAAAGTCTTGTTCAGAGTGTTCTCTTATTTCTTGTTTTTAGGGTGCAAGTTCTTCCATTTAGTGTGTCTGCCTACTGACTGTCCATCCCTGTAGTTCATTTTCTTTTACGGTCTGTAAGTTTGTACTGTGATGCATCTTTAGTAAGGGTTTAGACAGTCTTGTGTTGTGGAAGCATCCCTGCAAAGAGGTTCACATCTGCCCCTACCAGTTCAGGACCACTCTTTCTTTTTAGATCTTTTGGCTTAGGGATGGTGTAGGGATTCTCAGCCATGAAGACAGTGTCCTATGCTTCAACACTTGGTGTTGTATGTCCTGAGGTGAATCTGATTTGTCAACTCATGATATGTCAGCATTAGAGCATGTGCTGCAGAAACTCCCTATTTATTTTAATACATGCTTTGTTAGTCTTTTCAGGAAAAGTCTTGTTCAGAGTGTTCTCTTATTTCTTGTTTTTAGGGTGCAAGTTCTTCCATTTAGTGTGTCTGCCTACTGACTGTCCATCCCTGTAGTTCATTTTCTTTTACGGTCTGTAAGTTTGTACTGTGATGCATCTTTAGTAAGGGTTTAGACAGTCTTGTGTTGTGGAAGCATCCCTGCAAAGAGGTTCACATCTGCCCCTACCAGTTCAGGACCACTCTTTCTTTTTAGATCTTTTGGCTTAGGGATGGTGTAGGGATTCTCAGCCATGAAGACAGTGTGAATTTAGGCCCACACTCTGCGTGGTACACGCCTAACAGGGTTCTGATTTCCCTCCGGTGACTTTCCACCACTGCCTAGGTTAATGTCAAGTGTACTTTGGCTTCCTGGCTGGTGAGCTAAGTTTTCGCGTTCCTGGCTTTACAGATAGGGTGATTTTTCCCTGAACTTGGCTTTATGAAGTTTCTTCCAAATGTGACCTGTGGCTTGAAATAACCTCTCTGCATGTTTGTTAGAAAGTCCCCTTATTACAACCACTAAGACACGTAATTGGTTCCCTGACTCATATTAGCTTCAGCTCCTGCTCTCTGCCCTTTGACTCTCCTCTTTGTTTCTCACAACTGTGGGTTTTCCTCACGTGTTTCTAACTCAGCTCTTTATTTACTGTTTTGCCGATTATATTTTTGTCAGGCGTTTCAGTGTGTTTGGATCTGGCTGGGATTCAGAGGAAGAGGATGCTGTTATCTAATTTTAAATTATTTTAGATTTGTATAAATTTTTTGTTTGCTCATCATCTTTCTGTCAACATGTGACATATTTTGTGCCTACTATGTACTGAGTACTTTGATAAATGAAATCTTTGGCTAGATTCCTTCCTTCAAGAAACTTGGTCCTAATGTAGGCCCTTGTGGAACAAGGGTATATATCTGATACAAAGGTGGTACCAGATAATAAGCCTACTTATGGAATAAAGTGGCTGGAAAAGGACTGTAGAGGTAGAGTTAAAGTAAAATATGAAGGGTGTTTAGAAAGTGAAAGAGTTTACTGCATTAGACAGAAAGAAATGGGTCTAGCTTGAGGAGAGCCTTGAAATGTCAAACCAAGGGATTTAGATTATATCTTGTACGTAAGAACAAAAAGCTGTTAGAGGTTTTGGGTTGGAGAGGCGTTTAATGTTTTATAATCTTAGTGTTAACGTTTTGCTCTACTAAAGAAAAGTTGTTTTATTTTCCTTCTTTTACTTAGGAGAAATTAAACTCAAGACTTTACAGGTAGAAAAATGAGTATGCTTGATTTCCCTGTTTGTGTAGACAAGAGATTACTAGTCAGTGCAGACAGGGGCCAGGCCTGTGTTGTAAACTAGTAGAGCTGGCTGGGAACAGGAGTGGCCACCAGGACTCTACTCAACAGGGTTTTCTTGATTGTTAAAGGTTGCAAACTCCTCCAAATTTTAAAAATCACTATTTGGTCCTAATATATCTGCTGGCATGGTTTGACCCATAAGCTATGGGTTTGCAACCTCTATATAAAAAGGGTTCATTAATAATATTTTTATTACATTCTGTCATAAAATTTTTAAAATATATTAATTATTCAAAATTGTCCACACAATTCAGAAGAATGTGATGTGTTCAATTTGAACGTTCTGTATCTAATAAGTAGCTATTTATCTTATGATAATAATGTTGTTGGGATATTTGACTTTCTAAGTCAGAAATAAGAATGTTTTCTAAAACTCTTGTCTTACAGGTAAAAGAATGTCATATTTCAACATTGGTACCTGAAATCAGAGTGTAATTGTCAGGCCACATGGATGAGTGCCAACCTTTGCATTTCTGGTGTGTATCCTGTGACCATTCTATCTGGGGTGAGTGATTTCTAAGAGTAGCTGGCAACAAACCAGATGCCAGCCAGCCATGGACTACCCTCACAAATAATGCTAGGGGTTATAAATTAAACACTGTCTGGCGATCTGTGATGTGTAAGGCAGCTAATATAGTTGGTCTGGATTAACTGTCAGCTCCAGAAATCTGTATTCCCATAATGTGAAATCTGTACTCAGCATGTTCGGAAGTGAGTCATAATTAACAATAGGGAATCATTTGTTTAAATGTGAAGTTATAAAATGCCTAAGATCCTTTTGGATTTACAGCAGTATTTTAGTGGTTCCCCATATATTTTAAATAATTTTAATTTTAAAAGTTCAAGGACTTAGTATTTCTTGAAGGATAGTTATAATTTTGCATAAAATAGGTTTTTTTGGGGTCATACATCTGCCATTGCCTTATAATAACAGTTTTGCTTCCCATATAGCATAAAATTGTATACATTTTCAGTATTCAGTTTTCTTAAAAGTACATTAGACAAATTATACCAGAGAGTCTCATTTACGTGAATGTTGTTTTTTTCAGTTTCATTCTGGGAAATTGCATTGGGTAAAAACCTGTTTATTACCTTATCCATGCATTTTTCTGTTTATTTAAATTATTTTACTTCAACAAGCCATTCATTTTTTTAGAACATCCTTCAAAGAGTTCACGCGTCTTACCGAGGACACCTGACCTTTTGAAGCTTCATAATTCACACCTAGATGCCACCAGTCTTTCCCATGTTAACAGTTCTGACTATGTTTTATTATATGTGCCTTCGGCGCCGAGCCAGGACAGCTACAAGAGGAGAAATGATGAACAGCCGTAGAACTATAGAAGCAAACAGCCGGACTTCCCCTCTCAATGCAGAGGTGGTCCAGTATGCCAAAGAAGTAGTCGATTTCAGCTCCCATTATGGGAGTGAGAATAGCATGTCCTATACCATGTGGAACTTAGCAGGTGTACCAAATGTATTCCCGAGTTCTGGTGACTTCACTCAGACAGCTGTGTTTCGAACTTACGGAACATGGTGGGATCAGTGTCCCAGCGCTCCTGTGCCATTTAAGAGGACGCCGCCTAATTTCCAGAGCCAAGACTATGTGGAACTTGCTTTTGAACAACAGGTGTATCCTACAGCCGTTCACGTTCTGGAAACCTATCATCCTGGAGCAGTCATTAGAATTCTAGCTTGTTCTGCAAATCCCTATTCCCCAAGTCCACCAGCTGGAGTCAGGTAAGACTCATTTTATAACGACCATGTTCTATGGCTGAAAGATTGTGGTAGTTTTAATACTGGAGGTCTTTTTTTCACTGGAAGCATTCTCTTAAGTCATTTAAACAAATTTGATTTTAAAATTTTTCCTTAGTTTTCTGATAGGGAAAGAAAGATCAGACATATGAAATGTAATGCATTCTTTATACCTATAAAACCTCACACCATAATAATCATGGATTGTGAGATTTGTGTGTGAATTTACTATAAATGAAAAGCACGATTTGAACTAATTGGGACATGGGCCAATCTGAGAAGTTAGTTGGAAATATGATTTCTAACATATTTTCAAACAGGCATCATATTACTGCTTTTAAATACTTTGAGTAACTCAAAGTCGACCTACAGAGTGACACTTTAGAGGAAGTCCTTAGGGGATTAGCTTTAATCTTAGGTGGATGTTTTTGTAACAAGTATATTCATTTAAAAATAAATGCTGGGGACTTCCCTGGTGGCGCAGTGGTTAAGAATCTGCCTGCCAATGCAGGGGACACGGGTTCAAGCCCTGGTCCAAGAAGATATCACATGCCACAGAGCAACTAAGCCTGTGCGCCACAACTACTGAGCCTGCGCTCTAGAGCCCATGAGCCACACCTATTGAAGCCCACGTGCTACAGTTACTGAGTCCATGTGCCGAGAGCCTGTGCTCCGCAACAAGAGAAGCCACTGCAATGAGAAGCCCGCACACCGCAAGGAGTAGCCCCTGCTCGCCACAACTAGAGAAAGCCCGCGCACAGCAATGAAGACCCAGTGCAGCCAAAAATAAATTAATTAATTAAAATAAATAAATGTTGCCTTAAGTATTCGTGCATTCTCCCTAAAGGCGCGCTCTCTCTCTCTCTCTCTCTCTCTCTCTCTCTCTCTTTCTCTCTCTCTCATTTCTGTAGTTCAGCCTCCAGATTTTTTAAAATATAATTATTTGACTAGGTAATATATTCACATGGTTCAAAACTCTAAAAATTACATAATGCAGTCTTGTATGTACCCTGTTCTCCATGTGCCTAGGATCCACCCCTCCCTCAAAGAAACCACTTTTATCCACTTCTTTGCATTGTTCCAGAGTTTCTTTATGCAAATATAAGCAAATACAAATGTATTTATTTTATTTTTCTTTATACACAAAAATAAGCACACTATTTGCATTATTCTGTACAGCATTTGTTTCACTTACTGGTGTATATTGTATCTTTTCATGTAAGTGCAAAGAGAGCTTCATTATTCTTTTCTACAGTTGCAAGTAATGCAGTGTATGTGTACCCCAACTTATTAACAATTCCCCTATTGATGGGTTCTTAGTTGTTTCGATACTTTTGCTATTATTAATATTAATGCAGTGAATAACCTTGCCATGAGTCACTTCGCATGTGTGCAAGTATATCTGTGGGATAAGTTGCCAGAAAGATTGCTGGGCCAAGGGTCTATGTATTTGTAATTTTAATACGTAGTGCCAAACTTCCCTCCAAAGAGGCTCTCCTATTTCTGTTCCCACCAGCAATGTATATGCATGCATGTTTTCCCGAAGCCTCACCTACAGAGTGTTTTAATAAATTTTAGCATTTTTGTCAATTTGTTAGGTGAAAAATATTAGGGGAAAAATGTTATCTCGTGTTAACTTTCATTTGAAATGCTTTTATCATCTCTGAGGTTGAATATCTTCTCATGTTTAAGAGCCATTTATATTTCCTTCTCCTTGAACTGTCTGTCATGTTATTTGTCCATTTTTCGAGTACTTATTGATCTTATCAGTTTTTAACCTTTATATTGCTTGATTCATTCATTAAATATTTGAGTGTCTACTATGTGCTAAAGCATTGTTCTGAGTATTGAGGATACATTAGTGAACAATGAACAAAACAGACAAATGACTTATGAGCGTATTCTAGCCCAAGGGCAGTCTGTGACACCTGTTAAACTGTAGGAGCCCAGCTGCCTGTGGAGGAGGAGTGAGGGCGCAGATCACGTTGCACGTTGCATCTAACACACTGCTTCCTTGAAGTCCCTGTCCCCTCAACTCCCAGGGAGCACCTCCCACTCTCCCAGGAAGCAAATGCAGAGTACAGCTCACCTCAAGCTGGAGACTGCTGGTATAATCTTTATGTGTTTTTATCAGCACGATTTTGATAATTCATTGTGAACAATATTATTAATGGGTCAGTTTTTTTTAAAAACAGGAAACCGGCATCCTTTAATATACAAGCTTTTTTTCCTGAGAGGAAAAAAAAGTACTTTGAGTAGGATCCTTTCTTATGTGAGAATTGTTTCATTGGACTCTGTCATTTTTTGCCTCTTTCCTACAAAGCTATCTAGTTTTTTTCTAAAAAGATGAACCAATATGGGGATAAGATCTATGCAACGTCTTTCCTCTGATCTAAAACTTAATGTCTGCATAACTGATTTTGAGTATGAATCATGCTCTTGGGTTCCTAGCTGAGAGCTGTAGTGCGTGATTGTGATCAAAGTGACAGCTTTATTTATAGATGTATCTCTACTTTGCCTAACTGATTTTTAGCCTTATTCCACAGAAAATACCATTAACTTTTAAGAGAAAAAGAAGCTAACCAATATATATTATTGCAGGATAAAAAAGGGCCTTTTAAATTTTACTGATTATGAAATCAGTTTCAGTGTTTAAAATAACTTGTTAGAAAATACCAAAAAAGAAAATATATATAAAAAACCCCCACAGTTCTTCTGCCCAGATTCAGTAACTGTTAACGTTTTGGTGAATTTCTTTAGACAATCAGAAACATTGATTGAACACCTTCTCTGCTCACTCACTGCCAGGAACAAAACAGAGCCAGACAGATGTGGGTCTTGTTCTTTGAGTTTTACAGGCAAGCCTGGAAGAGGGCCGTGAGATTGCAGGTTGCATGTGCTGGCAGAGGGGAACGCTTAACCTGTGGGGCTCCGAGAAGGCCTCCCAGAGGAAGTGACTTAACTGGGACCTGAGGGTTGAGTGAAGCTTTAGTTTGGGTAGGAATGGTGGAGAGAGAATACTACGTGCAAAGATGAAACCATGAGGTGAGATCTTGGTGTTCTAAGAAGTGAGAAAAGCCCCAGAGTGGAGGGAACAAGCTGTTGAAGGGCCACAAGCTTTGGGATTTCATAGAGCTCTTGGATGCAGTTTCCCAGAAGCAGACCTTGAGAGGACTGTTCCTCTATCAAAGGTTTGTTAAGGAAGTGCTCCTGAAGAAACTGGTAAGGAGCGGGGAAGATAAGGGAGTGGAGAAAGCACTGTAGGGAAGGGAAGAAATCAGGCAGGGATGCAAAGTCCTGTGAAATCCCAGTCAGTCTGGAGGCACAGTTGCCCGGAAGCTGGGCTCTGATGCTCCTGCCTGTCTGTCTTGGGCTGTGGGCTGGGGGAGTAGGAAGGGGAGATGGAAGTCTTCCAGGCACATGCCACTCTCAGGATGAAGAGGAGGCTCTGGGAGCCTATGTAGTTCTCTGTAGAAGGCTGCAGGTGGGAGCCCTTAGGAGCAAGCCCACACATCTGGGACATGGGCACCAGACCTACCAGGGGATCTAAGCAGAGCACAGGTAGAGAAAGTCAACTCCAATAAACCGGTAAACATAATGGTATTGATAATAAAAGTTAGAGAACTGATATAGGGTTGTCAGATTATTTATTTTGCTACCAACATCATTTTTCATCACTATCATTTCATAAATGATATACCAGTTTATACTGAGAAATTAGCATGCTCAGAATCTCGAATAAAGAGCGGTTGGCAACTCACATGTATATGTGTGCATTTCAGAGCGGTTGGCAACTTACATGTATATGTGTGCATATCTTTATATTTACCAATGTATTTTTTATTTTTCACATTTAATCATGGAAAGCTCTATCACACACTGTGGTTTAGGAACCACTGGACTGTACTGCCTATTACTTTAATTAATTGCGTACGGTTTTATTTCTCCCTTAGGAGTTAGCAAATAAGAGTGTGTTGGAGTAGCTCAGGAATTTATGGGAAATGAACTTGTCCCAGAACATTTAAAATTTAAAAGCAATCTTTCTCCATTTTGTCTGATTGCATTTCTTTGTTCAGTGAGTGAGGTAGGAAAGTTACAGGTAGTTCTGTAAGATATCAAAGTGTTGTGACTTCGGGCCTAGTGCTCTACTAAGAGAAAAGAAAAACGGTAGTATAGAGTGTCATGGTTCTGAGTATAAGATCTTAACAGATGCTTGTGTAAGAGTCAGAAAAAAGGCTAGTGCAGGGTTACACATGGGAAGAGAGACGGAAAAGAGGAGGAAGAGAATGACAAATTGAGGTCATATTAAGGAAGCTGACTGGAATGAAGCTATTTGGGGATAAAATTTAGTGGTATGGATTTTTTTTTGAGTGTTGAAAGCATTTTCACTACAGAATATTGAAGTTAAGAAGGCAGGGAGAAAGAAAGTGGCCGTCCCAGAAAGAATTTGTTGCCAAAGGAAGTTGCTTAAGCAATGATTTCACGAATTGGTCATAGTCTGGTCCCCTTGACTTTGTGAGTCAAGAAGCATGATTTTGTCATTTAAGTCAGAAATGATCAGACCCTTTATCGGTTAGTTCTTTTTAAAGCAGATGCCACTTTGTTAGTTACTATTAGAGACAGGCTGGGAAGCAGGGAGTGTTAGAGTACTTAATTTTATTCTAGTTTGTTTTCCTATTCTATCCCTTCACTTTCAGCAGGTAAAATGGAACAGTGTTGGCAAGAGAACTTTCTTTTTGCTGGTTACTAGTTGTGCTTACTAACTAGGAGGAATTTTGGTTATAGGGAAGCTCTTTGCATCCGTGTGCCTGGCTTCCAACCTGAATATGTTAGAAAACTTGCTTTCTCCGGTTTCCATTGATGAACATCTCTCTTCCTCTCTTGTCTACCTGCTGCTTCCTGGGAGCCCTAGAGAGATGTTCTCAGTGAGTAACAACAGGTCAACAGTTACAGAGACAGAGTGCTTTGTGTCCAAGCACTGGACATATAGTAGGCAATCAGTGCAATCAACAGAAGGAGAAATAAGTGGGCTGGTAAAGAGAATGCTGGTTGCCAACCCAGAATTAAGGGCTCCAAGTGCAGACAAAGCGCAGCCTGATAGGGATTCCATGCTGAATTTTGCACATGATACTGTAGATTTAAAATACTTACAAAGGACATTAGTGTTTGTCAAATTTGTCCAGTAGATGAATACAGTGTGTGGGCATATATAGTCAGCACATAAATGTGCAGACTACAAAGGCCATGACTTAAAGCAGTTTAATCTCATCAACACTGTTCTGGGTCTAGAGGATTAAGAGTCAGGGCTATCTCATGGAAAATTGTGTGTGTGTGTGTACACACATGCACGCACACATGCATTTGCTTATTTTCACTGACTAGTTTTTTAAATTCTGGCATGAATTTTCTAGAATAAAAAGAGATTGGCATAGGAAATATAGCCATTATTTTATAATAAACTTAAGTGAATATGTAAAAATATTGAATCACTATGTCGCACACCTGAAACTATTATAATATTGTAAATCAACCATACTATAATTAAAAAAAAAGATTGACATATTCTCTTGTTGGGTAAAGTAGATATCTTTCTCTTTCTAACTTTAAAATAATATATTCTAGTTCTATTAGAATTTTAAACAAAAACACCTAAATACAGATACCCCCAAATCAATTTGTATTGGTCTCAGAGTTAATGTTAATTTAATTCAACTGGCCACAGATCTATAAAATAATTTTTCAATCTTTTTACCACTTTTCTTTATTACTTCTTAGGCTATCAAGAAAAATCAAAATAAAATATAAATTAATGATACTTGAATTTTTTTATGTTTAGACATTTAAAAATATTTCTAATAACTGATTAGGTTTGATATTTTTCAACTTTATGCTATCATATTTAAACTTATATGTATAACTAAATATATAATGTTTATGCTATATAAAGTCAGAAGCAAAAATGATGCTAACATAGCATTAAACATTTAAACATGCTAGAAATGTTAAGGAAGTCATTTTAAAACATCATCTTAACCTTGTCCATTTTGCAAGGTAGAGAGAGAGAGAGGACTTTAGTAGATTAATACATTATTACAGTAGAATATTTCTGCTCTAATCAGTGCTTGGCAAGGGACCTGGCAGACGTGATTTCTATATTACATTTTCAGTGTTTCTGTTAAGGCTCATAAAAACTTCTAATTGAAGCTAAACAATAAAATAGGCTGCTTTAGTCCACATGTGTTGTGAACCAGTACAGGCAGTTATTTCACAGGGTCCTGAGTGATCCTTGTTTCTTGGACATGAGACATTCCTCCACCATCATTTCATGTCATTTTCCAGCAGCAACAAAAGGATGAGTAAAACCACAGTTTGAATTTTCTAATACCTTCCACCACTTACCCCAGGATTCTTGGAAATGTACTGTCCAAAATTAGGAATGCGTTTTCCCACGAGCATTGCTTTAAATGTTTCATACTTCTCTTCCTGTATGGCTAGCTCTATTTAACTGTGTGGATTTTCAGTAGAGTGTTCAAATCAATTCCATTGTTAGAAACCCTAAAGTTTTTTGCATTTAGGCTTTAGGGGCACTTCTTAGGTCTAGGCTGGCATTCCAAATTTGCTTTTCTGCCTTGTCACAGAAAGTGAGAAGATGCCCAGCTAGCTTTCCTTTCCTCCTTAAATCTGCCGCAACCCGCAGTGTTCCTTAGAACTCTTCCCCTGCCTCCCAAGATTGGATGTAGAGAGGGACCAGTCTCTCCATTCCTACTTTCACGTTGTCTCTGAATACAAATACTCACAGGTTCTTTATATGTTTGATGGGTCTTATTCCTAGTTTTCAGGAGAGAAGTAGCAAATCTAACAAATATGGGGTGATTATAAGGGTTCTGTTAATTGCAAAAGTCCTACTGTTACGGTTAGTGATATGTTTACTGGAATCCCATTGAGTTTCTGCCTTATGCTTTTATTCCTAAACGTAGAAATTAACCAAACTTCCCTTCTCCTGAGAGTGGTGCTATATGCCTTTCTTGCCCCCATCCTGGCCTAAAGACCATTATGGTACTTGTATGTCGATGACTTCTATAGTCTCAGCTCAGATTTCTCCCCTGAGTTTCCTACTCTTTTGTCTATTTCAGTTCCCTAAATGCCTTGCTGTAATCAGTTTTTACCTGGATCTCAATAGGCCATTGGCTTATCAAGAAAAAGAGGGAGAGACCGGGCTTCCCTGGTGGCACCGTGGTTGAGAGTCCGCCTGCCGATGCAGGGGACACGGGTTCGTGCCCCGGTCCGGGAAGATCCCACATGCCGCGGAGCGGCTGGGCCCGTGAGCCATGGCCGCTGAGCCTGCGTGTCCGGAGCCTGTGCTCCACAACGGGAGAGGCCACAGCAGTGAGAGGCCCGCGTACCGCAAAAAAAAAAAAAAAAAAGAAAAAGAGGGAGAGGACTCAAATCAATAAAATCAGAAATGAAAACGAAGAAGTTACAGTGGACACTGCAGAAATAAAAAGCATCATAAGAGACTACTATAAGCAATTGTATGCCAATCAAATGGACAACCTGGAAGAAATGGACAAATTCTTAGAAAGGTATAACCTTCCAAGGCTGAACCAGGAAAAAATAGAAAATATGGACAGACCAATCACAAGTAATGAAATTGAAACTGTGATTAAAAATATTACAACAAACAAAAGATCAGGACCAGATGGCTTCACAGGCTAATTCTGTCAAACATTTAGAGAAGAGCTAACACCCATCCTTCTCAAAGTCTTCCAAAAAAATTGCAGAGGAAGGAATGCTCCCAAACTCATTCTATGAGGCCACCATCACCCTGATACCAAAACCAGGCAAAGATGCTATAAAAAAACAAAATTACAGACCAATATCACTGATGAATATAGATGCAAAAATCCTCAACAAATACTAGCAAAGAGAATCCAACAACACATTAAAAGGATCATACACCATGATCAAGTGGGATTATCCCAGGGATGCAAGGATTCTTCAATATACGCAAATCAGTCAATGTGATACACAATATTAACAAATTGAAGAATAAAAAACATATGATCATCTCAATAGATGCAGAAAAAGCTTTAGACAAAATTCAATACCCATTTATGATAAAAACTCTCCAGAAAGTGGGCACAGATGGAACCCACCTCAACATAATAAAGGCCATATACGACAAACCCACAGCAAACATCATTCTCAATGGTGAAACTGAAAGCTTTCCTCTAAGATCAGGAACAAGACAAGGATGTCCACTCTCGCCACTGTTATTAAACATAGTTTGGGAAGTCCTAGCCACGACAGTCAGAGAAGAAAAAGAAATAAAAGGAATACAAATTGGAAAAGAAGAAGTAAAACTGTCACTGTTTGCAGATGACATGATAGTATACACAGATAGTCCTAAAGATGCCACCAGAAAACTACTAGAGCTAATCAATGAATTTGGTAAAGCAGCAGGATACAAAATTAATGCCCAGAAATCTCTTGCATTCCTATACACTAACAACGAAAGATCAGAAAGAGAAATTAAGGAAACAATCCCATTCACCATTGCAATGAAAAGAATAAAATACCTAGGAATAAACCTACCTAAGGAGGGAGAAGACCTGTACTCAGAAAACTATAAGACACTGATGAAAGAAATCAAAGATGACACAAACAGATGGAGAGATATACCTTGTTCTTGGATTGGAAGAATCAGTATTGTGAAAATGACTATACTACCCAAAGCAATCTACAGATTCGGTGCAATCCCTATCACATTACCAATGGCATTTTTTACAGAACTAGAACAAAAAGTCTTAAAATTTGTATGGAGACACAGAAGACACCGAATAGCCAAAGCAATCTTGAGGGAAAAAAACGGAGCTGGAGAAATCAGACTCCATGACTTCAGATTATACTACAAAGCTACAGTAATCAAGACAATATGGTACTGGCACAAAAACAGAAATATAGATCAATGGAACAGGATAGAAAGCCCAGAGATAAACCCACACAGCTATGGTCAACTAATCTATGACAAAGGAGGCAAGGATATACAATGGAGAAAAGACAGCCTCAGTAAGTGGTGCTGGGAAAACTGGACAGGTACATGTAAAAGAATGAAATTAGAATGCTCCCTAACACCATACACAAAAATAAACTCAAAATGGATTAAAGACCTGAATGTAAGACTGGACACTATAAAACTCTTAGAGGAAAACATAGGAAGAACACTCTTTGACATAAATCACAGCAAGATTCTTTTTGATCCACCTCCTAGAGTAATGGAAATAAAAACAAAAATAAACAAATGGGACCTAATGAAACTTAAAACCTTCTTCAAAGCAAAGGAAACTACAAACAAGACGAAAAGACAACCCTCAGAATGGGAGAAAACATTTGCAAAGGAATCAACAGACAAAGGATTAATCTCCAAAATATCTAAACAGCTCACGCAGCTCAATATTAAAAAAACAAACAACCCAATCCAAAAAAGGGCAGAAAACCTAAATAGGCATTTCTCCAAAGAAGACATACAGATGGCCAAGAAGCATATGAAAAGCTACTCAACATCATTAATTATTGGAGAAATGCCAATCAAAACTACAATGTGATTATCACCTCACACCAGTTAGTATGGGCATCATCAGAAAATCTTCAAACAACAAATGCTGGAGAGGGTGTGGAGAAAAGGGAACCCTCTTGCATTGTTGGTGGGAATGTAAATTGATACAGCCACTGTGGCGAACAGTATGGAGGTTCCTTAAAAAACTAAAAACAGAATTGCCATATGACCCAGCAATCCCACTACTGGGCATAGACCCAGAGAAAACCATATTTCAGAAAGACCCATGCACCCCAATGTTCATTGCAGCACTGTTTACAATAGCCAGGTCCTGGAAGCAACCTAAATGCCCATCGACAGATGAACGGATAAAGAAGATGTGGTGCATATGTACAACAGAATATTACTCAGCCATAGAAAGGAATGAAATTGGGTCATTTGTAGAGACGTGGATGGACCTAGAGACTGTCATACAGAGTGAAGTAAGTTAGAAAGAGAAAAACAAATGTATATTAACGCATATATGTGGAATCTAGGAAAATGGTACAGATGAACCGGTTTGCAAGGCAGAAATAGAGACACAGACGTAGAGAACAAACATATGGACACCAAGGGGGAGAAGCGGGGGAGAGAGGGGGTGGTGGTGGTGGGATGAATTGGGCGATTGGGATTGACATATATACACTAATATGTATAAAGTAGATAACTAATAACCTGCTGTATAAAAAAAATAAAATTCATAAAAAGTAAATAGGCCATTCAGGCAACGAAATGAACTGGCAGTATATTGGAGGGGAAAAAAATTGATATGATTAATAAACATATGAAAACATTTTAAGTGTTATTAGTAATCAGTGAATTATAAATTATGTCACAGAGACCTGGGTCACTCTGAAATTAGAGATTATTTTTAAAAATAAAGAGTGCTTTCAGTGGTCATTCTTATATATTGTTGGCATAAGCTTCTTTGAAAGCAGTTTGTAGTATGTATTGGGAGACTTAAAAATGTTCTTAATCTCTGACATAAGATCTTTATGTAAAAGTTCTGCTAGCTAAAGTAAATAAATAGAAATAGAAGTATTTATTGAATATTTTTGTCTGTGTTTTAAATTTTCTCTGTTATATTAGAAAACAATATTAGAGAAATGGTTATTTATGCCATATATTGGAGAATATTATATATCTAATGATGCTATGTTACAAAGAATCTTTAAATAATTTTGGAAACTAATTTTTTAAGAAGACCTATATAAAGACGTGGAATATGAGTTAGGCCTTGAAGAAAAGATGGGCAGGTAATTGTAGGTTAGGCATTTCATTGGGAGGGGAAGACAACATGAGCAAACACCTTCGTGTGGAAATAAGTTTATTATCTGGAAAGTAATGATTAACCTGGCTGAAAAGTAGAAGTTCATTTTGAAGGAATAGGAGAAAATGTTATTCACCTGTTACGTGTTAGCTACTTGCTAGGTACTGAGGATACAAGGATGACTAAAAGATGACAATAATGGAAACTTAGGAGAAGGGCATATATGAGATAACTTCATGAAAACTGTGATAAAATTTAATGACTAGATAAAAGAAAATCAAAGAAAATGATAGTTTTGGGACTTCCCTGGTGGTCCAGTGGTTAAGACTCCACACGCTTCCAGCACAGGGGACACGGGTTTGATCCCTGGTGGGGGGAATCTAAGATTCCACATGCCATGTGCTGTGGCCAAAGAAAAATATAGTGAAAGTTTTGAATTTGTATGGCACCAGTAACAGAAACAGAGAAGGAGACCTTCGTGAGGCAAGGTGAGAAGTTTAGTTTCCACAGTTGGTTTAGGGCGTGAACACAGGAGTGCTTTCTACTGTGTGCTTTAATACTTTGTGTTTACTTTATCTGTAAAACTGAGTGTTGTTCATGTACCTCTGACCACTTATTCCAGTTTTTAACTTACCAAAGTGAAATCTTCCAAAAAGGATTTTCTAGGGAGTTGTAAAAATAATTTAAGTAGTAAAAATATTTTAAGTAATAAGGTCTATGGCATTTAGGTTTAAAATTTTTTTCATGTCCTGGAAACAATTCTTGGTTTGATCCTATCCACCTTGTTTAGTGCTTTTGCTTCACACTGTAACGTATTGGGCTGGGCCCCTAACATTAAGGTAACAGTAAATCTCATTCTAAACTGTATTATAGGGAAGTTTCTTTCTTTGGCAGATGGGAGATTCTTTGGTCAGAGAAACCTACGAAGGTGAATGCTTCCCAGGCTCGCCAGTTTAAACCTTGTATTAAGCAGATAAATTTTCCCACAAATCTTATACGGCTGGAAGTAAATAGTTCTCTTCTGGATTATTACACTGAATTAGATGCCGTTGTATTACATGGTACAAAGGACAAGCCAGTGCTTTCTCTCAAGACTTCACTTATTGATATGAATGATCTAGAAGATGACTATGAAGAAAAGAATGGATGTGGAATGGACAATCTGAACAAAAAGTTTAGCAGTATTGCCCTCAGGGAAGGGACAAGTAATGGATATTTTGATAAACTACCTTATGAGGTAAGCCAAAGATATTCAGTAGCAATATTGGACATACTATCATTTAAAAATGTTTAGATGTTAATGTTTATTTTGCTAGATGTCAGAGAAATCGGAGCATTAGCAAGGTATACATAATCTGATGTATTGTGTATTTTGATTTTGGAAAGACTAGACAAAATTGTGTTCAGTAACTTCGCCACCTTTGTTTTGGATTGACTTTAGTGATTCTGGATAAACTATTAAATATATGTTATTTTATCACTGATTAACAATAACCAAAATACATAAAGCAATGATAAATTACACTCCACTTTAATTCATAATTACACAGTGTTAATATGGGCAATATGTGCTTAACTTGATACCGGTTATATTAAAGATGATTTGCTATGAAAAATAAGAGTATTAATAAGACTGTGAGAGAAATGATTATTTTGTTTAATAGTGTGCAGTTTCTCCAAGTGTCATATACTCTTCTATACTAACTATTCTATATTCTAACTAGTTATGATTTTTGGTCTAAGCAGGTATAGAGTGCCTTTTACCTAAAGTCTTGTTTTCAGTGTGTCACTGCAGGGGTGTTTCCAGGGTATATTTAGCACTCCTGGCTCCCAGGCATCAAATGCCATTAGCACACCCCCTGGGGTGGGAGTGGGGCCAGGCATTCCTTCCCCTGCTGAGAAGAGCTGTGTGTGGTTAAAAATAATATAATCAGATCTTTTAAAGAAAAATTTTATAAATTTAAACTTTAACCTGTTCAACTATCCCCCTTCCACACTGGTGGGTATTTCAGGTTTCATTGTAATAATGCAAGTAGCTTAACTTGCCTGGAACAATAAGGTAGCCTCTTGAGTGCCTAACAGGAGCTATAATGCCTGTTCAACATTTCACAATTCAAATGCTATGGTACATCCTGTGAAGTAGCTAAAGATGCCACATAAGGATGAATTTAAGGATCTAAGGTAATTCAGTCAGTAAGCCATGGAGCCAGGATCCAGCCCAGGCCTTCTAGGTCAAGTCTTGTGTTATGGAAGGAAGCTTCATAGGTGGACAAGGCACCCTGGCCCTTAGAGGGAGGAGGAAGGAAAGATGGAGGAGCAGCTGAGCTGGGACAGCGGAGCGTGGGATGTTGACAGTGTTGTTCCCTGGGGCTTCAAGGAGGGTCTGTCCTGGCAGCAGTGGCAGCAGCTCATCTGGAGGAAGCTCACTTCCTTGATTCTTACCCGTTTCCTAAAACTACAGTATAGAGATTTAAATTCAGCAAATGTATTTTAAAGAGTTTGTTGAATTTTATCCAGACCTGGTAAAATGCTTAACATGTCACTTTCAAATGAATAACGGGAACTTCAGGCAAAGGGAAGAGAGTGTCCAAAGGTGAGAAGAAGTGAAACTGTGTGACCTGTTCGGGAACTCCAGTATTTCACTGTGGCTGGAATAGGATTTGATAGCAGAAGCTGCAAGAGATGAACTTGGACACAGGCTCAGGGCTGCCTCGGTGCATCACTCCATAGGCCACCATCCACACAGATGACAGTGATTGGGACATCCCAGCCCTGGCAGTGCACAGCCCACCCTGCCACGTTGTAGAGGGCTCTGTGGGTTTTACCGAGAGGTTTGCATTTTCTCTCTTCAGCCAGTGGTCCTCAGGCTGCTGTGTCTCTCCTGTACGCAGCAGAATCAGTTGAGGGGAGTCATAGAGACCTTAGATTTTATAAATCATTTACTTTTGGTAAAAAATTAGAACAAATCCAAGATTATACCTATAATAATTTCACACTCACTTTCTTGTGTTCTCTGAATTCTTCATATGCTTTTTTTAGTGGGAGAAAAAGATGTGGAGTAATAGCTAGCCTTCCAGAAATTATCCATAATATGCAGGCATTTTTGCACATTCTTTGGCCCACAGTTAGAATGATTGCCCAGGTGTTTGGCCTCATGTAAAGTTTGTTTTTCGTATGTGTCATGGTATGAAGATTGTGAACCTTTTCTGTAGTTAGTAGGGAAACATTGAAGGTTTTATTTACTTTAAAAGAAGAATAACAAAATGAGATTTCCTTCTTAGATTATTCTGTTGGTAAATGAAGAATAGACCAAAAGGAGGTCAAGGTGGGAAACAGGGATACCAGTCGGGGAGCTACTGCAGAAATGTAGGCAAGAAGTTATGTAGCTCTGGGTACTGGAAAGTTTGGAAAGGAGGTAAGCCGGAGAAGTATTCTAGAGATGCAGAAGGTAGAAATCAAAGTAACTATTGAATGTGGACATGAAGCAGAACATCACAAGGACTTTTAGGCTTCTGGTTGAAATGACCTGGTGGATGGATATGCCATTAATCATAAACCAGTGGGTGAAGGTGGAAGGGTGCATTGACTTGGAGGTGCCTGTGATTCATCAAAGCCAACTTCTCTGATTGAGAAGTTGACAGTAGGCAGTTGCTATTTGAGTCTGAAACGCAGGAGGAAGGTCTGAGTTTACATTTGTGTGAGTCTTCTCAGAAGAGGAGAGGGCTACCATGGTAGATGAAACTGACCCAGAAAACTCTGAGGGTGTGAATAAAGGGCCAAGAATAGAATTCTGGGATTACTAACATCTAAGAGTCCAGTAGAGGAAGACAAGTCAGAAAAGGCACTTGGGACAAGGATGAGATTGTCTTAAAAGCAACGATAGGAAGCTAAAAAGGTATAGAGAACAGAAAATGGGTGTGGTAGGCCACACCGCTGCAGAGAGCTCAGTGACGAGTGCCCACTGGTTTTGGTCATCGGGAGATCTCTGATAATCCTTTACCATTATCAGTTCAATGGAACTCTGACCATAGGATGAGAGATGAGAAAAACCTTACCATATCTGGTTAAGGCATCAAGGAGCGGGGGAGAAGCAGAGACAAAAAGTGTTTGCTCTCTGAGCATAAGCAGAAAAATATTTCTATTAATATACACCAATCATGGGCAAGACTGTCCACCAGTAGTGAATAATACTTGGCATCCTAACACTCCACCCCTTCATGTCACACTCAATAAGGCATATCAAAATGAGGAAGAGTATGACATTATTATAGATATTATTTGCTCTAATTTATCTTTTAAAAGGAGAAAAGACGAGTGGCAGAAGATGTAGCAGGGTGGGAAGGTTTCTGTTTGTGATGCAAGCTGGGAGAGATTTCAGTATGCTTTTATGCTGTAGGGAAGGAGCCAATAAAGAGTAAAAGCTTCCAGTACATGCAAGGGGTTTAATCAATACAACAAAATCACATAGACGAAACCGACAGATAGAATCAGTCGTCCTGAAGGACATTGATTAGCCATGATGAAAGCAGTACAATGCATAAAGAGTTGATGCTGCAAAACACTGAATGATCTCACAGTGAGTAAAAAGAGAAACTCTTTTTTTAAAAGTTGCCCAAATTATATAATCCAAGTTATTTAAAGGAAAGAAAACCCCACATTTAAATATGTCAAGTGACATAATGTTTCCTTAGTTGAAAATAATTGTATTATGAGTAGAGTGGGTTTTGAGGGCAGATCAGCTGTGTTTTGAGACATACAACATCCTACATACAACATCTTACTTTCAGCATGGTGTCAAATGGCACTTTAGGCTAGGATACCCCCATATAAAAACATCTTTTGACAGACACTAGATACTAGATGAGTAATAATTAATGGGTATTATCTTGTGGGCCTAAAACCTGTTATCTTTTGCTTAATCAGAATCCAAAAGTGCTTTTTCACATGCCAATGTCATGGTCTCAATAACTTCATTATTCTTTTTCTACTTTGATATTTGCTTAAAATGTAATATTAAGGATCAGAAAATATTTTCACACAAAATATATACATCTTTTAATATTGGTGACTTTGGAATGATGCCAGCAATTGCTGGGAGTTATTTAAATTATCAATCATCTGGAAAAAAGTGAATTATTTATCCTCTGATACATGGATATATTTAACTTTTAATGCCTCTTTGCACTAACTGCTTAAAAATTTTACTGAAATAGCTTTTAATATTGTAGTTAAAACAACAAATTTTTAGTTCATTCTACACATATTTAAGGTCCTACGGTTGCCAAGCCCAGATGGCTCATAGGTTCTTTCAGACATTTAAGAAGTGATCAAATCCTGTATTATTTAAACTCTTTCATAGCATAAAGAAAAAGGAAAGTTTTTAACTTCTTAGTGAAGCTGTTATAATACTCTAGCACATAAAAATAAAATTACAGACCAATTTTACTTCTGCAAACAAAATATAGTGAATAGAATTATTTTAAAATAGAATACAAAATGTCATTCAGGATGTATTCCTGAAATTCAAGGGTGTTTAGGTATTAGAGAATCTATATGATAATAGTACAGTGCTATAAAATAATAACATAGTCAAAGGAGAAAAATCCTACGATCGTCTCAGTAGATGTGCAAAATTGTTTGACAAATGGAAGCTGGATAGATATCCAAATTTTTATCAGTGTCTGTTAAAAAGTAAATACCTTATTAAGCTATCTACGAATTGTCTGCTAACAAATATTAGTAACCAAAAGCTAACATCATATTTAATTATCAAACACTAGAAATGCATGGTTCAATATGGTAGCCACTAGCCACATGTACTGTTGAGCACTTTATGTCTAATCTGAATTGAGATGAACTGAAAGTGTAAAATACACACAGGATTTCAAAGACTTAGTATGACAAAAAAAGATTTAGTATCTCAGTAATAATTTTTTTTTTTTTTTTTTTTTTTTTTTTTTTTTTTTTTTTTTTTTTTTTTTTTTTTTTTTTTTTTTTTTTTTTTTTTTTTTTTGGGGTACGCGGGCCTCTCACTGTTGTGGCCTCTCCCGTTGCGGACCACAGGCTCCGGACGCGCAGGCTCAGCGGCCATGGCTCCCGGGCCCAGCCGCTCTGCGGCATGTGGGATCTTCCCGGACCAGGGCACAAACCCGTGTCCCCTGCGTCGGCAGGTGGACTCTCAACCACTGCACCACCAGGGGAGCCCTCTCAGTAATAATTTTTATGTTGAACACATGCTGAGATGATCATTTTAATATATGTCATCAAATAAAATATATTAAAATTAATATCACCTATTTCTTTTGAATTTTATTTTTTAACTTCATTGAGGAATAATTGACAAATATAATTGTATATATTTAAAGTGTACAGCATGATTTGATAAACATTGTGTAGTGATTACCAAGATCAAGATAATTGACACATACATCACCTCACATTGTTAACTCTTTTGTGTGACTCTGTGTGGTGAGAATGCTTAAGATTTACTCTCAGCAACTTTCACGTATACAGTACTGTATCATTAACTAAACTCTTTTGACTTCTAAAAAATTGAAGTTACTAAAAATTTTTAAATTACATATGTGCCTCACATTTATGGCTCACATACAAATTAAAGTCAGGAACAAGACGTCAGTGTTACTTAACATATTCTGGAAATACTATCCAATGCTGGAAGATGGGAGAAAGAAATAAGAGGCATGATTTTTGGAAAGAAGGCTGTGAAATTATCATCATTTGCAGGCAGTATGATTTTGTATTAGAATACTCAGGAGAAGAGACCAAAAACTATTTGAAACAATAAGTAAGTCGGCAGGTTACAAAGTTAATAGATAAAAATCAGTAGCTTTAGGAACTCTAGGATCAAAAAAGATCATTAAATAGTACATCATGCCATGCCCTTGAGTGGGAAGACACAATGAAGTAAAGATTAAAGATGTCAGTTTTCCTTAAAGTAATCTATGTGTTCAATGAACTTCCAGGTAAAATGCAAACATAATGTGTTGTTTGTTTTTTGATAGAAAAGTTCACCTAAAAACTATGAAAAGGCTCAGGAAAATTCTGGAAAAGAAGAGTGATGGAGGGAGCACTAGTCCCACCAGATAATAAAGCACATTATGAAGCCATAGTACTGATATTTGTGGATCAACAATGAAGATAGAGTCTCATTTGCAATCAAACGATCCAGTGCATTCCCACACATAAACTTTTTTTTTTTTTTCCGTACACGGGCCTCTCACTGTTGTGGCCTCTCCCGTTGCGGAGCACAGGCTCCGGACGTGCAGGCTCAGCGGCCATGGCTCACGGGCCCAGCCGCTCCGCGGCATGTGGGATCTTCCCGGACCGGGGCACGAACCCGTGTCCCCTGCATTGGCAGGCGGACTCTCAACCACTGCGCCACCAGGGAAGCCCTCCCACACATAAACTTTTAAAAAGTCAGAACAAAAGTTATTTATTTGACCCAGAGGGCTATTGATATGGGAGAAATAAATGGAACAGAATAGAGTCTAGAAACAAACCAACAGGAAAGAAGGGAACATTGGCAGTTCCCTTGGCAAAGGATTACATTTCTGTAGTTAAAAACAAAGCATATAGGGCATTCCCTGGCAGTCCAGTGGTTAGGACTGTATGCTTTCACTGCCAAGGGCCCAGGTTCAATCCCTGATGGGGGAACTAAGATCCCACAAGCCGCGCAAAACAAAACAAACACAAGACAAACAAACAAAACCACAAGACAACAGTGCCATACTATTTTTGTTTCTGTTTTATTTCATTTTTTCCTTCTCCTGCTTTCAGAATGGCAACATTTAAAGTATTGATACCAGTGCTGTCTAGGTTATGAGTGAATGGGTACTTTTATGCCCTGTTTGTGTAAATTGATGCAAACATTCTGAAAGGCGATTTTGTGTTTATATCAAAACTTTTAAATGCATGAAATTTACCCTAAGATATATTTGCAAAATTTGCCAAGATACACATACATACACAAAATGATATTGCACTGTTATTTGTAATAGGAAAAAAGCAGGAAATACATCAATGAGAAATTAGCTGAATTAGTGTATCACATCTGTAAGGTCGAATGGGGTGGATTTGTATGTGCAGATATAGAAATATCTACAAGATACATCATTCGATGAGAAAAGTAAGGTGCAGAACAGTGTATAAAGTATCATTCTTTTAGTGCAAATCCAAGGATAGAATTTCATACATATTTATCTGGAAGAGATCAGAAAAACTGTTAGCAGTATTTACCAAGGGGCAGAGGGATTATTAGATTTGAGGTTGGAGAGGGAAAAACTCATTTTCTACCTGCCTTCAGTGTTTGGATTTTCTAATATTTTACCTGAATTTTCTTTTGTTGTTTGTATAATTTGCTTGTTGACAATTTGCATGTCATCAGAATGATGAGATTTTAGACTAATTTTTAATTTCCTTACATTTCCCTGGGTTTTTTTGTTTTTTGCGGCACGCGGGCCTCTCACTGTTGTGGCCTCTCCCGTTGCGAAGCACAGGCTCCAGACGCGCAGGCTCAGCGGCCATGGCTCACGGGGCCAGCCGCTCCGCGGCATGTGGGATCTTCCCGGACCGGGGCACGAACCTGTGTCCCCTGCATCAGCAGGCGGACTCTCAGCCACTGCGCCACCAGGGAAGCCCACATTTCCCTGTTTTTATAACACATACACACACACCTTAATGTTATTTTTCAAAAGCCCAGTTCAAATGTTAAAAATAAATAGGGATTTCCCTGGTGGTGCAGTGGTTAAGAATCCGCCTGCCATTGCAGGGGACACGGGTTCGATTCCTGGTCTGGGAAGATCCCACATGCCGCGGAGCAACTAATCCCACGAGCCACAACTACTGAGCCTGCGCTCTAGAGCCCACTAGCCACAACTACTGAGCCCGCGTGCCACAACTACCAAAGCCCGCACGCCTAGAGCCTGAGATCCACAACAAGAGAAGCCACCGCAATGAGAAGCCCACGCATAGCAACAAAGAGTAGCCCCCGGCTCGCTGCAACTAGAGAAAGCCCACGTGTAGCAACGAAGACCCAACGCAGCCAAAAATAAATAAAATTTTAAAAATAAATAAATAGCAAAAACACCCCAAGCCTTCTTATACTCAATATATGTATTAGTCAGCAATCCTCATATTTTATATGTACTCTTCAAGCTTATTTTAAATATGTTGTTGTCAGTCTTTGTCATATTTTGGCCTCAAACAGTGTTATTCTGACCTAAATTTAATACTGGGTCTGCATAGTTAAATTAATTGACAAAGAGCATTTAGGTTAAAGGGCATAATTGCAAATCAAAACATATAGCTAGATAAATACACTGCATTAAGTAAGAAACTCAACCTTCTCTCTCATCTAAAGATTATTTTACCATTTAGCAAATATTTGATTTTTTTTTCTTAGTATTTCTTGGTTCAGAATAGGCTATTTAGCAGTGATTCTTTGAAAATTAGTTTAGGAGCCCCTGACTGTTCACCATTAAGAAAAAACAAATCTTGAACTAGTTCAAAGAAACTCTTTTAATTAGAGATAAAAATCTTTTTGATTCCTCCTCCTTAATACTTTTTTGTATCTGTTAGCTACTCCCTAGTCACTGCTAGTTGCCTTAAGCAGGCCCCTGATTCCTCTTCCTTGGCGGGTTTCCCTTCCTGCCTCCGGTAGTGCCCCCTGCAATGATCTTTCTAAACCATAAATCTGACTCTGTCACTCTGCAGTTACATAAATCCCTTCAAGACTCCTCATTGCTTTCAGAATAAATCCAGGCTCCTCGGTGAGGCTCTCTGTGACGCAGTCCTTACCACTAACTAATCTTTCCTCTCCCCAGTTTTGCCTCTCACTCTTTAAAGCTGAGCCTTGCTGGTCCAAGTCCGCTTTCACTGCGGTTAGGCCTGTGTCTTGTGTCAGGCTCTAGTAGCAGTTTATGCGTCTATCCAAGCTATTAAAACATATCATCGTACTTACCAGTCCCCACTGGACTCTGGAAACCCTGAAAGTGGGAGCTCTTCTCACCAGTGTTTGATGTGTAGTCGATGTTTAGTAAATGTTAAGTATGTGAAAAATTGTATTATTCAGTAGATTACCAAAATATATCTTTGCACAGTAAAAAAAAAAAAAAAAGTCGACATGAATTGAATTTACTTTGAATGCTCTTGAAATGTAATATATATAGCCTTATATATGTATGGTTACTACTGATTTGGATAGTTCTGTTGAATGTTGATTTATTTAGTATGTGAAAGTATTGTTATAAAATGTATGATACTGTTGTTCTTTATTAGATCATATCATATGCTTCAAACAGTGATACTATTTTTTCAGTCTGGGTGATCTTGGTTTTTCTGTTTTATGTAGCTCATTCAACTGATTCTGAATCATCTGACACTACCAGACCTGTGTAGATTAGCACAGACTTGCAAACTACTGAACCAGCATTGCTGTGATCCCCTGCAGTACCTCCACCTCAATCTGCAACCATACTGGGCAAAACTAAATGACACCTCTCTGGAATTTCTGCAGCCTCGCTGTACCCTCGTCCAGTGGCTTAATTTATCTTGGACTGGCAATAGGGGCTTCATCTCTGTTTCAGGATTTAGCAGGTTAGTGCCAAGCCTTGTTGAGGTTATTTAAATCGGCAGGCTATAATTCCTATGTAGTAGTTTCGATAATAAAAGTTTGAAATTATATATCATGTACTTTAGATCATGTTCAGAGTGCTTCTGCTTACAAAAGTGGATGAGTTAGTTTCACCGTCCTCTTCAGCTAGACTTCACGAGATGGAGGGAAATTATGCCCTTTACCTCATATTTTTTAAATTCTAAGTAACTTTCAACAGAGCTCCTTTTTTTCTTTCTCATATTTTCAGCACAGATGATTAACACATTCTAAAAACTATTTCCAAATCAAAATCTACCTCCCTAATGTGATTTGTCAGAAATGGAAAACAATTTATTATAGAACATTTTTAATTAAATCTTAATTACATGTGCAATACATCACCCAAATTTAGAAGCTCATTTAAACTAATTATGTTGAAAATGCAATTGCATGTTAAATAGGCGACCACACTTGCAGACCTTCCCAGGTGTTTCTGCTCCTTTCTATTTAAGCATTTAGTTTCCTTACCATTAAATGTCACCTGTTAAACATTTGAAAGCTTGCAGGAGTACATATTCATTTAGTAATGCCATAGTCATTTTTCTTGTGAAACAAACAGGTGTTTTTCTCCTAACCTTGATGGTTATTCTCATTGTATGTTACAGTATAATCCGTTTCATTAAGTTAAACAACGAAGAAGTAGACACTTTGGGGAAATTACCTGTTTCTTTTGTTTTGTTTTGTTTTTCTTGTTTTTTTTTTTGCGGTACGCGGGCCTCTCACTGTTGTGGCCTCTCCCGTTGTGGAGCACAGGCTCCGGACGCGCAGGCTCAGCGGCCACGGCTCACAGGCCCAGCCGCTCCGCGGCACGTGGGATCTTCATGGACCGGGGCACGAACCCATGTCCCCTGCATCGGCAGGTGGACTCTCAACCACTGCGCCACCAGGGAAGCCCTACCTGTTATTTTTGATTAACAAATAATCTCCTATCCTGTTTTTAGAAGTTAGAATGAACTACAGCCCTCGCTACACATATCCCCAGTGGATACATTCCTGAACAGTGGTTTATGAATTAGAAATCTGTATTTTGAGCTTTGTTCCCCTTGACTTAAAGTATAAAAATAAAGATGCAGTTCCAGAAATAAATATTTGATACCATTAGATTCAGATGAAGTCATGTTTGAAATAGTACCAATGTGTTCAAAATGCTAATATTGATAGTTTATGCATCAAAGTAAAAAATAAACAAGCAGTAATGGCTTATAGCACATGTTGAAACCATGGATGCACTGAGTTTCTTTCTTTTCTGCCAGAAATAGAGCCAGGGGAAGGGGTTCTTAGATAAAACATGATGGGATTGTGGGTCAGAGTTCTAAAGATTTTACAACAGGCTATGTATACAAAATTCTTTTTTATTATGTAAATTTGCTTAAAAGGGGATATATATATATAATATATATATATATAAAATATATATATATATAGTAGAAAAATAAGGCATTTCTTTTTGGCAGTGTGATTTTGGTAAATTTTTATAGAATCCATATTTTGAAAATTGCTGGATCTTTGACAGCTCTCCAGTGGCACACAAGCTTAGTCCTTTCTACTTTTGCTGCAGACACACACACTTCATTGGCTAATTTTCCTCACTATTAATGGGACCAAGAAGAGCTGAAGCTAATGATGACTGTGGGTATTCAGAGCAGGCACTATAGATCATAAACCAAGACTAAATGACTCTGAGAGCAGATAGAACCATTGGTATCAGTAAGCATTATTTTACATTATAAGGACTTTTCGGTGTTTCAACCCCTCATAGCTCTTTTTTCAGTGTTTCCCACCATTAGGAACTTACTGTTTGTTTTCACTCTTGGTGTGTAAGACATTATGGTGAGTGTCGTGGACCATGTAAAGAGATAGATAATATAGTTCCTACTACAGAAAAAAAAAAGATATAAGAATAAACATTTAAACATATCCTTCCTATATTTTTATAAATAAAATAACAGTGAGGCAACTAATGAGTTAAAGAAAATATTGGTAATGAATGGCTGAAGTCCAGCTTCTTTGGCAAAATGTTGCATATAACCATGGTATAATGAATAAAATGTAGAGATAGTATTAAATCAGTTTTTAAAAACTTTACGTAGCTTCTTCGGGTGCATGAGCAGAAACCTAAGTTGTGAGAAGAAAACTTCGCAATGCTATTGTTAACATTTTAGACACGTGATGGATAAAGATCTTCTTTTATGAGGTGAAAGCTCCAATCTACTTTCTCACCAGCAATTTCTCTTCCATTTTCAGTTCAGCCATTTAGTTGCCATGGGGCTGTTTAAATAATCACAAAAGTGCATACATAAATTTAAGTTTTCCATATTTCACAGGAGTATTTCAGCCAGTAAAACCATAAATAAATCTTGATAGCATTCCTTTAAGTATAGTCATTGTTCTCATTAAGAAAATAAAAAGGTTAAATAACAGGGAGAGAGAATCTTTTTTGGGGTGGGAGGTACTGGAGTTTTGCCTACTGATTGCTGTTGGCCCCCTTGACTTGACTGCTGAATTGATAGTCATTATGGCTTATAGGCAGCATTCCCAGAATAAACAATAAATATTCATGGCTTGGTTATTAATGAATAATCTATGAGTAAGTATGGTCTATTTATGCTCATTACTGTGAAGAAGACTTACTTGTAATACTTTAAAGAAAAAAAGTACATTTTTAAAATAGAGACCAATGATGATGAACTTGCTTTTTGAGTAAGTCTTTGGGAAAAGTTTGATATAGTTTATTTTTGTTACCTAAAAACCTTATCTTCACAAGCTGGAATTGTTTCACTGGATTTTAAAGAACTTAGGAATTTATTTTATTCAAAATAACAGGGAAATTGGAATAATAAGAACTTAAAACTTTTAATCAGTTATTAAAATCCTATTCTATCTACAGATTTGTGATTTGTAACTTCAAGTACTGCTCATTTATATCATTACTCATTAAAATCACATCTACTGTAATTCCACTTTTCTCTTATAATACACTTCCCTAAAGTCTTGGATATGCCCTTGTCTCCCTGCCTGTTGGTGCTCTGAGGCTTAATCATATCATTCTTTTTTTTTTTTTTTTAACATCTTTATTGGGGTATAATTGCTTTACAATGGTGTGTTAGTTTCTGCTTTATAACAGAGTGAGTCAGTTATACATATACATATGTTCCCATATCTCTTCCCTCTTTGTCTCCCTCCCTCCCACCCTCCCTATCCCACCCCTCCAGACAGCCACAAAGAACCGAGCCGGTTTCCCTGTGCCATGCGGCTGCTTCCCACTGGCTATCTACCTTACGTTTGTTAGTATATATATGTCCATGTCTCTCTCTCGCCCTAACACACCTCACCCTTCCCCCTCCCCATATCCTCAAGTCTGTTCTCCAGTAGGTCTCTGTCTTTATTCCTGTTTTACCCCTAGGTTCTTCATAACATTTTTTTTTCTTAAATTCCATATATATGTGTTAGCATACGGTATTTGTCCTTCTCTTTCTGACTTACTTCACTCTGTATGACAGACTCTAGATCTATCCACCTCATTACAAATAGCTCAATTTCGTTTCTTTTTATGGCTGAGTAATATTCCATTGTATATATGTGCCACATCTTCTTTATCCATTCATCCGACGACGGGCACTTAGGTTGTTTCCATCTCCGGGCTATTGTAAATAGAGCTGCAATGAACATTTTGGTACATGACTCTTTCTGAATTCTGGTTTCCTCAGGGTATATACCTAGTAGTGGGATTGCTGGGTCATATGGTAGTTCTATTTGTAGTTTTTTAAGGAACCTCCATACTGTTCTCCATAGTGGCTGAACCAATTCACATTCCCACCAGCAGTGCAAGAGTGTTCCCTTTTCTCCACACCCTCTCCAGCATTTATTGTTTCTAGATTTTTTGATGATGGCCATTCTGACTGGTGTGAGATGATATCTCATTGTAGTTTTGATTTGCATTTCTCTAATGATTAATGATGTTGAGCATTCTTTCATGTGTTTGTTGGCAGTCTGTATATCTTCTTTGGAGAAATGTCTATTTAGGTCTTCTGCCCATTTTTGGATTGGGTTGTTTATTTTTTTGTTATTGAGCTGCATGAGCTGCCTGTAAATTTTAGAGATTAATCCTTTGTCAGTTGATTCATTTGCAAATATTTTCTCCCATTCTGAGGGCTGTCTTTTGGTCTTGTTTATGGTTTCCTTTGCTGTGCAAAAGCTTTGAAGTTTCATTAGGTCCCATTTGTTTATTTTTGTTTTTATCTCCATTACTCTAGGAGATGGGTCAAGAAGGATCTTGCTGTGATTTATGTCATAGAGTGTTCTGCCTATGTTTTCCTCTAAGAGTTTGATAGTTTCTGGCCTTACATTTAGGTCTTTAATCCATTTTGAGCTTATTTTTGTGTATGGTGTTAGGGAGTGATCTAATCTCATACTTTTACATGTACCTATCCAATTTTCCCAGCACCACTTATTGAAGAGGCTGTCCTTTCTCCACTGTATATTCCTGCCACCTTTATCAAAGATAAGGTGACCATATGTGCATGGGTTTATCTCTGGGCTTTCTATCCTATTCCATTGATCTATCTTTCTGTTTTTGTGCCAGTACCATACTGTCTTGATTACTGTAGCTTTGTAGTATAGTCTGAAGTCAGGCAGCCTGATTCCTCCAGCTCCATTTTTTGTTCTCAAGATTGCTTTGGCTATTCGGGGTCTTTTGTGTTTCCATACAAATTGTGAAATTTTTTGTTCTAGTTCTGTGAAAAATGCCAGTGGTAGTTTGATAGGGATTGCATTGAATCTATAGATTGCTTTGGGAAGTAGAGTCATTTTCACAATGTTGATTCTTCCAATCCAAGAACATGGTATATCTCTCCATCTGTTTGTATCATCTTTAATTTCTTTCATCAGTGTCTTATAATTTTCTGCATACAGGTCTTTTGTCTCCTTAGGTAGGTTTATTCCTAGATATTTTATTCTTTTTGTTGCAATGGTAAATGGGAGTGTTTTCTTGATTTCACTTTCAGATTTTTCATCATTAGTATATAGGAATGCCAGAGATTTCTGTGCATTAATTTTGTATCCTGCTACTTTACCAAATTCATTGATTAGCTCTAGTAGTTTTCTGGTAGCATCTTTAGGATTCTCTATGTATAGTATCATGTCATCTGCAAACAGTGACAGCTTTACTTCTTCTTTTCCGATTTGGATTCCTTTTATTTCCTTTTCTTCTCTGATTGCTGTGGCTAAAACTTCCAAAACTATGTTGAATAAGAGTGGTGAGAGTGGGCAACCTTGTCTTGTTCCTGACCTTAGTGGAAATGCTTTCAGTTTTTCGCCATTGAGGATGATGTTGGCTGTGGGCTTGTCATATACGGCCTTTATTATATTGAGGAAAGTTCCCTCTACACCTACTTTCTGCAGGGTTTTTATCATAAATGGGTGTTGAATTTTGTCAAAAGCTTTCTCTGCATCTATTGAGATGATCATATGGTTTTTCTCCTTCAATTTGTTAATATGGTTAATCACATTGATAGATTTGCGTATATTGAAGAATCCTTGCATTCCTGGAATAAACCCCACTTGATCATGGTGTATGATCCTTTTAATGTGCTGTTGGATTCTGTTTGCTAGTATTTTGTTGAGGATTTTTGCATCTATGTTCATCAGTGATATTGGCCTGTAGTTTTCTTTCTTTGTGACATCCTTGTCTGGTTTTGGTATCAAGGTGATGGTGGCCTCGTAGAATGAGTTTGGGAGTGTTCCTCCCTCTGCTATATTTTGGAAGAGTTTGAGAAGAATAGGTGTTAGCTCTTCTCTAAATGTTTGATAGAATTCGCCTGTGAAGCCATCTGGTCCTGGGCTTTTGTTTGTTGGAAGATTTTTAATCACAGTTTCAATTTCAGTGTTTGTGATTGGTCTGTTCATATTTTCTATTTCTTCCTGATTCAGTCTTGGCAGTTTGTGCATTTCTAAGAATTTGTCCATTTCTTCCAGATTGTCCATTTTATTGGCATAGAGTTGCTTGTAGTAATCCCTCATGATTTTTTGTATTTCTGCAGTGTCAGTTGTTACTTCTCCTTTTTCATTTCTGATTCTATTGATTTGAGTCTTCTCCCTTATTTTCTTGATGAGTCTGGCTAATGGTTTATCAATTTTGTTAATCTTCTCAAAGAACCAGCTTTTAGTTTTATTGATCTTTGCTATTGTTTCCTTCATTTCTTTTTCATTTATTTCTGATCTGATTTTTATGATTTCTTTCCTTCTGCTAACTCTGGGGTTTTTTTGTTCTTCTTTCTCTAATTGCTTGAGGTGCAAGGTTAGGTTGTTTATTCGAGATGTTTCCTGCTTCTTAAGGTGGGCTTGTATTGCTATAAACTTCCCTCTTAGAACTGCTTTTGCTGCATCCCATAGGTTTTGGGTCGTTGTATCTCCATTGTCATTTGTTTCTAGGTATTTTTTAATTTCCTCTTTGATTTCTTCAGTGATCACTTCGTTACTAAGTAGTGTATTGTTTAGCCTCCATGTGTTTGTATTTTTTACTGCTCTTTTCCTATAATTGATATCTAATCTCATGGCGTTGTGGTCGGAAAAGATACTTGATATAATTTCAATTTTCTTAAATTTACCAAGGCTTGATTTGTGACCCAAGATATGATCTATCCTGGAGAATGTTCCATGAGCACTTGAGAAAAATGTGTATTCTGTTGTTTTTGGATGGAGTGTCCTATAAATATCAATTAAGTCCATCCTGTTTAATGTATCATTTAAAGCTTGTGTTTCCTTATTTATTTTCATTTTGGATGATCTGTCCATTGGTGAAAGTGGGGTGTTGAAGTCCCCTACTATGAATGTGTTACTGTCGATTTCCCCTTTTATGGCTGCTAGTTTTTGCCTTATGTATTGAGGTGCTCCTATGTTGGGTGCATAAATATTTACAATTGTTATATCTTCTTCTTGGATCGATCCCTTAATCATTATGTAGTGTCCTTCTTTGTCTCTTCTGATAGTCCTTATTTTAAAGTCTATTTTGTCTGATATGAGAATTGCTACTCCAGCTTTCTTTTGGTTTCCATTTGCATGGAATATCTTTTTCCATCCCCTTACTTTCAGTCTGTATGTGTCTCTAGGTCTGAAGTGGGTCTCTTGTAGACAGCATATATATGGGTCTTGTTTTTGTATCCATTCAGCCAATCTGTGTCTTTTGGTGGGAGCATTTAGTCCATTTACATTTAAGGTAATTATCGATATGTATGTTCCTATTCCCATTTTCTAAATTGTTTTGGGTTCGTTATTATAGGACTTTTCCTTCTCTTGTGTTTTTGTCTAGAGAAGTTCCTTTAGCATTTGTTGTAAAGCTGGTTTGGTGGTGCTGAACTCTCTCAGCTTTTGCTTGTCTGTAAAGGTTTTAATTTCTCCATCAAATCTGAATGAGATCCTTGCTGGGTAGAGTAATCTTGGTTGCAGGTTTTTCTCCTTCATCACTTTCAGTATGTCCTGCCACTCCCTTCTGGCTTGTAGAGTTTCTGCTGAGAGATCAGCTGTTAACCTTATGGGGATTCCCTTGTGTGTTATTTGTTGTTTTTCCCTTGCTGCTTTTAATATGCTTTCTTTGTATTTAGTTTTTGACAGTTTGATTAATATGTGTCTTGGCGTATTTCTCCTTGAATTTATCCTGTATGGGACTCTCTGTGCTTCCTGGACTTGATTAACGATTTCCTTTCCCATATTAGGGAAGTTTTCAACTATAATCTCTTCAAATATTTTCTCAGTCCCTTTCTTTTTCTCTTCTTCTTCTGGAACCCCTATAATTCGAATGTTGGTGCGTTTAATGTTGTCCCAGAGGTCTCTGAGACTGTCCTCAGTTCTTTTCATTCTTTTTTCTTTATTCTGCTCTGCAGTAGTTATTTCCACTATTTTATCTTCCAGGTCACTTATCCGTTCTTCTGCCTCATTTATTCTGCTATTGATCCCATCTAGAGTATTTTTCATTTCATTTATTGTGTTGTTCATCATTGTCTGTTTCATCTTTATTTCTTCTAGGTCCTTGTTAACTGCTTCTTGCATTTTGTCCATTCTATTTCCAAGATTTTGGATCATCTTTACTATCATTATTCTGAACTCTTTTTCAGGTAGACTGCCTATTTCCTCTTCATTTGTTAGGTCTGGTGGGTTTTTATCCTGCTCCTTCATCTGCTGTGTGTTTTTCTGTCTTCTCATTTTGCTTATCTTACTGTGATTGGGTTCACCTTTTTGCAGGCTGCAAGTTCGTAGCTCCCGTTGTTTTTGATGTCTGTCTCCAGTGGCTAAGGTTGGTTCAGTGCGTTGTGTAGGCTTCCTGGTGGAGGGGACTAGTGGCTGTGTTGTGGTGTATGAGGCTAGATCTTGTCTCTCTAGTGGGCAGGTCCACGTCTGGTGGTGTGTTTTGGGGTGTCTGTGGACTTATTATGATTTTAGGCAGCCTCTCTGCTAGTGGGTGGGGTTGTGTTCCTGTTTTGCTATATGGTTGGCATAGGTTGTCCAGCACTGTAGCTTGCTGGTCGTTGAGCGAAGCTGGGTGCTGGTGTTGAGATGGAGATCTCTGGGAGATTTTCGCCGTTTGATATTATGTGGGGCTGGGAGGTCTCTTCTTGACGAGTGTTCTGAAGTTGGCTCTCCCACCTCAGAGGCAGAGTCCTGACTCCTGGCTGGAGCAGCAAGAGCCTTTCATCCACTCGGCTCAGAATAAAAGGGAGAGAAAGTAGAGAGAATTAGTATAAGTAGGAGGAAATAGGAAAGAAAGAAAGAAAGAAAGAAAGAGAGGAGGGAAGGAAGGAAGGAGGGAAGGAAGAAAGAAAGAAAGAAGAAAAGAAAGGAAGAAGGCAAGAAGGAAAGAAAGGAGGGAGGGAGGGAGGAGGGAAGGAAGGAAGGAATGAGGGAAGGAAGGAAAAAATACAGAAAGAAAGAAGATACAGTAAAATAAAATAAAGTATAATAAAGTTATTGAATTAAAAAAATAATTATTTAGAGGAAAAAAAAAAGGGAAGGATAGAACCTTAGGACAAATGGTGGAAGCAAAGTTATAGAGACAAAATCTTACATAGAAGCATACACATATACCCTCACAAAAAGAGGTAAAGTGGAAAAAATCATAAAACTTGCTCTCCAAGTCCACCTCCTCAATTTGGGACGATTCGTTGTCTCAAAAAGGGAAGGAAGGAAGGAAAGATAGAAAGAAGGTAAAGTATAACAGAGTTCTTTAAATTAAAATTAATTATTAAGAAAAAAATTAAAAAAAAAAATGGTCGGATAGAACGCTGGGACAAATGGTGGAAGCAAACCTATACAGACAAGATCTCACACAGAAGCATACACATACACATTCACAAAAAGAGGAAAAGGGGAAAAAATCATAGATCTTGCTCTAGAAGTCCGCCTCCTCAATTTGGGATGATTCGCTGTCTATTCATGTATTCCACAGAGGCAGGGTACATCAAATTGATTGTGTAGCTTTAATCCGCTGTTTCTGAGGCTGCTGGGAGAGATTTCCCTTTTTCTTCTTTGTTCTCACAGCTCACAGGGGCTCAGCTTTCGACTTGGCCCTGCCTCTGCGTGTAGGTCGCTGGAGGGCGTCTGCTTTTTGCTCAGACAGGACGGCGTTAAAGGAGCCGCTGACTCGGGGGCTCTGGCGCTCTCAGGCCGGGGGCAGGGAGGGGCACGGAGTGCGGAGCGGTCCTGCGGCGGCAGAAGTCGGCGTGACGTTGCCCCAGCCTGAGGCCCGCCGTGTGTTCTCCCTGAGAAATTGTCCCTGGATCCCGGGAACCTGGCAGTGGCGGGCTGCACAGGCTCCCCGGAAGAGGGGTGGGGGCAGTGACCTGTGCT
>NW_006791304.1:600499-629180 GCF_000442215.2 Lipotes vexillifer | reverse complement strand
CCGATCCTCTGTGCGGGAATCTCTCCGCTTTGTCCGCCGCACCTCCGTTGCTGTGCTCCTCCGCGGCTCCGAAGCTCCCCGCTCCGCCTCCCGCAGTCTCTGCCCGCGAAGAGGCTCCTAGTGTGTGGAGACCTTTCCTCCTTCACAGCTCCCTCCCACTGGTGCAGGTGCCGTCCCTATTCTTTTGTCTCTGTTTTTAATTAATTTTTTCTTTTGCCCTACCCAGGTACGTGGGGATTTTCTTGCCTTTTGGGAGGTCTGAGGTCTTCTGCCAGCATTCAGTAGGTGTTCTGTAGGAGCTGTTCCACATGTAGATGTATTTCTGGTGTATTTGTGGGAAGGAAGGTGATCTCCGCGTCTTACTCCTCCGCCATCTTTCCACCGCCCCCCACCAAATCATATCATTCTGATGTTCAAAAAGTCTTAGGTTCTATTTATTTTTCCTCTATCATTTTTCTTCAGGTAGTTGCTCAAAATAATCACCTTGAGCTCCACCTCAGTTATGTAGAGATTTCTATCCCTCACCCTTCTACTTGTTCCCTTCAGAAAACATTATTGGATGCTTTCTAGATTTAAGAACTTGATGTTTTGACACAGAGCTACAGTTTTATGGAATAGAGAGCTTTTTGCTTATTCATATATGTGTTTATTCAGTTGCCTACCTGTGTTTTACACCTTTGTCTCTTTTAGATGGTCAATTCCTAGAGATTAAAGACAATTTAAGACTTTCTTTTCCACTTCCTTCTACCATTGCTAGATAGTACCGTACACAGTTAAGCAAGAAGTTTTGTTTTTAATGACTTTATTTTGGATCAGCTATAGTAAATAATGCTCCAGCCATTTGGGATTAAAATTATCTTAAATATACTGTCTTATAAAACTCAAGTGAGGGTCAGCTAACAAACCATGAGATTAGCAATCAGAAGCCATGGATATTTATACCTAATTCTCCCCTTTACCTTGATACTTCAGGCAGCTTGTAAGGATTAGTGCCTTTTATTTTGTGATGAATAAACTCAGATTAAATCATTCATTCATGTGATGTTAATTATTTTAGGGTGCAAGTTACCATTTAGTAAATTACTTTTTATGTACTTATATTAATCTGGACAAATGAATTCACCTCATAAAGATAAGCAATTTATTTCTCTCTCCAGAGACTCCATTTCTCATAGCAAGAGACCTCATTTGGGATTGTTTATCTGAACTTAGGTCTTCTCTTAATACCCTCAATATCAAGAAATACTTGATGAGAATTCATAACATGGTATGAACAGGCTGCAGGAAGTAGACAAGCTATAATTCTCCTTTCAAGTGACCAGTATCACAATTGAGGTGAATAAATAGATGACCAAGATAAAAACATGTATGTAATTATGCGTTAAAATAAAACTTTATGAGGAGCATTAAGGAAAGAAACAAGAGTTGTGTTCAGCTAATTAATTGATTCTGCTGCTAATTCTGCCTTCTTGGAATGGAAATATTATGAAAAAGTAGGTAGTGTAGATCTCGTAAGTTTAGGAAGAGAGACTATGGGGATATTGACCAAATAATCTCAGTAAAAATACGCAATATATAAAAAGGAAGAGAGAGAGTCATAAAGGTAGATAAGCATGATCATTATCTTTATTGTGCTTCCAAATTTTTTCATTCATTCAATCAATTTGGGATGTTTTCTAGTCTATTAACAGTTGGCTTTCTGGGGATTTACTTTCTATATTTAGAAGGGAAAAGTTCATTAATGAGAGCAAAGAGAAAAGAAATGTCAAAGTATTCCAAGTCCAATACCAAAAAGAATTGTAGAACAAAGTACTTTGCCAAATAATGAAGACCTTCAAGAGATAAGATGCCTAAAGATTTTAATTTTAAGAGTTAATATACTCATTTAACTTTTGTAATCTGCAAATAATTTTAGAAGTATCAAATCAAAATAGGATACTCCAGATCTCTGACACCCTACATTCATTTCTAGATTGCTAGCTTATAAATAGTGAAGAAATAGTCATAACTACAATGTATACTCAGAGTAAGGTAAAAATGTTAATTTTGTCATATTTCTTAGGAGTTTGACCCTCTTAAGGGAAAAATTCTCTGAGTCCATAAAACTTAGTTTGTTCCAGAGTAGAGGAAATTGAAATTCTTCAAATGAATTTTCACCATTGGAAGATTTATTCAACAAAGTCATCTAGTGTTTTTTACATGCCTGACATCATGCTAAGTACTGGGCACACCAAGAATCTGTTTCAATTGCCAAAGGATTTGAGGCACCTTATAAAACTCAAGGTAAACAAATCAGTATGTAAGGAAACTGTGGTTAACAGAAAAATAAATTATGGTTGAGAAATAGGTGAGCCTGAGTTCAGTTCAGTATGAAGAAGGTATGTCATAATGTAGTACACACTGCCTCCCTTTGAAATAGATCCTGAGTCTGAATATTGAGCACAACATTCCGTGCCACCACCGGATCCAGTGCACCATCCTCTCTTCCCTGAATATGGTCTTGGTGTCCTGAGGGTCCCCCTGTTTTTACCCCTGTTCTCCTTGAGTCTGTTCTCCGCACAGAAACCGGAGTGACCCTGTTAAAATACAAGCAGGTTGTGCCACACCTCTGCTCAACACCCTCTGATGATTGAGGATCCCATCTCCCTCAAAATAAAAGCCAGAGTCTTTATAGGACACACACTCTGAACTGGCCCTTAGCTCTCTGATCTGCTCCCCCATCTCCCTCTCACTTTGAGCCTCCTGACGGTTCCTACTCCAGGCATTGTCTGAGCTGTCCTGCCTCAGAGCTGTTGTGCTTGCCCCTCCCTTTGCCTGGAGTGCTACACTTCTCCAGGGAACTGCTTTGCTCACCCCCTCACTTCCTTTGGGTCTTGATTCACCTTCTCAGTGAGGCTTCCCTTACCACCCTGTCTACCCTTGACACTTCCTCTGCTTTTATTTTCTCCTTGGCACTTTTCACTCTCTAATATACTATTAATTTTACTCATTTAATTGATTTATGGTCTACCTCTCTTACCAAAATGTAAGTAAGCCCCATGAGAGCAGGAACTTTGCCATCTTCCAAGTGCCACTGCCAACTTCCAAGTGCCTAGAGTAATGCCTGGGTCATAGTTGGAGCTCAATAAATATTTGTTGAGTGAATGAATTAAGGTGCTTGATGCAAACTGGCAATTTAGCTACTGTAATACAAAGGACACAGCAGTGAGACAGGTCGGAGGAATTTAAGGAGAGGGAATAGCGAGAGGACTCTGAGAATTTGAAGGAAGGTGAGGGCGGTTGTGTGAAATGCCACAATAGATCAGGTAATACAAGGGCTGGAAAGAAAGGCCGTTTAATTTGGCATTTAAAAGGAAAGGATGAATTTAGGGAGAGCAGAACCTACGCTGCAATGGATTAAGAATAAAGGGAGGTTCTTGGATGTTTGGGTGTAAATAAGATGTGTGGGCTACTGAGTTATTTGCAACATTTAAAATAAGTTTGTAGCAATTACATTTTTAAATTGCTGTTTGAATGTGTGTTGGCCAAGATTTCACTTTTATTTTAATGTTCGTGGGGTACTTTGGTCTTTGCAAACTGCTTTCACATTATTGTGGGATGTTCAAAACCACAGTGTGGTGAATGGTGTTAACATATTTCTAGTCTGCCTTCTACATCTGAGGAAATGCTGAGACTTGGGTAAATGCCTTTTCCAAGGTCACATGCTAGGAAATGGTGGAACAGGGCAAAATATCCATCTTTTAACTTACAAGTCCAGTGTTACTTCCTTTACTTTCATAAGTGATTGATTTAGTCAGTTTTATTTTGCATGTGTATTTGTAAGCTAATAATTAAATCATGTAGAAAAAAGATGCGGCATAAATAAAATAACAGTATGTGACTGATTGTGACACTGAGATGGGCAAGAAGACGTTAAGAGACCTGGACGGGGATGAGTGGTGCACTTGTTTAAGGGATAAACAGGTGCACCGCTTGTTGATAAACTTTCAGGGATATGAATACTTGTAGGCTCACATTTTACTTTTATTATCAGATAATGATTATGGAAAGGACTGTTTTCCCCTCATCTGTAATATAATGAAGATAAATATTGTTATTACTACTCTGATAAAGGGTTTTGTGTCCTCCACATGAAGTTATTTCTGTGTATTTTGTGTGAAGCTGCAATTGAATATCTTGTAATAATTTCAACATCAGTCTAGGCATTAAATAGTATGAGTTACAAGGAGCATATCTCAACAGTATAGTTAAACCAACCCAGAAATTTTCTTAGTTGAGAGGAGGCTAGTCTGATTTGTTTTCAGGTCATTTAGAGATGGCACTTTGTGTGCCACATTCAAAATAAATTATCCAGTACTGAATAGGTACTGTTTAGGGAGAAATAAATTCCAAGAGTTTAGAGTTTTGTTATGTTTTGTTTATTGGCTCTCCCAGCTCAGATGTGAATTACAGGTAAGTAGATGAAAAACACCCTCTGCTTTCTTAATTTCCCACTTAGCAGTAGCTGACTTTTTATGTGATGTGAATCCATTTTATCTTCTTAGGTTGATATATTTTAGCCTAACCGTGCCTGTTTTGGCATGCAGTAAATGAGAATTTAAGTGAAACAAGTTTTTTATTTTCCCTAATAGAAATCTATTCTTCTGAAGGTGTCTGCTTAGAGTCGATATAATTCTAAAGTACTTCCAAAAAATATCTTTTAGTTTTATGAAATTCACATGGAACATTGTTTTTACAGGTTTCTGAAGGTCTGTGGATCTGAATTAGTGCGTCTTGAATTATCTTGCAGCCACTTCCTTAATGAAACTTGCTTGGAGATTATTTCTGAGATGTGTCTAAATCTACAGGACTTAAATCTCTCATCCTGTGATAAACTACCACCTCAGGCTTTCAACCACATTGCCAAATTATGTGGCCTTAAACGACTCGTTCTCTATCGAACAAAAGTAGAGGTAAGATTTACACCTCTGCTAGTGTTAATAGCCAACCGAATATTTAGTTACCTGTAGTTGCTCATAATAATGTGATTTCTGATTTTCAAATAGTTTAAGTGTATGATGCAACCTGACTATTCTAAAATCATTAGAGCTGGCTGATTCAGTCATTTCAGAATTAGTCTATTGTCTTGTGGGTTTTTTTTTTCATTTTAAGAAAATGTTATCCTCTGTGCTCTTAGAATTTTTGTAATGCTGTTCATGTTTCTAGGTAAAGAAGCAAGCAATGGGCTGAGGTGAGCCGAAATGCTGGCAGGGAATGAATTAGAGAAAGAGGTGGGAGGAAAGTATTTAGGAGAACATTTGCTTGGAGTGGGAGGAAGCAAAGTGGAGTTTATCCAGGACCAGACTTCGGAGTTAAAATCCCTAATACATAGTTTAGGAGTCGCATTAAAGAAAAATGGAGTCATGTAATATTTATTGATCTGCTTGCTTTTTTTCACATAGCTCTAGGACATCTTACCAGGTCATTACATATACTGCCGCCTGACAGTTTTCATATTTTTTTTTTTTATTGGAGTATAATTGCTTTACAATGTTGTGTTAGTTTCTACTGTAGAACAAAGTGGATCAGCTATATGTATACATATCACATTTTACCATAATCTACTCAACTGTTCCCCAAATGGTCAACATGTCGGGTTTTCCAGCTGTTTTTCTTTTACAGACCATCTAGCGATAACATTATTTTGCACAGAGTTTTATATGTACCGGTTACTATTGCTATAGGATAGGGTTCTGTAAGTGGTATATCTGGTCACAGTATGTGCCTGAGCCCTTGTGATAAACATCCATTACTGCCATATACTTGTTTCCTCTGCTCCAGTAATGTTGGCCTACTTTCTATTCCTTGAACATTCTGATCCAGTCCCAGCTCACAGCTTTTTCTCCTCTGCCTGTCTGGAATATCCTTCCAGCTCATTACATGGCTGGCCTCTTCTCAACTCAATGTCTAACTTAAATTTTTTTTTTTCAGAGATAGCTTCTTAGACATTGATAAAAGGTAACCCTCCCCCCCCTTCTAGTTTGCTTCTGTCATATCACCCACAGTGTATTTTCTTTTTAGCAACTTTATCACTATGAGATTATCTTATTGGTTTTCATCCTATCACCTGTCTCCTCACATTGGGATATAAGTTCCATGAAGGTAGGACCCTTGTCTGTCTTTTTCATTGCTGTGTTCCTGGTATCTAGTATCATACTTGGTAAAGATTGGCCATTCAGTAACTATTTAAATGAATGCATACGATAGCCAAGTTACTTTTCCAAAATGGTGTACCCCACTCTAGTGACCCCTTGCCTGTCTTGAATGTTGCCTTGGCCAAGTATTCAATCTCTCTGTTTCCTCATATCTAAAGTGGAGATAATAAAAATACAGATCTCATAGGGTCATTGTGAGAATTAATTACATGTAATGTACTTAGAGAGTGCTGAACACATAGTAAACTCTCAATAAATATTAGCTACTAATAACAGTAGTAAGAATATGGCAGTTTTGTAGTATGTTTTACTATGTGTTAGGAAAGTCTCCTCTCTATTCTTTTTAAACTTAAAAAAAATCCTCGTGTATTATTCTTTCAGATATATCTCTCAGCAAGGATTTTATTAGCAGTGCATTTATTATATTTCATTGTGCTCTTTAATAAGGCTTCCTATCTGTTCATATAGGTCTTGTTTTACATCCAAGAACATGTTATAGTTTTCTTCACTTAGGTTTTATATCTTTCTGGTTAAATTTAACCCTTCTATTTTTTAGTCTCAGATACTATTTTCTTTTATTTAATTTTAATGGGTTATTGTTAATATAAAGAAAAATTGGGTTTGTGTATATTTATCTTGTATCTTCTCACCTTACTGAATGCTTATAATTGTTCTAATAACTTATGTCTTTTGGGTTTTATAATGATACAATTATATAATATGGAAATTAATATACTTTTTCTCTCTGTTCCAGTATTTAAAGTGTTGCTACATTAAGTAGAACTTCGTAAATAATGTAGAATAATAGAGTCACAATAGGTATACCAGTTGTATTTCTAATATAGAGGGAATGTTGTTTTCTTTTTTTAGTATTTATGTAACAAATATTTGCATGCCTGTTACGTGCCAGGCACTGCTCTAGGCACTGGAACTTCATTAGTGAACTAAATAGAAATTCCTCATGTAGCGTACTAATTTTATATATTGTTTGATGTTTCTTTCTGATAAGTAGTCTTTATCATTCTCATTTGATTAAGAATATTTTTATCAAAAATGTATATTGTATTTAAAAATTTTAAAGCCTCCATTACGACACTGATCTTTTTTCTTCTTTTATTTATTAATATAATGACATGTTGAACAGTCCTTACGTTCCTGCAGTAATTCCTGCATTTTTTGCCTCTCACTGCCGTGGCCTCTCCCGTTGCGGAGCACAGGCTCCGGACGCGCAGGCTCAGCGGCCATGGCCCACGGGCCCAGCCGCTTCGCAGCATGTGGGATCTTCCCGGACCGGGGCACGAACCCGTGTCCCTTGCAGCGGCAGGCGGACTCTAAACCACTGCACCACCAGGGAAGCCCTGTCCTACACGTTTTAACTTAATACATAGCTGGGTTATTTTCCTAATGTTTTGGAGCCGAGCTTTATCACTTAGAATCCAATATTTTGGATTCTAGCTTTATCACTTACGAATTATGTTACCTTGAGAAAGTTTCTTGACCCCTTGTGCTTCAGTAAAGTGGAGATAATGATAGTATGCCTTTCAAAGAGTTGTTATGAGGATTAACTGATTTAATATATATAAAGTGTCTACAACAGTACCTGGTTCATTGTAAATATTCTTTAAGAGTTAAGACTTATCAATACTTTTTACATCTGCTTTCTTCAATGAAATTGAGCTGTGTTTTTCCTTTTCATGCTATTTTATCAGGTTTGGAGCTGAGATTATGACACCTTAGCAAAATGATTTGTGACATTGACATCTTTTTCTTTGATCTGGAATAACTTTAGCAAATGAGAATTATCTGTTAGATAGAATTTATCTATAAAACCATCTGGGTGTATAGCATTTTTTATTGGTAGATCAGAGTAGATATCTTTAGCTTGACGTAGTTTTTAAACTAATCTGTGGAAGTCTGAATATAGTATTCCTGGTTTGGGGCAAAATTTTTACCTAGAGTTTAACTGGTGACCTGCTTTGTTGGAAAGAACACTTTGATTCTAGTTCTGGCCCTACCAGTGACAAGCTTAACTCACATAGTCTCTCAAATTCCAAGATTCTTTCTTTGTAAAATGAGAGGACTATTGTCCCTGAATGCCAGTTTAAAGATAGTGTTAGCCCATGTTTTCACTGGTCTGTGGTGAAATGACTCGTCATTTATGTGGGTGTAAAATTGTCAGCTATCTTTTCTTGGGTAGACCTATCTATTCTGAAATTATGCCACACCTGCTTTTTACTGGTGTATTTACTGTTTTATATTGCTCTGTGTGTCTGATATCCTCTGAGCAAGATGATGCCACATTTTAAAATATTCTGATTAAATTTAACTTTAAGAAGAAATGTAGCATAGTTCATTAATAAGTGAACCTTCAGGAAGAAAAATCGGGTAAAAACCAAGAAATTCTATCAACTTGCTAGGCATCTTACATCTGTGATGATTTGTAAAAATGTATTCCATGTGATGCTTTTGAAATGTCATAAATTAACATGATCTAAGTGTCAGGGAATCATTACATAGTCCACAGTTTTCTTCCATTTACCCCAAGAAACTGATAGAATATGACTACATATTTTTTTAAAAGTGTGATTTATAGGAATTGAGAAGATTTTATCTCGAGTGGAGACCTATACATATGCATCCAAGTCTACATAGCATCAGCTCAGCTTCCCTCAGTTACTTAAACATAGATGTGAAATCACTGTATGACTGCATTTAGTAAAATTTGGTTTGTACCATATGTTACTACCTGTTAAAGTTTGTTTTTATTAGTCTATCTGCTAAAATACCATAAAATCATTTATAAACTTACCCTACACAATTTTTCTGACATTTAGTACATAGAAAAAATTATAAAATTGATTTTCATTGATCTACAGTTGACTTACAATAAAATAAAAAATAGTGTCATCTTAGTGATATAAATGGCAAAATTCAAAATTAAGAAAAACCTACCCAGGCAGTGTTTACTTTTACAGCTTCCCAGGTCTCTCTGCCTATACTTTATTCACTTCTGTTATCTTGTCATTCTTGGGATCTGCATCAGACTCCCCCACGGGCACCAAGTAACTCAGAGGAATAAAGGGAAAAGACAACACGATCAGCTGGTCTCTTTTAAAACAAACAGAAGCCACGGCATAAGCACCTCCCTTGTCACTTAGGCAAAGCATTATGTCACTCCCTTTTCCCTTCCATATGTTCACTGCTTCAGTCCTGCACTCAATGATGTTGGTGGATGGGAGAAAACAGAGTGAGAAGACAAGATTTAGGGGATTGGCTTCTCTCTAAACCTTCTACGTAATCGCTGGCAGTACATTCAGATGTTATAAACTGTCTTGGAAAGAAGGAATAGCAGTTGACTTCAGATGCCTCTGATGGCTCTAAGGAAATATATGAGGAGAAAAAGAAGATATGAATTTGAACTTCCTGGGAGAGGTTTTTTTTTTTTTAAAGGAATATGTATTATCCAGTGCCACTTTTACCCTTGTTTTCTAAACACTACATAATTATAAAATAAGCAAAAATTAGTATTTCAAAATATTGACTCTATTATAGTGTATAATCTTCAGAGAGGTCAGATTTATGATGTAGCAGAGTTATATTTATGTGCCTATATATAATTTACATTAATAAATGTAATGTATTTATGCCATTTTATAAGATTGAAGCAAATCTGTGTGCATAGTGAATATAGCTTTAGAGGATATTGGAGACCTGGGTTTTAGTCCCAAAGCTTGGGAAAACTTACTGAATACGTTGTTTGCTGTCCTAGACATTCCACATATTATTTAATCCTTTACACTAATCTATTGAGAGTAGGTGTTACTCTTAAATCTTACAGATGATGAAATGAAGGTCCCAAAAGATTAATGTTTCCCAGTGGCACAGAGCAATAAGTTAGAGTCAGGATTTGAACCCAGATTTGGTGGCCTCAGAGTTACAGTGAAAATTGTAAGATACATAAGAGCATAGGATAGTAGTTATTCTAATAGCTTGGCTGCCTCTATGTAAAATAGAGCTTTTCTCTTTACCGCTTAATCCTTTTCTAATCCGTAATTGGTAAGGAAATACAACATTGTAAATAAGATACACAACGTTTTGATCCAGTGTAAAATGCAAACTATTAAGTTATTTTCTGTAAACATTTTCTAGTCTAAAATATCTACTACAGACAAATGGACTTTTGCCTTTTATTTTTATTATGAACAAACTTAGTTTGAAGTCTTAGTTCTGAATTTATAATAACAGTTAGTTATTCAAATTACATTTAGTATAATTTAAGTAGTAGTTTGTAGAATCCGTACATAATGAACTACCTCAAGCACATGGTTTGTATATATAGGCCAACTCTCAATATTATATACTATAGTGGAGAGCAGCATTGGTACATATAATTTCCCCAAATATTTTAGCATGTAAAGTGGTGCATTGTTGATGTCCAGGTATTGTGTTCTTAAGTGGTTAGGTAGAGCCAGACATACTGCAGGTCTGGTTACTCAATGAGAATGAGAATGCAGGAGAACAAAACTATAGTAGGGTCAGAATTGCCTTATATGCAGGTAGGTAGATCCTAGTGTGCTGATGTGGCACCTCCCTGAGCCAATGGTGATACAAGCAGTGGGCCCAGGGCACTGGTCTTCTCTGTACCTGACATTTTACCAACAAGGCCTGCTGCGTTGACCACTGAGCCTCATGTGTAACCTTGTCAGACACTGGGGCTATATCCCAGTGCATTTCATTTGTACTGCTTAATTGCTGCTTTGGTAGTCAACTGTGTGAGAGCAACCTTAAAACAAGCCCCAAGTGTCATTGTCACCAATTTTTTTTTTTTTTTTTTTTTTCCGGTATGTGGGCCTCTCACTGTTGTGGCCTCTCCCGCTGCGGAGCACAGGCTCCGGACGCACAGGCCCAGCCGCTCCGCGGCATGTGGGATCTTCCCGGACCGGGGCACGAACCCGTGTCCCCTGCATCGGCAGGCGGACTCTCAACCACTGCACCACCAGGGAAGCCCCCTGTCACCAATTTTTGAGCCCAGCCTTTTATGACCTGGCCTAGCTTGTTAAGATTTTTCTCCCCAGCTCCACTGCTTTGGCTAATACCATAGCTAGTACCCTACAGTGAGAGGAAGCAGCAGTAGGATCTTGTTCAGACTTTAGGTATGGTTAAAACTGCTTAGCAGTGAGGTCTGGGTGTTGATTCAGACATTATTTGATAATTTAAAAGCTGGGAAGATATTTGTTATTTGGTCTGTATCAGAGATCAGTGTCAAAAACCTCAGTCCTAGAGAGTTCCAAGGTGATGGAGGAGTAAGAGGACGTGGAGTTCATCTCTCTCTACGGATGCATCAGGAGTACATCTACAGATGCAACAGTTCTCACAGAACACCAGCTACACACTAGCAGAAGACCTTGGACACTGGGAAAGACTGTAAAGATCCCCGTATAACTGGGTATGACAAAAGAAAGAAGGGAGAAGGAGGGGGAGAGGAAGCGGGACGGGACCTGCACCCCGGGGGGTGGAGGGGTGGGAAGCTGAAGCAGGGGAGAGATTCCTGCATCCGGGGAAGCCCCCTAACTGATGGGGAAATCCGCTGGGACAGAGGGAAGCATTTGAGGCTGTCGGAGGAGGGTGAAGCGACCAATCTGTGGCAGATGGGACAGAATGAAAAAGCTCAGTCGTTCTCTTGGCTTTCCCACTTGAAAGATTTATGTGCTTGGTTAAGTCACTTATACTAAGCTAAAAGTTTATTTATCTGTTTAAAAAAAAAAAACTTACCCTATCACATAGGCTATTGAGAAGCCCAAATTAGGTCGTACATGTAAACAACAACACATTTTATAAATTAGATGGACTTGTGTAAATGTGAAAATGATAGTATAGGTTTACTCAGCATAGTCCTACACAAACATTCCCAACTTTGTGAAGTATTCTTTTAGGTCTTCCTAAATAGGAATATCTTTTCCACCATGTGCTAAGAGAGATTTAGGCTGAATTACTGCTTTCACACTTATGATCTGTTTCTGGTAAAAGGAATGTTCATTCCTAACTTATAAACTCCCTAATGGGAGGGACCATGTTTGACTGTTTACTTTTTACAACCAGTACGTAGAACAGTGTCTGGTATTCACTATGGTGAATATGTCTAGTAGATATTCAGTAAACTTGTGTTGAATGAATGAGTGATAACTCTCGCTTGTCAATTCATTTTTTCTTTATTTGCTAAGTTAGTAAGCATAAGTTTGTCTTTCTACAGAATAACCACATCAACTAAGCAGAGGGGTGAGTGGATCTACAACTTGGAAAACTTGTAAGAAAATATTTGAGCTGTATTTGTTCAGAATTTTTAGCTCTAAAAAATAGTGAAATATAGTTCTATTTGTTTTGTTAGTTTATTTCATGAGATCTTTTTCTTTCTTTAGGTATGTTTAGGATTGTGATGAAAAATCGCTTCATCAGAGAAATAGCAAATGTCTTCTTATAACATCAACCAAAAAAAGAAAATCATTAAATAACCTCTTTTCAGAGTTAGGGGTATACGTTTGTTGAATTTCAGCAGTTGCCGAGCAGTAAATGTATGCCTGGTGAAAAACAAGATAGTACTAGGTGATGGAGAGACAGAAATGACCCTCAAGCTGAGATTTAGACCCTGTTTATTGCGTGATCCCAGCATAACTAGTGGAATGAGTGGTTAAATGCAGTAATTTTCTTTTTACTGAATTTGGTGGATCTTTTAGAATTGTGTAGGCAAGACTTTTAGGCAAAAGATGGGAACTTAGAACAAACAGGAAGGAGAACTTTAGTTGTACTTAGTTTCTTCTGCCATTCGTGACAAAGAAGTAATTATAGTAGAGTGAGGTATATAATGATTGGAAAGACTTTAAGTACCTTTGTCCTTTTCATCTCTATTCCCAAGATTCTTATTATTTATGATAAATGTTAACTGCAGGTACTTCTTTAGCCATACATGATGATGTATTCTCATGAGAGGAGGGTTATAGAAATTTAACTCATTAAATAGACTTTTAAATACTTAAAAGGAAAAAGCTTTTATTTTGAAATAATTTTAGGCTTACAAAAAGTGGCATAAAAAGTAGATTTTCCTACTGTATGTATATTTTTTTCCTGAACCATTGGAAAATAAGTAGAAGATATAATTCTCTTTTACCCCTGAAGGGACATATACGTGCAACCTATTCGTAAATACTTGTGCCGTGGGCTGAATTGTGTCTCCCCAAAATTCATATGTTGAAGTCATAACCCCCAGTACCGCATAATGTGACTGTATTTGGAGATAGGGCCTTAAAGAGGTAATTAAGTTAAATGAGGTCATTAGGATGGGGCCTAATCCAATATGAGCGGTGTCCTTATAAGAAGAGGAGATTAGGACACAGACACACACAGAAGAAAGACCATATGAAAACACCGGGAGGAGATGGCCAGTTTCAAGCCAAGAGGAGAAGCCTTAGAAGAAACTAACCCTGCTGACACCTTGATCTCAGACTTCTAGGCTCCAGAATTGTAAAAATTAATTTCTGCTGTTTAAGCTACCCAGTCTATGGTACTTTGTCATGGCAGTTCTAGCAAACTAATACAACTCACAAAGGATAGCATAAGGATAACTTTTTTTTTTTTTTTTTTTTTTTTTTTTTTTTGCGGTACGCGGGCCTCTCACTGCTGTGGCCTCTCCCGTTGTGGAGCACAGGCTCTGGACGCGCAGGCTCAGCGGCCATGGCTCACGGGCCCAGCCGCTCCGCGGCACATGGGATCCTCCCAGACCAGGGCACAAACCCGTGTCCCCTGCATCGGCAGGCGGACTCTCAACCACTGCACCACCAGGGAAGCCCAAGGATAACTTTTTAACGTATTGCATAAAAAGTGACTTCAAGAGAAGTCCTTTGCATTGTCTAAAACAATCTGGATTAGTGTTAGGAATTTGAGCCTATTTACCTTTTCTTTGTTTGGGAAAAAATATCTGAAGTTGGGGGTGAGATGGGGCATGATAGGTAGCTCAGTAAGAATGTCATTCTGTTGCTTAGCAGCAGACAAGAAAACCAAGAGTGTTTTTTTAAAAGTTGGAGTTATAAATGGAACACCTGCATCCAATTTTGATTGCCTCACTTCAAGAATGATAGAGCATAAATTGAAAGAATCTGAAGTAGAGCCAAAGCTGATTATAGGTATTGTAGGGGGACCAGTATATGACAGTAATCCATAAATGTGGTTCAGCAACTGTTTACTTGGCCTGCTAGGCAGGGACGACAGTTTCAAGGACCCCACCGCCTTCATCTTCATGAACTAGAAGACAAACAAAAGTAGCTGATCTTTACTTCTGCTGGACATCAACACTCTCCTCCTAGTTTCTTTTTTCTGTGCCAGTTTATTCAGCAGAGTGAATATATAAGTAAAAATGCATACCACCCTGTCTGTTAATGAAAGCACCTGAGCTTTCCTGCAAACGATACATAAACTGTCTTTTGCAAACAGCATGATTTGATTTAGTGCCACGAATTTGCTTTCTGACACATAGATAATGGTGTTCTCCTGACTGCGTTCTTATTTGATTTAGAGAACACATTCCTGTATATTGGTAAGTAGAAGCAGGGATGGTCTTTCGTTTAGTAGAGCAAGTGCGTTTAACAGACTTAAGGAAAGGAGTGGCTTCTCACCAGAGCCACTGCTGATTATTAACAAGATCGAACAATTGAAGCGGGAAGAACCTACTTTGGTCACCTAAATTGACTAATGCAGGCTGTCATTAGCTGTCACCTAAAAGGCAGTCCATTTCAGACAGATTTGTTTAGCTAGACAACATATAAAACAAAAGATATTAATAATTACTTTGTTCTTAAACAGAATCAAGAATTAAGATTTTAATAACTTTTACTAATTATATTCTAAAACTAACAAACTTTTAAAAGTCTTTATGTCTCCAGGCAAGAATATGTCTATACTTCTTTTCTATCCTGGATTGCTTTATAGAAGTGCCAGTGGGAAGTGCCAGGCTTTTTGGTGGGATTGAGTGTGTGTGACCTGCATGATGGGCTATGATTCAGTCACAGTTGAGAAGCTTCTTGGGGGTCAGATTCATTATCATCCGCATTCATGACAGTAACCAGTATACCGGGTATAAGAAACCTACCTGGTAAGGACACATTCATTAGAGATAGCTGATTAACACATTCTCTCACTGTTGGCATGTCACAGGGGAAACCAAATTACAGTTGTAAGACCTGTCTGGTGAGTTCAGAATGAGAACAGTGAGCATTAGTTATGTGACTTAAATGCTTAAAGGCATCAACACAAAACAGATTGATACCATCCTCTTAACAGGAAGGAAAGACATGCTTTTGGAAGAAAACAGATAAAGTCTTTGGACCAGTGCACCCTCTTCAGCTGAGCATCGTTTAGATGAACAGTGTCAATCAACCAATGTGTGCTTCAGATTCCTATGCTCCCCTGATGGTCCAACCCTTACCCCTCTGATCAAAACATTCTTTCTTCTATATAGGCAATAAGGTTACAGTCAAGTCCAGCCGGTGTGCAAACTGCCATGACTTTTGGACTGCACATCTCTGCCATCATCCATCATGGGTTGATATGGAAATTGATCAGTTTAGTCATCTGTGAGCAAAGATGTATTCAACTGTATTATTGTAGGAGAGATCCACTACAGTGGTAAAAATAGGCTCTGAAAGGAGACTACAGGGCAAGGCAAATGCGTGTGATTTAGTCTTAGGTTTTGTTCTTTCACACATATGGGTTTTTGGAATTTAACCCATTATTTGAACCTTATACTAAAATTTCTGAGACTGTGGTCTAGGGTAGGTCTACAGTTAGGTTTAGAGAGCTTTCCTTTTTGTTCCTCAAAGGCATGTGTAAGAGCTTTATTAATTTATGTCATTTATGATCTTGAACATTCTCTTTTTAGAGAACAATCAGAAACTTTTCCACCACAATGCTGACCTTCAGGTTTAACCTATAAAAGACAATATTATTTTCAAGTTGTGCTTATGTATCAGCATATAAACTATACTGTATTGTATATTTAAACTGTATAAAAGAACAGTTTGGTTTATAGCAAATATCTATAAAGTAATTGAATTGAAATATTCTAAATATAGTTCGTTTCAAGTACTTTAAATAGGTCTTAAAATACTTCAACTTTTATTCTATATTTCCCTTCCCCAAATTTAGAGATTGGAACACTGGGGCAAAAATAAAAAATTAAATTAGAGAAAGAGAAATTCATACATATATGTAGATGGATCATCAATTACAATAATTGAGTGATTGTGTTCTTAGGATTTCTTTGGTGGTATTTCTTATGTAAATTTATAAATTTTCATTTAATGAACATACTTTTATAAAATCCTGTCTCATTACTTGTAGTTATTACTGTGATATGTTTGAAATATATCATCAGTGAAAGTATACTTGTGATCAGGTGATGTCACTAGTCTCCCTGTTTTAGCTGGTGCATGTCTGTGATATATGAAATTATCTATTTCTTTAAGATGCTTTCTAGGAATCATGGTTTGTTTATTTATTTGTTTGTTTTTTGCCGTGCCATGCAACATACGGGATCCTAGTTCCCGGACCAGGGATGGAACCTGTGCCCCCTGCATTGGGAGCACGGAGTCTTTTTTTTAAAAAATAAATAAATTTATTTATTTATTTATTTTTGGCTGTGTTGGGTCTTCGTTGCTGCGTGCGGGCTTTCTCTAGTTGCGGGGAGAGGGGGCTACTCTTTGTTGCCGTGTGCGGGCTTATTGCAGTGGCTTCTTTTGTTGTGGAGCACGGGCTCTAGGGGTGAGGGCTTCAGTATTTGTGGCGCATGGGCGTAGTTGCTCCGTAGCATGTGGGATCTTGCCAGACCAGGGCTCGAACCGGTGTCCCCTGCATTGGCAAGCGGATTCTTAACCACTCAGCCACCAGGGAAGTCCTGGGAGCACGGAGTCTTAACCACTAGACTGCCAGGGAAGTCCTTAGGAATCAGTACTTAGAGAAATACAGACTTGGGATCCTATCGTCCTATACCGAGTGTTACAAGTAAGGGTTGTATTCTTTAGTAAAGATAAACAACAGTTAATTTTTAACTGCAAAAATTTTTAATTGCAAAAATAATTAGTTATAATAATTATAAACCTGTATTAATATAAAATATGAACACAGTATTGCATATGTGGTTTATGTAAGGTCTCATTATAAAATGTATATGGTATGCATAATTATAACTACTAAGTTATAAATCTGGAATATCTATGAGTATAATAAGTATCAGTTATCACTTTATTAAGTAGTTTTGCTTAGCACTTTAGTAGTGTGGAGCATAGGAGATTTTGAACTTTATGGGTAGCATCTCTTAAAAAGCTGTCAATGAAAATTTGAATTCCTGCCTTCTTTTACCTCTTAGTAAATTTCCTTGTAACAAGTAGAGGCAATAATAATTCTCTATAACTTAATAGTTATCCATTGGATTTTGAGGCTGCTGAACAGGGTTAGTAGGTAAATTTTAGGTTGAATATAAAAGGGTTCTTTATTTCTTTTTTTAAAAAATATTTATTTATTTATATTTTGGCTGTGTCAGGTCTTAGTTACAGCACACAGGCTCTTCATTTTGATGCGTGGGCTTCTCTCTAGTTGTGGTGTGCGGGCTCAGTAGTTGTGGCACACAGGCTCTCTAGTTGTGGCTCACGGGCTCAGTTGCCCGGCAGCATGTGGGACCTTAGTTCCCCAACCAGGGATCAAACCAGCATCCCCTGCATTGCAAGATGGATTTTTAATCACTGGACCACCAGGGAAGTCCCCAAAGGATTCTTTCTTTATGAACATAAATCCTACTACCAGGTGCCAGCTTTACCTAGAGTATGTTTTGAAAATTTTGTAAAAGAAATTAACATGGAGCCAGTCACTTCTTAGTGACTCCAGTTCCACAGTGATTTAAATAAGGTTGGCCTTTGTTTAAAAATTGCAAACTCATTTGAAAATGAATCTGCTGTATTGCATTATTAAAGCTGCTAACATTTAAATTGTGTTTTAATTTTATAGAGCTACTCTTGTGCTTATATTGAATTTTACAGGTCTAACCAGCAGAATTTGTCAATCTGGGAAGCTAAAAGATATCTTAAGTCTTAAGTAAAAGGTTCATAAAATTGTTCAGTTTTTATTTCTGAATACCTTTTTTTCATAGTATGCTTAATATAGGTTTAATCCATCTATTTGTGTGTTCTACAAGGGTAAAAGTGATGCAAGTACTCGTTAAGGTAGAATTGTTTTCTTAAATTGGGGGTGGGTGAATTCTTCCTGCGAAGGGCTGGATAGCAAATATTTTGGGCCTTGCAAGCCATATGGTCTCTGTCATAACTATTCAGCCCTGCTGTTGTAGTGTGAAAACAGCTATAAACAATACATAAATGAATGGGTGCGCCATGTTCCAATAAAACTTTATTTACAAAAACAACCAATGGGCTGAATCTGGCCCATGAGCAGTATTTTCTCAACTGCTCTAAATCACTGAGACTGTGGTCTCTCTAAAATCAGGTCATTTTATGTCTGGAAGTGAAGAGGTAGTTTCTCCTTTTTGCTTTAGCATCAATAGTAGTACTTTAATTCTGAATACTAATAGCATAGAGAAAGAAGATACTAAAGACATTCTAGGAGGAAATCAGTTAACTGGATTTGGAGAGATTGCAAGCTGATCTATAGATGTGTGCTCTATACCTGGGTACTCCCACCATCTCTGTCTTATTATGAGCTCTGCTGGAGAAAGTCAGGAAACTGCTAACTTGTGCTTTCTCACCTCAGTGCTACCAGTCAACCCTTTTATTTATCTCTATTTGACTCCTTGTTACATTCCTCACAGCATCCCTTCCAAGGTCATCCTTATCCCCTTATAGCTTGGTCTCAGCGTTTGATCTCACATCTCTTATTTATTAGCAAAGATGTCTGATATTCAATATGAATCTCTTATGTTCTATGTTAGTTCCTTTTTTAAGGTAGGAATGAAAAATGATAATTCTGCTACTAAATGAAATTTTTTAATAAATTTGTTTATTTTTAAAATTTTATTTTTGGCTGCATACGGTATTTGTTTTTCTCTTTTTGGCTGCGTTTGGTCTTAGTTGCTGCGCTCGGACCTTCCTTAGTTGCAGCGAGCGGGGGCTACTCTTCGTTGCAGTGCATGGGCTTCTCATTGCGGTGGCCTCTCCTGCTGCGGAGCACGGGCTCCAGGCATGCAGGCTCAGCAGTTGTAGCGTGCAGGCCCAGTAGTTGTGGCGCACGGGCCCTGCCGCTCCGCGACATGGGGGATCCCCCCGGACCAGGGCTCGAACCCGTGTCTCCTGCATTGGCAGGCGGACTCCCAACCACTGCGCCACCAGGGAAGCCCTAAATGAATTTTTAATTCTCAATTTAATATGCAGACTTTGTAAGTTACTGTAAAATATTTGCCTGAATAAGTATAATAGGCCATGGATTCCTCTTCTACGAGTTGAAATTCCTCCAGAATGCATCTACCCTTACATAGGTGTTTTCTAGATACATAATTATGAGAATATTAATTCAAAAGTGATCATAATGTATAGTAAAGTTATGTAATTTTCAAGCATGATTTTAAACCCTGAGTCATGATAAAGGTCACTTCTGAGAAAGTATGTGCATGGATGGAGGGATACACAAATAGAGTAGATAAGCAAAGAAGGCAAAATGTTAAGATTTGATAAATTTGAGTTGTGACTGCATGGGTGTTTATTGTCTTGGACTCTATACTTGTCTGCATATTTGAGGTTCTTCATTGTAAGTAATTTAAAAGTAAATGACCAAACAATTTCCATGAATCGTGAATGAGGTATATGTATATGTATTTTTTTAATTTAAAATTTCTTATCCACAAGAATATATGGGATCCTCTCTAAAAATTCTCTACTATGTTCTGGATCTTGCTCTGGGAAAATCTTATAAAACAACCTTGTGATAAGATCTGGTACTTTAATAAAAGCAAACCTAATGTCATTTTCTCATCAGTAAGTTAAAATAGCTAAGTATTATGGAGAATCTGAAACTTATCTTCATATACCTCTTCTGATGTCAATATTCTGAGAGCTACATGGCATTGTCTTATAAATGTTATAAGTTGTGTTGAAACTTAAGCATAAAATCAATATAAACTTTTTTTTTTGCTTAAATTTAAAAAAATGCACAACAGTGAAACCATTAGTCTTAAGTTTGTTACCAATCTAGGGCCTATTATAACTACTATTATTTTATTTTTGCCCTAAGTTTATTTTAAAGGAAGTACTTTGTTACTTTATTTTCTCAATAAGAATCTGAATAAATGTTTTGTGTTGTCATTGGCACATTCTTCAATCCCTCACCAGCTGATAATTTTTTCATTTCTGAACACTTGGAATAGATTAAGCAGAGGCTGTATAATATCATCTTAATTTTGTTAGATATGATTTATTTAGTTCAGATGTTTAGAAAGTTTGCTACATGTTTGTGTAGTATTTTTTTTTTAATTTATAAAAGGAAAAACTAAAAATCTGAATGCTTTGCATTGCTCGTTTTTAAATTTTTCATGGCAGCCATGTCATCAAGTGAAATTTTGACTGTTCAGAGATATTTCAGGAACCAAGATTATGTAGCGGTCTCGGACACCTTTGGGTTTCTTTAGTGGTGAGACCGTTTCCATTGCACAGGATGGATGGGCTGAAATGGCAGGAACATGACTAGAAAGTGCACGTTTCAGTCAGCATGGTGCTAGTGACAGGTGCTCGATGGTTGTTGGGATCCTTGTCAACAAAGAGAATTCTTTGACATTAAAGTCACGGGCTCAATCCTGATTTGGGGTGGTTATTGGCAGTTCCATCAGCCTGCAGCTGATCAGTGAATGTCAGAGCTGCTGCTGTTCTACAGTTGTCACCAACCCTTGGTGCTTTTTTTTTTTTTTTAGGAGGGAGGGAGGGAGGGATGGTTTAGCTTGTCTTGTTCAGTCTTCACCAGGCTTTCAAATTGCTTACGTTTGGAAAATGCACTGAGAGGTCATAGGGAATATAGGTGTCTTTAGGGCATGCAAAATCATATAACAGAGTCACGACTTACTACGTGGAGACGGGTAATGATTACCTTGACTCCAAGCCAATCAATGGTGTGAACACCTGGGGACTCATTAAATGGCATTTGTGGTGTTTGTAACCGAGGTTTTGAGCTCTATTTCGGGAAAAGCAGTGACAGCCTTTAATGTCTAATTGACCTCTTCTCTTTGTTTCACTTTCTTGTCTTTTCCTGATTTGCCTCTGATGTGGTTCCTGATGGCAGCAAACAGCCCTGCTCAGCGTTTTGAACTTCTGTTCAGAGCTTCAGCACCTCAGTTTGGGTAGTTGTGTCATGGTAAGTATTGGAAAATTCTTTATTCTCAATTGCTGCTTCTCTTTTTCTTCCCATGGGTGACTTTTATCCTGACCCTCCCCACACCCACCCACAGCTTTTCAGATTTATGGATAACTATGTGCAACCCGCTTTAAAACATTTTTCTTAAATGGGAGAATTTGGCTTTGAAACATTGACATTATTTATCTGTGAGAACAAGGAAAGAAGTATAGTGTGGTGCAAAGAGTGTGGTTCTGCCTCAAGCCAGATGTTATCTCAGACAAGCTATTTAGCTCTCTGGGCTTCTTTACAAAATAATGTATCAATCATACCCAAATGCCAGTAGTCTGGTAAGTTTTTCACAAAGCTAATTTTAGTTTTTGAGTTCAGAGATTATTTTCTGGAAATGCTGATGATAGTAGATAGGTTTATTTTGTTTGTTTTACTGTTCTTACTGAGTAAGATGAAAAGATGGACACCAACCTATGTTGGAACTAATTTCTTTGAAATGTTACTGGTCTGTGAAATCCAAAAACCTAGGGACTGTTGGAATAAATAATCTTGAAAGTCCTTTCAGATATAAAATTATAATTTATATGTCATTGGAAGAGTTCGTGGGATGAATTAAATGTTTTTCAACTAAATTACATGGTTAATAAATGAGACTGACACTCAAGGGACAGTAGAACTCTGTGCGCGTGTGTGCACACGTGTGAGCCTGTGTGCATGTGTGCATGCATGCACACTCACAGGAAATGCATCTCCCAATATTACTGACTGTGGAGCAATCCATTCCTCTTTATTTTCTTACCTGCCCCCCCCCCTCCATACCCAAAGCAGATTCAGGAGATCCTAAACCATTCCAGTTTTGCATCCACTTATTAGGAAGACCTGAATAAGCAGGATGGTTGCAAGATCAGAGAAGTTTTTAGGCCTTATTAAACCCCATGTATGGGCTCAGGCCCATCCACGTCTCTGGAAACAATCTGAGAGCCCACTAGCTCAGCATTAGGTTTCCCTTCTGGTCAACTTCTTACGTTAGTGAGGCATTTCATGGGCTTCTGTTGGGTCCTTCTAGTGGCTCTTCTAGATGGGCTCAGTGACACTCCATGGCACTTTCTGTGACAACATACCAACCAATTACCGTCACTTGGACTTTGCTTATTGTTAGCCTGCCTTCTTTAGATTGGTAAGGACCCTGCTTTGACTTTGGCCAGAGGTATCTTATTCTGCCTGTTAATTACCTCCCCATAACCTAGAGCAGCATTCTCTAGAAAAGCAGGCCTCTAATCACAGACACTTTAGAGTTGGAATTATGTATGTTTATAGTTGGAATTAGGTGCAGTTGAAGTCAGCATTTTCCTAAGTTGACCTATGGAAGATATTCAAGATAAAAAGTTGTATATTGTAGGGGGAAAGAAGGGGGAATAGGAATTCTGGGTCTAAATTAGGAAACGATGCTTCTGTATCCTCCCCCTGGAGTTTTCAATGGTATGTCCTACAATAAAGAAACAGTTTGCTGTTGCTTAAACCAGTGTTTTCCAACTTTACCTGACTAATGAACCCATTTTTTCATGTTACATCTACTATTATGTAATATGGTATGGGAAATGCTACTTTAGATAAATAGGCCATTTTAAAATTAAAGTATGTAGTTACCAGAATTGTTACCATTGATATTTATTTGCCAGGAAATGAAGTTTTAAGGACTTGACATTCGAAGTTCAGAAATACTGCTAACGTTGCTGATACTGCTACTAACGTGATGATTGAAACGTTTCATACTTGTCACAGAACTACTGTTCTTCACAGCAGGTCTGGGTTCACCAGGACAGTAACACAGACAGCTCTTGGTTGATACTTTAATACCGTGTTTATTTCAGTTTCTTTCCTGTCAGCTGACCAAAAGGCAGGATGATTCATTTGATATTTTATTTTTTGACTATCAAAATAATAGCAATCAGAATCATGGGTTTTGGAAAGTTTTTCTATTGCTTCTTCCTAAAGAAGCTGACTGGCTGCACTAATGATCAAAGCTGCAGTCCTGTGTTGTTTGGGTCCCCACTCACTTAAGAAGATAGTTGTATTTACCCAAATCGATTTCTCATGGGCTTCTGCACGATTGTTCCTGAAGAACCTGAGAAATCATCACCACTGTATCTAATCTATCAGCTCTTTGGTTCTGACTCAGAACATAGCCCCCAACCTGTCCACTTCTCCAATGCCACTGCTTCACCTTGATCCAAGACCCAGCATCTCTCCTCTGCGCTAGTGCAGGCCTCTTCACTGGGCTTCCTCCTCCATTCATACCTGCCTTAGACCATCCTCCAGAGTCCAGAGGGGTTTTTGTTCTAATGTGAATCATATTTGTTTCAAACCCTCCATTGATCTCCTTATAGTTAAAATAAAAATTCAAAGTCCTTCACGGCCTGATGGCCTGGCCCCTGCGTAGCTCTCTGGCTTCACAGCCTGCCCTCTCTCTCACTCCCCTTGGGCCATGCACCCATCATATTTCTGTTCCTTGAATGAGCCACGCTCATTCCCGGAGATCCCGGCAGCCACCGCTCCCTCCCTCAACCTCTGCCACTCTGATCACTCTCACGTCACCCTGTTTTATTGTTTTACTTATCACTTTCTGAATTTATTTTGCTCATTTATTTGTCTGTATGTCTTTCCAAGAAATGTGAACACAAGTCTTTTTTTTTTTGATTCACTGTTGCTCCTAGTATCTGGAGTGATGCTGGCACATCGTAGATGAAAATATGAATAAACAAATGAACGAAAGGAAGTGATCATTGGAAATGTTTGCTGTTTTGTTTCCTTTTGACTTCTGATGATAATGCTGATACCTGATTATAACAAAATCAAATGAAACTCCTAAAAGAATCCGTTTAAAGAAACATTTTTAAAACATTCAAAGCCCATGAACTGAAATGTTTAATTCTTTTTTTTTTTTTTTTTCCTTGCGTTATGCGGGCCTCTCACTGTCGTGGCCTCTCCCATTTGCGGAGCACAGGCTCCGGACGCGCAGGCTCAGCGGCCATGGCTCACGGGCCCAGCCGCTCCACGGCACGCGGGATCTTCCCGAAACGGGGCACGAACCCGCGTCTCCTGCATCGGCAGGCGGACTCTCAAGCACTGCGCCACCAGGGAAGCCCTGAAATGTTTAATTCTTGAATAGCAGAAGCTTATCCCACGATCATGAGGTAGATCATTGGACACCTCCAATAACTAACAGCAGCTAACTTATCACAATCTAAATTATTTTTCAGGTTGCATTTTCAGTCCCCAAATGCCTTATTTAACCCAAAACTAGTATCCTTATTAGTACCATCAGCATATTCACTTACTATTTTAGAGCCTAGCTAAGTGCATACCTTTATCAGGGAGATCTTACATATATCAAAGTAGCAACAGCACTGTCAAAATGGGAGGCATACAAGGACAATACATAATCCTCAAATTCTTTAAGAGGGACTGAGGATTTCAGACTGCTTTGGGATTTAATTCATTAACGTCCTCTGTCTGGAATTCTGTTAAATGGATTTTTAAGTAAGTGATTACTCTCGCTGTTTTACGAAACCGTGGCAGATCTGTGAGATGAGTGGGCAGATCTGTGTTAATGACAATGTGGGTATGTTTGCACAGAAGCAAACAACAGGAGATGATTAAGAATGCTTTAACATGCTCAAAACAGTTTGTGTTTCTGAGCATAATGTGGGAAAGATTGAAATTATTTGATTTCCAGATTGAAGACTATGACGTGATAGCTAGCATGATAGGAGCCAAGTGTAAAAAACTCCGGACTCTGGATCTGTGGAGATGTAAGAACATTACTGAGAACGGGATAGCAGAGCTGGCTTCTGGGTGTCCACTTCTGGAGGAACTTGACCTCGGATGGTGCCCTACTCTGCAAAGCAGCACCGGCTGCTTTGCCAAACTGGCACGCCAGCTTCCAAACTTGCAGAAACTCTTTCTAACAGCTAACAGGTCTGTGTGTGACACAGACATTGAAGAACTAGCATGTAATTGTACCAGATTACGCCAACTGGACATATTAGGTAAGGATACAATCTATAAATTTCTTTTAAAGCCTTGACATAAAAACTAACCTCAGACTTTTTATAGGGAGAAAAAAAATTCTTGGATACAATAAAAATGTCCTTATAATTATAACTGTACTTAAGTAAAAGAGTGAGGGCAGTAACAGAATTTGATAGTTGAACCTATCAGAAAGCTCTAAATAACCATAATTCTTGGTCTAGTAAGAAGAGTGAGAATTTGTGTGAGCTGTGTTCTCTATTATTATTGACAGATAAGAAATTAATCCATTCGTTTAATAAATTCAAGAGACACACACACACACACACACACACACACACACACATATGGCTTCTTGATGTTAAATTCTTGATTAAGGAATATTGTGAAATTTCCATCCCTGATGATTCTAGTTTTTAGGAATAGTTCTACCCTAAGACAGAGCTATTGAAAATCCTTCCCAGTGCTGGGATTCCTTGTGTCGTTTTTGCAATTTACAGCCAGAAACGCTGTGATATTTTGTTACTTCTGACACTGGCCAGAAGTGCTAGCAATGCCACGGTTATAATTGCCCACACAGTGGTGAACCCAAATAGCACTTGCACTGTGTTGCTAGTAATCTGTTAATACTAATAGATTAGTCCTTGAAGTGCTAATTATGTCCTTTACTGTTTATTCAACATTCAACCAAAGGGAAAGCTGAAGATTTTCAACACTTACGTTTGTAGTTTCAGTTAAAATCTCTCCACAGTCCAGGCTTATGGTACATTTGTAGATGTTGCTTATATAGTTGCATGTTACTTATTCAAGTTCCTTGTAGGCAGAAATTCTTGCTTAAAAATTTAGGAAAGGGAAATTAGGCATGTGAGATTAACAGATACAAACTACTGTGTATAAAATAGATAAGCAACAAGGATATATACACTGGAATTATATCAAATATCTTACAATCACCTATAAGGGAATATAACCTGCAAAAATTACTGAATCACTGTGCTGTACACCTGCAACGAACACAATATTGTAAGTCAATTGTACTTCAATAAAAATAGATAAAATTTTAAAAATCAATAAAAACAGTTGACTGAAAAAAAAAAAAAAACCTTAGGGAGGAATTCTTGCCTATTATATGTCCACTTTAGGCTAGATACTTCATCTGTGTTATATTCTCCTTAATCTTCATCGCTCGGGAAGCTGGGTATCATTGTCTTTTCATAGATGAGGATACTGGAGCCAGCAGTTAATATGTGGCAGGGCAAGGGTTCACGTACAAGGGTTTTGTCTCCACAGTCAGTACTGTCTTTTCAAAACACCACACCACTTACCTTGCTTGTTTCTTTGCCTGCCTATCTACCTTCCCCCTTGAATTAGCCTAGACTTTTTTTTAATAAGGTAATTATTTTGAAACATTCAAGAAAAAGTCACGAATTCACAGGGACAATGAGGAAAGGCAGTCAAGGGCCTTTTAAAATGATCACTAATTGCGTCAGGCTTCACTTCAGAGGATGGTGCCATTGTTGTTTAAAATCTAGTTTACAGTTCTCCCTCCCAAAAAACCCTCAAATAAACCCAAAAAGACATACACTTGAGATGGAGAGTAGCCAGTATCTGAAAGAGATGCTACCAAAGAAGTCTGTAACACTGATCCCGAAACAAAAGCACAGTTGTGATGAACAGTGTGTTCAGTTGTCAGGTGGCCTAAGTTTGGTCTATAAATGTATGAATTACTTGACAGAGACATAAAAGAAAAGCAGGTACGAAGTATAAAGACTTCTTTTTGAAGACATTTGTGACTTTCACGAGCATAAGAGCAAGGCAGTATCATTATTTATTATGTCAAATCTAATTACCGATGCAGGATGACTGTCATGCGAATATATTGGAACATCTTATTTCAAATATAAAGAGCACGGTAAAAAGTAATATCACAAGTAGTCAATAGTTAATATTGTTAACAACAACATGACTATGTGCTTTATACTGTTCTGAGCATATATTAACTGATTTAATCATCACAACAACCTTATGAGGTAGATATTATTATTAGCCACAGAGGAGGAAACAGGTGGAAATAGGTTAAGTGATTTGCCCAGGGCTCATAACTAGTAAGGAATCTGGACTTGAACCAGAGTCTATGCTTCTAACCACTGTGCTATATTTTCTTTACTTTTATTGTTGGTTTTTGGTCTCCTTTCATCGTTTAGTGTTAGAATCCTTATATTTTTTTTTAAAAAAAAAGCATTCTTAGTTAAACCATGCTGATATTCATTATTTTATTTGTCATTTTGTGATTAGCACATATGAATGTTAAAGTGACATATCTTTGTCATACTAAACGTACTTATCGATCAGTACAAAGCTGAATAAGACACAGTCCCTGTCTTCAGGAGTTGAAAACCTAGCAAGAAGGAATAAAACAAGCATATAAATAACTGTAATGCAAGCCAGAAGCAAGTCCACTTTGATGGGGCTCAAAGAAAAGAGAGTATATATATGATCAGAGAAATAAGGAAAAGCCTAATTTAAAAGGCTAATAGATATTTGAAAGGTATCCTTAAAAAGTGAGCAGGAAATTGGGGGAGAAGGACATTTTAGGCAGAATGAATAGCATGAAACGAATGCAAAGGTGTTAAAAGTACAGAATATCTTTAGAGAATAGGCAGTCTAATTTGATCTAGAATGTTGGTATAATGGAGGGTATCCTGGAGAGTTTTGAGCACCAGGATGAGAAGTATGCACAAAATTAAACAAGGAAGAGGTTTTACTGGGTTTTAATTAGGGATATGAGTGATATATTTAGAGCTGTGTTTTAGGAATACTTATCTGGAAATGAGTAGTAGGTGAATTGGAGAAGGAAGAAATCAAAATCAAAGAGATTAGCTTCAATAATCCATCTCTTGAGGGTCTATACCAGGATGATGGCATCGGGCAGTTAACCACCATTCCTTCATTTTTTCATTCATTACACACTTATTGAGCATATACTGTGTTTGGCATTCTTTTTTTTTTTTTTTTTTTTTTTTTTTTTTTTTTTGCACCATCTGAAATCGGTTTCCTGCAATTCTGCCTCACTTTCAAGTTCT